>NC_056743.1:1584435214-1584537714 GCF_019279795.1 Protopterus annectens
CATTGCACAGACCTACTTCACAATGCCCATCAACGTGTTGCTGCAGTCGGGAGGGATTAGCTTGGAACGGGAGGGGGTCATGCCATCCAGCCACTCCGAAACATGTTGAGGAACTCCTTGCCAGCCTCGGGACACCTGCCCACCCGCACACACAATACCTGGTGAAGACCATAGTGGAGGTGGGTGCTACCCACACAATGGCAGAGGAGCGTGCAGGTAAGGCCTCAGGGCACATCAGTTGACCACTGCTGAGTATCCATCCGCATCTGTACAGTTAGATCATGCATAAAGTCTGTTGCTGTGTAGTAGTAATAAACAGATGTGCATAATCTGTAGTATTGTGGGCTTGTACTGTTGATGTACTGTAATGCTGCACCCACCCTGTACCAATGCCACAGCTGTGGCTACTGACATCACATCTCTCACACACTTATGTAGGTCCCTCTGGTATACCTCCAAGGCAGCAACCTGTAGCTGGTGAGTATGGTGTTTGTTCAGGTTTGCCAATACACCGGTCATGTTATGGCTATGGTATATTCCCTGCACACATTTAACACACCTACCCATAATGCATGCCATACATGTTCATGTATTGTTGCTGTTAACTGCACTGCATCACAGTGGTCACCATGATGGTGTATCTGAAGGGCATGTCAGACTCTTGCAATATAACTAACATCCTGTCATTGCAAAATGTGTGCACAGAGATGAACATAATGGTGGGACAAATGGCCTACAGTAGGGACATGTGTGAAACATCACCCTTATACAGTGCTACAACAGTGTATATACCAGTATTACAATGGCAACTGTTAACAGATCAACACTACGGCATATCACAATACTACGGTCCACAACCCTTACAACCTGCAATGTGGTCCTAACATGAGCAATGAGTGTGTAATATGGAATCGTATGTTAGGACAGCAAATTTGGGGAATACATACCTTCACAAACACTGGAAGCATATGTGTGCACACACTCCAGATAAAATATAGTGGAAGCAGATGTTGAGGTACTGACCACACGCATTTGTCATGGAAATGCACCTTTCAGCAAGTACATGTCCCCAATGTCACACCAAGAATTGGTCTGCTGTCTAAGACGTTTGGCCATCAAATGTGCCCACTTACCTGCAACAGAGGCAGCCGTGGCTTGCACACATCTTACTTGCCATGGCGTGGGCCCCATATCCAACAGGTATCACCCAGGAGTTGGACATGTAGTCATACCTCACCATTGCATATACCATGGCAAACAATGCAGACAGTCATTTGTGTGGCGAGGATGTATGGGACAGGAATAATGTAGGAAATAAACAGATAGCCATCCAAGACAGATGATGTCACATGTAGCAAACTGGTCATGCAGGCAGCCTAGTAACATGCCACAATACAGAGGGGGTTACAGGAATGTCTAGAAAGTACTAGTTGTGCAGTACCTGTGTCCGCAATTGCCTGGCCTCTGCAAACATGTGGCCCATGGGTTAGGGTAATGAGATATGACAGTTGTACCATAGGCCTCTCTACAGGTAACATATGCATAACAGAAGAGGTCCCCAAAAGGCATGCGTTGCAATGTGTACTGGTTCATAGGTTCATAGGTAGGTACTAGGCTATCAGCCCGAGGGCCAAAGCAAACCTAGCCAACAGTGTATTGGCTTTCACCACCCATGTAGTGTTAAATTCCTGCCCCTCTATCGAGCAGAGCCCCAGACATAATCCCAGGGGTGAATTTCCTATCACCCATCCACTTATCAAGGTTTTTCTTTAAAAGTGCTAATGATGTGCTCTGCTTGATGTGAATGGGAATTTTGTTCCAGAGCATGGGATGTCTCTGGGACAAGAATCTATCCCTCCAGCATGTCCTATTTATTATTGTGGTGAGGTTTAGGTCCTTGGAGCATGTAGCTTGGGGAGATTGGGATTTCTTTAAGTGGAGCATGTCCATCAACTCCGGGTTTGACATAGCTTTGTATGTCAGACAGAGGTCTCCTCAGAGTAAGTAGTATGCGACCGAATAGAGCTGGAGTTTCTTGAGCCGGTCGGCATAGGGCAACTATCTGAGGCCAGCAATCCTCTTGGTGAGGTACGTTTGGGGCCTCTCCAGTTGTTGTAGGTGTCTTGTGAGGTACATCCCAAATGGGGCATTGTATTCAATGAGGGGTCTGATAAGTGATGAGTAGAGGGGGACTATGACTTCCTTTTTTCTAGATGCAAACATTTTTGTGATTAAGTGGGCCACGTAGAAAGATTTTCTGACCACTGTGGCAATGTGGTTATCAAAGAAGAGGTTACTATCCACTTGGGTCCCAAGGTCTCTTATCACACTTTCTGTGTTAAGTGAACTTCCCCCTATTTGGTAATTCATGGGTACTGTGTTTTTACCAAAGGGGATAACAATGCACTTTTTAGCATTTAGCTTGAGGCCATGATTTTGACACCAGGTGTCTGTCTCAGTGAGGCCCTTTTGCAGGATGTCTACATCAGCAGAGGGAATTGATAATGGCAAAAACACACTGGAAACAGAATGTATAATCAATTTTAGAACATTACGTCCCAGGGGGTTAAATATGGATTTGGATTTGAATGTCAATAGTTTATAGTAAAGTATATATGTCTCTCATTTTATGAGATTCATTAATAGGGACTATATGTAACATAAATATGGTGCTGGGTTTCTCTTCAGTATATTAGGTAGCTTGGGCATGTTTAGACAGGATAGGACAGGGCATGATAATATATTTAATGTTACATATTTAATGTAGTATATATTACTGATATTCAAGAACAATCATTTGTATTGAAATAGGATGCATTTTGGAACATTCAATACAATTTGAATGTATAAAAAAATCTGTGTGAAATAAAGTTATGAGTGGGTTTAATAATATAACATGTATATAAAAAATGTGCATAAAATTGCTTGTAGATCATTTTATTAGGCATGGGCACTTTAAGGAATGGCATTGTTATTCTTTTGTTTTATTGGATTAATAATTGAATAATTGAATGTTTAAAATGTTGTATAAATGAATGCTGCTTTATGTAAAAAGTTATTCCTTGAAGGCGCAAGCCGAGGTACTGGAGACATCAGTAAAGGATATCAAGTTTTTTCTGGTGTGTTTCTTGTGTGTTTTTAGCATCACATTTGGACTAGTGTGTATTTCATGAATTGATAATGGCACCCAGTTTGCATTCATCTGCAAACCTGGTTAGCCATAGACCCTCTGTGTTTGCTTGCACGTCAAAGAAGTATATACCAAACAGGAGGGGTCCCAAGACTGAATCCTGGGGCACTTCACTTGTCACTGGTTTGGAGGCAGATCTGGAGTCTGCAACTCTTACCATGTAGGTTCTGTCCATGAGCCAGTTGGCCACCCATCTCATGACGTAAGGGTTTATGTTAAGGCTGATGAGCTTATGTAGGATTCCTGAATGGGGGGATAGTGTCAAAGGCTTTAACAAGGTCCAGGTAGGCTGTGCAGACCACCTTGCCCTCATCTATGGCCTTAGTAACTGTTTCAAAGAAGTCTACCAGGTTTAGGCGACATGATCTACTCTTCACAAATCCGATTTGGGTACCATCCAGAGTTTGGAGATTACCAATGTCTTTGTTTATGTGTTCCATGATGATACGCTCCATGGCCTTGCAGACCAGGGTTGTCAGGCTAATAGGTCGATAGTTCCTGGGGTCTATGGGGGCTCTTCCTTTGTGGAGAGGGATAACTGTTGCTGTGCACCATTCCATGGGCACATAGCCTGTGGTGAGGCTGTGGTTGAACATGGATTTTAGATGGAGGGCTAGTTCATTTTGGAGTTCGTGTAAGACGCAGCCTGGGATGTTGTCCGGCCGCATGGATGCTGTGTTTTTGGCTTTAGAGAGTGCCGTTTTTACCTGAGTGTTTGTGATTGACGAGGTTCTACAACCATCTGGTATAGTTATAGACCCTTTGGGGGGGTGAGGGGGTAGTAAACTTTGCACTGAACCTATCTGCCAAGATGTTGGCAATATCAGTTGGCTCTGTATATTTTGTGCCATTCTGTTGTAGCTTGGTGCAGATCTGAGTGTTGCCATGGAGATTCTTGACATACCTAAAGAATGTCTTGTGCTTGTCTTTGGAATCCATGGCAATTTTTCTTTCAAAATTAGCTTTGGAGGATTTTATGAGAGCTCTTAGTTTCTTACTGAGGCCCATCAGTGAGTTCCTCCATACCTGGGTTTTTACTCTATTTTGCAACAGTTTCTTCCTACTGTTGTAGAGTTTGTTAATAGCAGGGGACCACCAGATTGGCTTCCTTTTTTTGGAGGACAGCGTCTTGGTTTTGTTGGGGATAGCATGCTCCATGCACTCATGCAGATGCTTGTAGAGTGCATTTGTGTAGGATTCAGCAGTCTTGACTGTATTGACTGTGTTATCCAACTGCAGGGGCATTGCAAAGTTAGTCACCTCAGTTGTGAGTAACGTGAAATTTGTTTTGGAGAAATTTTTTACGATGGTTTCCTTGTGTGGGGTGGGGTTGGGATGTGGATATCTAGGGTGATTAGTTTATGGTCTGATCTAACAAGCGAGGAGTTGATCTCAGGCATGTAGCACCGGTCACCCATGTTTGTAATGACCAGGTCCAGAATATTGTTTCCCCTGGTGGGGGTGTTGACAAGTTGATCCAGGGCATTAGAGTTTATAAATTCCAGGAATCGTTGAGCAAGGGGATTAGTACAAGAGTAGGTTTCCCAGTTTATGTTAGGGTAGTTGAAATCACCCATTATTATGGTATTTGGTTGGACCTTCATTTTTTCCAATGTCCCCAGGAACAAGGAGTGAGGGTCCTGGGTCATGGTGGAGGATCTATAACAAGCTACAATTTGGAATGCATTTTGGTGTACCAAGACCGCATTGGAAACCTACAAACAGTATCATCATGCATGATACATGTGCTGTACAACCAACACCTCACCCTACTTCAGGCCCACTATCCTCATCTGTACTGTGCTGGTGTCAGTGTACACCTGTATGTTTGCCATTCATTAGTTGGGACTAGGCTGTTACATGTGGTGTTCAATGTTTGGGACACTGCAAACTGACACACATGTAGGCCATAGTTGTCAAGCATCTGCAAAAAGGCTGAAGGTGGGGAGGGGATGTCATCAAGACACAACAGTGCACTGCAGCAGGGATCCAAATGATGCTACGAATGGCTGTATCTGCACACAGTCAGGGTCAGGAACTGTGGCAGACATAACCCTGATTCCACAGCAATAGTGATGGCAGTGTGTAAACTCCAAGGGATGTGCACATGAGTTGACCTTGCAATCATGCAGAGTTGGGTGACATGTGTAGGGCAGACTGACCATATACTGGCAAATGCAGATGGCCCATGCTAGTATACCCTGCCAGGAATAGTGACTGCTGCAATACACACAACAGTAGATGCAACAAACCATCATTATAACGTGCACATATATGCACCCACAAAGTGTATGCATCTCAATCAGCATCAGCACAACTAACACATTTGTTTGACACTGCATTTGATTGTACAGGACATATGTCACATATCAGGCTCATGTAATGTTAACATATGCGGTAATGTGGCCCCATGGCATATCCAGGAAGAGAGCATCATATCAATAAGGGCGTGTACACTCCCCTTAGCCTCAGTAATGTTTGATGATTGTCAGTGTAATCGTATCATATTGGTCATGCATGCACCACTGATGATGACATCTGTAAATCAGACATCAGGCATTCACAAATGACATCTGTTCACATATCATCCCAGGTATGTGTCGGGCAAATACATATGGGCTGTGAGTAGCAGAGCAAACATAACTGACACAGTAATACACATTCAGCAATGGTGTGTACACCTGTGAGGTATGGTGCACAGTACATGGCAGAGTGCTGAACAGGTGCACAGAAATATTGTGTACATGGGTGCAGTGTTTTCCAGGGGAAGGGGCACCACCTACTAACACAGCCCATGCATCACACACATGTATACTGTTGCTAGCATGGATTGACTATAGCTGCACTGCATGCTGTTGAGTACCATATGTTATTCATGTTGACAGATGGGTAATGGGAAGTCTGTGTGTAATATCTTTGTGCAACCTCACCTGTACGTGTGTGTGTGTGGGGGGTTATTTTTTCTGTAAGTGCAATCTGGTGTAGTGCAGGGGGGTTGATGCATGTAGGATGTGTGTGTGTGTATGTGTATGTGTGTGTGTGTGTGTGTGTGTGTGTGTGTGTGTGTGTGTGTGTGTGTGTGTGTGTGTGTTTCCACATATGCACATGTGTGATTGTGGGGTTGTTCATACGTCTCAACTTCCCTTTGGAATCATGAAGTACATGGACATGAACTGACACATGAGACACCAGGAATACTTGTCTGATATGTAATCTCAGGACAGCTGATAGTATAATAAGGTCTGTAGCATGGAATATGCATTGGGAGGGAAACTAGACACCAGGTATACTGTTAAAATTGCAATCAGCAGAAAGGTGCAGCACTATAGATGGATTGGGGAACTACTAGACAACACCAATGCGTGTATCCAAATATTACTGTTGTCCACATAATAAGTTACTAAAGCAACAGATCTTGCATCTACTGAGCAATTGTTACATATGACACTCCAGTGCGTGACATTCTTGAGTGACTGTAGTAGCCCCTAACATATGGGGGCCATGCTCATGATGTCTGGACAAACCCAGGGTGAACACTGGATGACAGCAGTGAGTCCTTGTAAAACCGACTCCAATCAAGTCTAAGAGGTAATGGAGTAATAGGTCATGTTTTTTGATCACTTGTCTAGGCAATTAGAAAAATGATACGTTAATGATTGGATTAATGAGAGTAAGTTTCCAAGTGTGATGCAGGATGGGGAACTTAAGAGAAAAATCTTGGGACAGTCTGTAAACTCAGGAACAGGTAGGTATTATGTTGGAATGTCGGTGTGTGTGTGTGTGTGTGTGTGTGTGTGTGTGTGTGTGTGTGTGTGTGTGTGTGTGTGTGTGCATATGTGTGTACTGGTAAGCAATGACGTACAGGTCTTAAAGTGCATCTCTTGTTTTCCCCTCACAAGTGGCGAGGTGGGTCAGGGTCCCTCCTGCATGTAATCTGATGTTGGGGTCCATACAGACACTGAAAATGATGATAGGTGTGTTGAAGCACAGGTGGGGTTGTCAGAGGCCGAAACTGTGCCATCATTTGACATCCTCCTGTTATCCACCCCATCCCCGCACACAGTCACAGTGCCTGTAGATACCCCATCACAGTGGCCATAGCAGAGGGACAGTTGGCAGTTGGTGGCAGTGCACAAGACAGTGTGGTATCTATGGCTGCTGTGTCTGGACACAGCAGCCATAGCCAGATGTTTGGCAGGGTACCACCTAGGCAGATGTACAGGGGTGCTCATGGGAGGGCTGATTGTCATTGTGCCCCTGGCAGAAGTGCCACACCTGGTACCACCAGACGCATGTTTCAGACTGTCATGGAGGTGCAGGCATGTATGGAACGGTACACCAGACAGGGTCTGAGGCTGCAGACGGCTGCTTTTTCAGCTGTAAGTGACAACATCTGTGATCTTGCAGGTGCCCTCCATTATTATACAGAGGTCATGGATAGACAGTGTGGTGAGATGGTGGGCCTTCTCAACCATGGATTGTCCATGCTAGAGCATGTGGTGGAATGGCCACTTGGACGTAGGCCAGCAACACCAACATC
The DNA here is from genome assembly GCF_019279795.1 of Protopterus annectens. Taxonomy (NCBI): domain Eukaryota; kingdom Metazoa; phylum Chordata; order Ceratodontiformes; family Protopteridae; genus Protopterus; species Protopterus annectens. The sequence continues at coordinate 1,584,442,945 of NC_056743.1, forward strand.
TGGAGGTCGACGTGGATGTGCAAGGACACCAAGCCTCTCCTGTAGTGGCAGTACCAGCCCCAAAACTGTGGGGGGTGCTATCCACACCACACCACAGCAGGACATGTGCATGTTGCCCTGGCCAGTCTCAGGAGGGGTGTGGTTCCAGTGGACATATGTCATCAAAAGGGGAGAGTAGCATATCAAGGCTTGTATCTGGGCATGCCCATGGAACCCCTAGCAGGCACAGTTCTTGTGTCCTTAGCCGGAGGCAGTGAACTGCACACCCTGCCAGGTATGGTCTGCAGCTGTCCAACAAACATCTCTATAGGGCAGCCACATGGCAGAACTGTGTGCATGCATACTCACAAACAATACAAACACACCTACGGCAACCCCCATACCTACACACACGACATCACCATGGCCACATCAGTAATTAAAAACCCTCACTCACACACATGGTGTCAAACATATAGCCCAGGCTAGGTCTCTGGCAAACCAACAACACACCCTGTGCATATGATGATACCTGTGCTACATCCCCGTCATCCATAACATCGATGCAGGGACAGGCTAATATGGTTCTGATGCACATGGTGACTGTACTACAGTGTACCAATGTACTGCTGTGTAACATGTTGTCAGTTGTAACGTTTAATGCTTACATGTCAGATGGTGTAGCTGTCCAGCCATGATGCATTACAGCTGTTAGTAACACTGAGTGATTGTGGTCTCCATAATGTTATCCATTTGTGTTGTAGGTGACCATATGTCAGCAGGAGGATGGTCTGCTGTCGTATCTCACAAGGAGTATGGCACTGTGGTGACAGCTTGGCTATGCCATATCCTGGGTACAGGTGAACACATGTCACAGGTCTGTATAACAGCTACTGCCTGTGCCACATGGCTGATAGATGGTTTATAGAGGTGAGTGAATGGTGGCTGCTGTTAGCAGCCCTTCTACAGTGGACAATGGTAGTTCTACTGGGTGGTACACATCACATGTTTGTGTATAACACACACAGAGGCTTAGGTGTTGATGAACTACACAGAGAATACTGTACACATGGATATATGTACCTGTGCAAGGAACCCATTGTAGCCTATGTAATTCAACCAAGCCAGACTATGCAGAACAACACATTGTGGAATAAGCAGTCTGCTAGTTTAATGTCATTGATGATGGTACCAGTAGGGTGTATGTCCCCTTCCCCAATGTAGTGCAATCCTCAACATAGTAAACATATGTGTGCTGGTGTGGGTGAGAAGTGCTGAAGAACCACAGTTAGTGTGATAGACAAATGCCTAGCCTGTTAACATGAACTGTACAGTATTACAGCCAGCTACATGGGAGGATACTCTCAATAGTAACCACAATTATGTTGGCTGTGTCCACAACAGCCACACTCAGCTATATATACCAAACCCAGTATTACTGCACACCTCTACAGTGAGGAAGAGGCCATTTACACAACTAATAGTAGTTGTGATGGAATGGGATGATACCTGTGACATGTTTGCATATGCCATGCAGTTCTTGGACAGATGACCCCCTGGGACATGTATATTCTGCAACCTGAAGTAAATCCCTCCACATACACACACACTCTTACTTAGCAAAACTGGGACTAGACCCATACCTAGGGATGTTGTGCTACTGATGTGTGTGGCTTTAATTGCACACACCACACAGCTTTTAGGATGAGGTGTGTTCTAGTTACATGTTACATGCAGAACATCCCCAGGCATGTACAGTACGGTAATGGGGTATGTAATGGTTGCATATGGACAATACATAGTGTGACATACCATCATATACACATTGACAAACATATAACAGTTAGACACACATCAGAGTGACCTGGGTCTATCAGTGCTAACTACTTTGTCAGTGTGTCCAATGTGTTACTGGTAGATTTCACACAGCACATGCATAACTGGGCTGGGTAGTGTTAACAGTTACATGTATGGTTGATGGTGACAGTGGTCACCATACAGTGGTACATGGGACATGTACCGGGAGTACCATGGTGTAATGACAGTATACCCAGCACCCACACCCCACTGTGGATATTGTATGCACTGGAACCCATGATGACACTCTGACATACCCACCATCACACATTGACCAGGACTTCAATACAACCCCTTGTCCATCCCAAGAGTGCTACTAGAAGGATATACATCTAATCCATATGCCACAGGCATAGTAGGGTGGTGCATTGTCATGCCTCTCCTATGGGCAGCAACATCACTATCCCTAATACTGTGTGGCAATACATATTGTAATAGGAGTATGTGGCCTCATAATGCTGTACCCAATATTTATATACACACATGCACACATACACACACTTGCCAGAACTCAGTGGGTATCCCATGCCTATCAACCCATTTGTACAACAGTGTTGTGCTGGTACTGCAAAGCCCAGGAATCCCTTAGGGAGAGGAATGTAACAAGGTATATGTAATGTCTGGTACAGCAGCAGCTATATCTAACTATGGCAATGGGTGGTGCGGTGGGTGTGAAGGGCCTCAAGGTATTCCCAACTACAGGTCTACTAACACACATACACTGATATTCTCAGTAATGAACACATACACATTTGTCCATACTGGGGTGCATTGGTGCAGGTGATCATAGCTGTGTACCAGGCTATTGTCCATGGAGAGATGGGAAGTGTAGGTGATGTGTATACAGTGGTATTATGCCACCTGCCATGTGGCAGCAGGCCATCTATCAACAGACACCACTGTGGTGACCCTCAGGCTGAGAGTGATATGCATCAGCCAACCCTCTGGGTGCCTCCTGCAGAGGGACGATAAGGTTCTCCAGTTGACATGTATGCAACATGTATTACATAACATGGTTAGTGTCTGTCTTGGAGACCTGTCCCAAGAATGTTCTGTTGACTGTGGTAGTGTAGTTGAGGTATCCATGGCATGTGGTGCATACAGGGTGCTGAGTCCTACTGGGCCATTTATAACACAGCTGGGCAGACATGTCAGTGTCAGTCAAGCATAGATTGCCTGTATGTATCCAAGATAGATACCTGACATCTGCACATCTGTACAGGGACTGACAGACATAAGCTCACCAACTAGCTATGCAGTAGGATGAAAGTGCTGACAGATAGACGTCTGACACCGATAGGTATGCCATTACTACATGATGACAGCCCTCACTGACATGTGCTATTCAGACAGTAGTCTACAGTTATTTTCCACATATCAGATCATTATCCAGTAGGAAATATGTAATTTGACACAACTCACACACTAGGAACATGACAGTGAGGACTCAGAGTCCATCTATGCATGCAGGGTTGTTTGTTTCCAGTGCTACAATTAGCAATCTACTCTTGCTTGGGAAAGCACTGTCAACAGTAATAACATAATGATACACTACATGCCAGTGTGACTGCATATAACCTGGGAGGCTACCCTTGTACGTAACACATTCACATAGATAAGAGTGTTGTACAAGCCATATATACTCAAGTGTCTCAGACAGGAGACTCACACCCCTTGCTACTGTAATAACAGCACATAGATGCATGTTATGTACATGGCATTACATACACTTATTACAGATGTCATTATCCTGCTATGTTATCAGACTGGGACGTGAGCACTGGTTACCAGGGCTGAGCCATGCATTGCTGCAATATAACAGCTAAGCACATTTGTGCACTGGTAAGTGAAGCCTACATGGTGTAAGCTCCTGTACATTTAACCACACTTTACCAGCTCTTACCATCACGCAAACCCAAGCAAACCCGCTTAAAGCTGCTCAACACTGCTTTAACCATTCTGTATCCAACAGCCCTTGTTCTGCCCGGTAACAAAATGAACAGCCCTTGCAGGTCTTGAACCCAGGACCCTGTACACTATAGTCACAACAGTTAACCACTACAGCTGTGAAGACATTTGTTGATTTCCAATATATCTGTCAGTACACATATTGAATAGTATAGAACAACTGCTGTGACTTCTACAATTGTGAAGTACTTGTTAATGATATTACTGTTGCATCACATTTGTTATTATATCTAAATATACACATATCAGATACATACGGTGTGAAACATTTGGGAAGGTATACACAAAAGTAATGTTTATACATGACAAGGGTATGGATATATACATATACATATGCAGATATCTGTGTACATGTACATACACATATATATTCATATATATGTATTTATATACATCTGTATAGCGCATCAAATCTATGGCCATATATATATATCTGTGTGTGTGTGTGTGTGTGTGTGTGTGTGTGTGTGTGTGTGTATATATATATATATATATATATATATATATATATATGTACATCATATATATATATATATATATATATATATTTATGTCGCTATATATGTAGATATCTATAATCATATGTGCACAGGAAAATTATTTTCTTGGGTGGTGAAAGTCAGGGCACCTTTTTGGCTAGGCTGATAGCCTAGTACCTACCTATGAACCTATGAACCTATATATTGGTATAAGTGTAGACATATATAGATGTGTATATATGTATGTGTGTGTGTGTGTGTGTGTGTGTGTGTGTGTGTGTGTGTGTGTGTGTGTGTGTGTGTGTATATATATATATATATATATATATATATATATATATATATATATATATATATATATATATATATATATGCAGATATGTATATATATATATATATATATATATATATATATATATATATATATATATATGTTTACCATATGTCCAGAACATGTAGTGGAGTCATACCTCAGCACCAATAGTCTTGACCTCTTAGTGCAAGGGGATGTCATGTATATTTTGCAGTTATATATGTAGACTGTTGTTACTGTGGGAGGTCACATCTGCTATTGACATGTACACCATCAGTTACTGACAGACATCCCAAGGTCATCATAGTACAGTACCACTGATATCACAGTAATGATCCTGTGGACTACAGTAGAGATATGACCAATAAATGTGGACAGTCTGGCACACTCTGGTCAGTCCAGAGGTATATACAGATCCCCTTAGTGCAAATCATGTGGACCAAGCCTGATAATGTGGATAACAGCCATGTACATGGGTATATCATGTAAATACTGGACTACATATGCCCACACAGTTTATGCATTCACACACTCCTGTCTGTCCCGATACATAATAATTGGTGGTGCAGAGGTCACATGGCCACATACTACCCGCTAGTTAATGACATACATCTGTACAGCATCCCACTGCTTTGTCAGAAATACATGATAGTTATGGTGGCCCGGCAGCAGTACATCTGACAAATATCTGGACATACTTCCAAAACTATATAAACAAATAGAAATTACTGTAAAAACAAGAAAAGAGAGCCATACATTCACAAGTAACTAGAAAACAAGGCTTTTATTGCACAAAATGTCAGTATGAAGTGCTTTTCATTAAGCTAGATAGCAAAATAACTTCAGATAAAAAACCTGTTTTAACTAATGTTTAAATATACATCATGTGACTATATTGGTCATTAAAACACATTCATTATTCATTGAATTTAAACATACAGTACATTGTTTTAAAAACAAAAGACTTATAAAGTCAGAAACTAGAACCAAAACTAAAAAAGTCAGAAGCTTAAAAAGTGCTTGTTGACATTCCCAATTGAAGATCTTTTTCTCTTTCATTTGTTTTTTTAGATTTATTTGATATTTAAATTAATGCTAAATATATATATATATATATATATATATATATATATATATATATATATTTTTTTTTTTATGTATATATATATATATATATATATATATGTGTGTGTGTGTAGAGAGGAAATGTGTTTACAATTTTTTTTCTTTGTATATGTGTGTATATGAGCTTTTATTTCATTAGGGCTTTCAATTTTTAAATGCTTGTGATAGAGCAGAACTCATTCAGGCCTGGGTACTGACAGGCATTTAGTTTAAGTTGCCATAACAGTTCTGCTCCTTCAAGTAGTAAGGGCACTGGTCCACCTCTTATGTCTGTCTGAACTTGGTCAATGACTTTAAACTTGAATTTATGATCTGGAAAGTCACTGCAATGTTTGGCTAATGCATTATCAAGTTTTTTCTTTCCTATATTGTAGATATGTTCATAAACCCTCTCTTTAAACTTACAGTCGGTTTTGCCGACATAAAATGCTGGACACAATTGGCATGATGCTAAATCGACTATAGATTTAGTTACATTTAAACCTTTGGTGTAACAAATAGGTCTTGTCTCTCACATTGAATCTGCATCCTGTTTCAATGTATTTACATTGATTACATGCTTCATACCTCAACATCCCCGAGTTTTTAGTAGGAATTGGTGTAATTGATTCAAGAATGTTTTTAAGATTCATACCTTTCTTGAAAGTCACCACATGGTGGTCACCTAGTTTACTTCCCATATCTTGTTCTGCTGTTAATAACACCCAGCTTTTCTTAATAATGCTTATTAATTCACCTGAGTTATGACAAAATGTTGTTGTAAAATTCAGGGTATATGATGTGACATGTCAAGTTAGAGGTATGTTACTTACTGTGTGGGTATTCCTCAGGTGCTCTAAAAAACTATCTGTACCTAACTCACTAGATCCAGTGCCATCTAAAATTGGTTTGTAAATGCCCTGCTTCCTTTTATTACAGATTTCTAAGATCAGTTGCGATAGTAGTTGTGTTTGATACCCCACTATGTGTGACATAGACCTAAGGGTCTCACATTCCTCTACAAAATGTGAATCCCCAGTCACCATCCTTGCTGCCCGGACAATTTGTCCTTTCACAACTGATTTCTTTTGGTGTTGAGGTTGTGAACTGGTGTAATGCAGGAATGAGTTTGAGTATGTGCTCTTCCTGTATATCTGGCCCCTATATCTCTGCTTATGTAGGTCTTTTGTTAACTCAATGTCCAGGTAGGATATAGTAGTCTCCTGGAACGTGCTGGTAAATTTAAGGAATGGTGTTGTACTATTAAAATAGTTAACTAAGTTTATGGCTGTGTTTCTATCCCCTTTGGTCAACATACAAATGTTCAGAACGTATGTGTAAAAATGTCAACAATAAGTTGACACTGGTATTGTCCAAAATGTACTTATGTTCCCAATGGGCCATCATCATGTTGGCAAAACTCACCCCACATGGTGAGCCCATTGCTACCCCTGATTTTTGTAGGTAGTATTCATTATCAAATGTGATGAAGTTGTATGATAAGACTATTTCCAGCAGTTCTTCTATTAGTCTGATTTCTGATTCTGGTGCTTTTCTGGATCTCATTATTTCAAGTACTCATTCCTGTGTCATGGGGGATTGGATTGATGTGTATAAGTCACACACATCAGTTGTAAGGAAATTACAGTCACCCCTAAAACTTAAATTGTTAATGTTTGATAGAAAAGACCATGAGACTTTGCATATTTGTGGTTCCTGTTCTACGTATCTTTTTAGTATTGAGTCAGTTACAAATATGGCAAATATATTGGCAAATATCTGGACATAACATCACAATGGGTAATTACACTAAGCTGCTAGACATGTAACAAAGCACTGTGCAAACTACAGGCAGACTGCCACAACACTGGCCTACATTTCTTATGGGGAATACACATGTACCTGCAGATATGTCAGGTTCTACAGGCATGTCACAGCACAGAGTAACAGACACCTGTGTGAAAGTGCATACCCACAACCAATGTGAACACAGCCACAGCCACATATGGTAAGCAAGCTTAATATTACAGTATATGGACTGTCTGATCAACACCATCCTCATATGTGCCACTCAAACACTAACCCTACATATACTGGGCCACGACACAGTGTGGTCCAATGCCTGTCTGTGGTATAGGACATGTGTATGTTTGGCCCTACAAACATGTAAGCCGATAGGGTACCATACACTGGAGCAGCATGTAACATCAGATAGAACAGGACCAAGAACAATGACATCTACCACAGTCTGTACAAAGGCCAAGGTATGTATTCGCAATACAAATACTGTCGACAATCACCATAAGTACACAGACCTCACTACTGTACACACAACCACAGAATGGCCAGGTTATGTCCTCGGATATAACCCCTACAATACATAACATGTCTAGCAGTCTGATATCTGACTGACTTATCAGGTATAATGTCAATAAATAATGGTGTACAGAACATATGCACCTCTTACTGCATGACATATGTACAAAGGTTGACAGTCTTGTGGCTGGATGGACAAACACTGGGCCATTATTGGCATGTTGCTGTGATAACCTCATACATTTACTGTTGTAACAGGGTTTGTTGTGACATATGTTCTATGAGGGATATGAAGTCAGTATATCTCATGGCTGTCACCATGTACTGACTGCAATCCTCAGACTATGTTTCTGCAGTTCTAAGATAGGTGATCTGTGAGTAACACAAGCCACATAAGACTCCAAACACTGGCCAGTCTGCAGATAGCCCTACAGGTGGGAGTTTCCCCAAACACATAACACTGTCATGACAGGTATTAAATCATGTAGACCAGCCATATCCACACAAACCCTGTTAAACCAACATTACTCCAAATGCAGAAGAGCAACACTTACATTCTGTAGTCATGTCTGAAACATCCCCCTCCTGTTTGTTGGCTTGTCTCCCCAGTGTATGTTGTTAGAGGTATATCCCACTACCATCTGTGATGCTGTTTGCCAAACACTGACATGAAGTCCTGCTCACAGTGAATGAAAAGGGCCAACACCCACATGATGTTCCTAGTTATAGGAGTGTGTTTCCATGCAATTGACTATGGCAATGTTACCACAGCTGTTCCACATGCAAACAGCTAGTGGGGGACTGCACTTCATGCAGAGGCCATCAGCTGATCATGAGCATCACTTACAAAACATGCTGCCTAAGCAAAGCAGGTGTACTTCTCCACATCCACCAGAGAAGGAGTGGGAGAGACAGACAAAGTAAGACAGGGTGGGGGTGGGAGAGTAAAATCTAAGCATGTTTGTGTCACACACTTACCAGTACAGGGTTTCAACCCCCTACCTGCCTATGTACTGCTATCACATGTCTATGCAGTTATTGCATGCACCACAGAGATTACATGTTGGGGAGCTGTCCAAAGGTATATTCAATGGTGAGTAACATCAGCAACAGTGATAAAGGAGGGATAAGTTAGGTGTAGTACACATGCCTGTCCACAAGAACAGGTGTCAAGGTCAACACAGCCACACTCTCTCAGAGACTCATACACAGTGTCACAGTTGACGGGGGTCAGGATTAGACTTCCTAACTAGCTAGTTTGCCACAATACAGTAATATGCAGGTATCACATGCACCACAGGGATTATCAGGATGATATATGGGCAAAGGGTATGTCAAGGTGTCTGACATCAGAAGGCATGCTTCAGTAGGCCAATGGGAGGTGTAGTGAGAGTGAGTGTGAATGGCATCCAAATCATTATACTCCACACACACACACACACACACACACACACACACACACACACACACACACACACACACACACACAGTCACAGGTTTGCCAGTACTGACATGCGTGGGTGCATTGCTTCACAAGTGTGTAGTGGTTGACTGTGCCAGAAGGCTGTACAAGGCTAGGTAAAGGGTATACCTTGGCATCAGGCCACATGACAATGGTCTGCAGTGTGGCTCAGGGGTGTAGTGTCTGGATTGGCCCACACAGGTGGGTATTGTATTCACCATCCAGTCATCTGGGTTACTGTTGTAGGTGGCCAGTGCTGTGCAATGCTTGCCATATATGTGTTCTATATCCCATAACATGGAGTCATCGTGAGTCCTGTCATTACACACTGACAGCTACCTCCACACATGATACATATGACACACACACACACACACACACACACACACACACACACACACACACACACACTTACTATGTCTGGGATTAAAACTCTTACCTAACTAGTACATCACACCACAGCATTACGCAGTTATAGCACGCGCCACAGAGCTTACTGGGCTACTCCTTCCCCAAAGGTGTATTTCAAAGTGAATGACATCAGCAGGTTTGCCAAAGTAGGGCAATGGAAGTTGTAGTGACTGTGAATGGCCTCAAAAGCATTGATCCCTACACAGACAAACACACACAAAGTTCTACAGTTACCATGTCTGGGAATAGAACTCCTACCTAACTAGTATATCACACCACAGCATTACGCAGTTATAGAACATGCCACAGAGATTACTAGGCTACTTCTTCCTCAAAGGTGTATTTCAAAGTGAATGACATCAGTAGCCCTGCCAAAGTAGGGCATTTGAAATTGTAGTGAGTGTGAATGGCCTCAAAAGCATTGATCCCTACACAGACAAACACACACACACACACACACACACACACACACACACACACACACACACACACACACACACACACACACACACACACACACACACACACACACACACACACAGTTGCCACATCTGGTATTAGAACTCCTACCTAACTAGTACATCATACTATAGCATTCCACAGTTATAGCAAGTGCCACAGAGCTTATAGGGATACTCCTTCCCCAAAGGTGTATTTCAAGGTAAAGACATCAGCAGGCTTGCCATAGTAAGGCAATGGGCAGTGCAGTGTGTGTACATGGACCATAACCCATTCATCTGGAAGCAGACCCACAACACTCAGGCACATACAGGTTTATATTCCACAGGTATCTGTATACAACTGCTAGATGACTACTGACTTGTACAGTCATGTTACACAGTTAGCACAAGCACCACAGACACTATAGTCCTGAGGGATACCAGAAGCAAATGTCTACAGTGATTGACATTTGCACATCATGTGGTTTTAGCCCATTGGATATGTGCTGGGTGGGTCACTGTCTGTCACTCTCTTCCACACATCTATGTATGTGTAATTGTGGCCTGTTATATGTGTTGTCCTTGGATATATGTGTGTATTCCTATCCAATGTGTGTGCAATGCATGACTGGTGTGTACTGAGGAGTGTGTGCACAAACATCTGTGACTGTCAGATATGTATAGACCACTGTTGTTGCCAGACATGGAAGTGTGGGAGCATGCCCAGTAAGACCTTCTGTATTGAATGTGTGAATCCATTCCAGGTGGGTTGTACTCCAGTGTAGGATTTTGTGTTCTACACCTAGAGCTAGCAACCTGTTTCTGTGGGATATCTGTAGATCGGTTAACAATATGTGGTCAAAATGGACAAAGGATAGTGGGTTACTGTAGGTAATTGTGTCTGCGCTGCTTCTGCTACATGGTCTTGGTGTTAGCAGAGATATTCAGACATATGTATTGTTTTACACTGTGATGTTTTATGTCATCAAGTACTGTCAGGTATACATATTTGCTTGCAGTAATGTCCTGGGGAACACAGGGTGAATGCAGCTGTGTCCAGTATTGTGGTCTGCAGCCTACATATTCTTGCACAATCATGCCATTCTGAAGGGGAAGCTACAGACACTTGCTGCTGGGTCTGTATAAATGGTTCAGCACCTTGGTACAGTGGTGGCTGAGGATCCCATGCTTGTACATCCATCAACGTGACAGTATGGCATATCCTGCTGTGGCCATACCTTACAGCTGTACAGATTCACACAGGTTACCCAGAGGCAGGGGTCATAATTCTGGACATTACCCCTTCACATTGTGGTTTATGAGCAGGTTTGTAGCCACCCATTCCTGTGTTTGCAGGCAGGGATAGTATGTGCACACGGATGAGTTTCAGTCTTCACATACACCATGCCACCCATGCTCCTACCCCCCTATTATTCTATCCTCTTCCAAACATTATGCAAACATTGTCTGATAAGTTCCCCATAGTTATCACCTCATCCCAGCAGTAATTCAGTGTTGGTCCACAGTTCATGCAGTAGGACATGGTGGACATGTTACTAGGATTTGTCCACATGGCCTTGCATTTGGGTTTTGTGGACTGTGTTATGTTGTTATTTGGGAGTTCATGACATAACATACATTGGCAGTATGGGTGAGACACAGGCCTTTGGCAGAGGACTGTAGGCCATTTTATAGTGATGCAGGCCAGCTGTAACAAGCCGTTGCATTGTGTCACTCCTGCAGTCCCAGACTGCAAGACACTATATTCCCCTGGAGTGACAGGGTAGGTGTGCAAGGTGTTAATACCAATACTTTCTGTCATTATTGATCTAGTGGTGTGGATGCTGGCAGGGTGCTGCTTACAGCTAGGGAAACATCTGCATGGGACACCTGTTCTGCATGCTGCATTCTTTGGCTATTGCCATACAGAGGTGGGGGTCATATTGTACTCATTCGAAATAGCAGGGATTAGCACAGAGAGGTACCTGTGGGTGATGGTGGGGTGAGCTGAGTGCATGCATGCTATGGACACTACTTGCATCTGACTCACAGATATGTATGGGGCATTCCACTTTTGCTGGCTTGTGCAGGGGCATCACCTGTTTCTCAATACTTCATACCTGTGACCTTTGTGGTCTGCCACTGTTTGGCCAGACGGCATCGGTATTCCCTGCTAAAAACCCAAATAATGTGCTGCTAACCTGTATGTACAAGTCCAAAGGTGTGTCCATTTGACAGTAACATATTATATGCTGTCTGTCTGGGGTACTTCCCCCTGTGTACTGTTTGTATGTCTGGGCCCACATTCATGCCATGTTTCAGATGGTGACAGATATTACTTCCAAACATTTACTATGGCTTACTGCTGGAATGTGTTTTGCTGGGATGCATTGTTTTTGGCACTGCAGTTGTGAGAACATGGCCCTGTCTACGGCAGTACTGGCCAATGGCCACCAGGACAAACATCACCATGCCTACATACTGACCACTCTCACACAAAATAGAACACACAGCAACCTAACACATGCAGCCCTGCATATTGTACACATGCTACAATCTATCCTGCTACTTTGGCCAGCTCAGGTAATCTGTGCTCCACTGTTATTATACCTACACATACATGTTACTACATTTCTACATAGGATTGGGGGGGGGGAGCACATCTGACACTTGTACACATTTGCTATGACAATACTGGTATTTCAGGAACTCCATTTCATTCTGTATTCTGACCTATCATGCTGACTAGAGGCATATCAGTGTACTACAGGTCTTAGGTTTGATTGACCTACATTTCAGTTTCAGACTTCTTACCCTTCAGAAATAACATCCCACTGCCTGACATGTTGTAGTCTGTCTGTGTAGGACTGGAGGGGGATGTTTTCCATAGCCATCAATTAGAGGCCTTAGCACAGCCTTTGTTTGTGTTTGTCTATACCTGTCCTGCTGGCTGAGACTGTTGTTGGGTATGTGAGCCTCCCTGACTGGCATGTGTGTGTGTCTTATGGACACACGTGGCCCACTACATTTCCTGCAATGAGTTTTGTCACCTTATCTAGTACTGACTACTATGGTGACACCACTATTTGTTACAGATCTCATGCTGTCACTATAGGTGTCTGCTATCCCATTCAGACACCCAATTCCCTTGCATGCTCACATCCATACCATAGATACAAGTAACAACACATACTACTACATTCGGCAATTGATAAGCAGAGTGACTTACCTTGGCTGTGCCAATATTGAGGATGCTGCTGGTGGGCTGACAGATGCACATAGTACACACCCTATACATAAGCACAGGTAGTGTCATGTCTGTCATCCCTTTTACTGTATGTGCGAGTCAGAGAGTGGTGTCATTCCCTGGGTTCCTACCGTGTCAGTGTATGTGCTATGTGTTGCCTCTTTGCCATGGCCTGGCCAAACTGGATATGCCTCCTTCTGCCTACTTGGGCAGCCTCAGGTTGTTCCTCCTCTGAGTCACTCTGTGCCTGTGCAGGCCTTGGTAATGGTGGGGAGCTGTGTGGTCCTGCCCCATGCTGTTCCTGCTGCAGCTGTTTCCACAGGATCATATTGTGTAGCATGGCACAGATGATGACAATTTGGGTACATGTAGCTGGTGAGTACTGCAAGGCTCCAACAGATGTGTCCAGGCACCAGAACCATGAATTGAGCATCCCAAACACACACTCTGTTATGATTCTGGTCATTGCATGTGCCTCATTATGGAGTTCTTGTTCGGGTATGTGTGCATTTCTGATGGGTGTCATCAGTCATGGCTCCAGTGCGTAACCAGCATCCCCCATTAGCTGGCCATAAGGGATGTCCCCATTGGCAAATCTCTGGTACAGCTGCATCATATGCCAGATGTGGGAGTCATGATAACTTCCAGGGCAGCCAGCACAAACATTCATTATAATGCCCTGGACATCGCACATGATCTGGCAGTTGATGAAGGGGAAGCCCTTGCAGTTGATGTAGACCCTACCCTGCTCACTGAGTGGTGCTTTGATGCATATGTGAGTACAGTCTATAGCACCCACTACCTCAGGGTATTCTGCTATTTGGTGGAAGAGATGCATATTGCTGGTCAACGCCTCACGGCTGTTGTGGAAAAATATGTGTTCACCGGCATGTGCTGACATGGTATCCAGGAACTGGTGGAGTACCCTGGATGCTGATGTCTGTGAGATCCCCATGATATCCCCAGTTGGCCTTTGGAGGGTACCTGTGACTAGTATTCTTAGGCCTACACATACCTTGGTATCCACTGGGATGGGTTCCCCTCTGTTGGTTCTGTGTGAGGTGTGGCTGGCACAGCTCAACAATTTGCTGTAGGAGGTCCCTGTCCACCCTATAGCGCTCCACTATCTCCAGCTCATGTAGCCCCTTATAGCTTACCCTTGGTCTGTACACTCTTCTCCTTCTCCTCACTGTGGGTTGGCCATCAGCATTCTCATCCTCACCACCCTCAGCCTCTTCCACATATTGATTTATGATAGCTGCTGCAGCCCCTATCATTTTGTTGCTTTTATTTGGTAAAATTTCCCTGCTTGTGTACACTGGTGGTGTAGCATGTGTGGGGAAAAACAAAAAGGAAAGGTGTTTGGATAGTTTATAGTGGTGTGCTGGGCTGGGCTGGTCTGCTGACTGTGTAATTGACTGATTCTGATACATTTCACCTGCCAGCTATGCAAGTTCTCCTTGATTACCTTCCTACTGCTGTTTTTCCTTCCCATTGCCTTCCTGTTTAAGCCCAGGGGTGCGCAGTGCAAACACAGTGCTCAGATGTGCACAGAGCTGCTATTTCCTGGTTTATTTTTTTTCCTTTAAAACACTTCGCGATGCATGCACACCTGCTTAGGCAATGTAAAGAGTACTTGGCAGCTTCAGACACACCCTCTTGCTTAGCTCTGCTAAGCTAAGGGCAAACCCGAGCCACAAGCCTCCAATAAGCTTACAGTATGCCTGCCACACCCCTCTATGATGTCAGCTAGCTCTTAGGCTTGCACCATGGTCTTCCTGCACCTACACGGTTGGGTGCAGGCTAGCCATGAGGGGGGATCTGGGATTCAGTATCATTCCCCTCATTTGCATAGGATTGCCTGCTAATACCTAGTTACAAGTCTGACACTGAGCTTTCCCCCTTAACAACCACTATTCACTGGTCATGTTGTCTTCTGCCTGCCATTGAATATAATGGTAAAATTGCGATTTTTGGATAGAATGTTTATTTCAAGTTTTTTTTTTTTTTTTCGGCCCGATCCCGTTTGCTCGCCACTGCCCTACACTTAAACAGCCGAAATCAGCTAAAAAAAATAAAAGTTATTTTTCTTTTTTTGCAACTGTTTTCCATGCCAGTGGCCATATATTTGGCCATTGACATGCTTTCCACATTATATACAGCCTTTATTTGGAGCTGTCATGACTAACTGATTACATTTCTGCAGACTACACTAGTCTTGCACAGCCAGCTTCCTGGATCACAAATTCACCTAATTTGCATGGTTTTCACCTGCAAATGGGGTAATTTGCATACAAGAGCTGTGTCCATGCAATAATAGTGCAGGAGCGCTTGTGCACGTACCAGGAGCTTTTTCCTGGATCTCTCAGTGGTCATATTGCCTCCAGCAGCTCATGCACTATTCCTGCATGCTGTGCAGAGCTTGCTGAATCCTGGGGTAAACCCTTGAAACATTAAATAAGTGATACAGCCATGTGACATGAAGTAAATCAAGCAATGTATTTAAGTTAATTCAGAAGTACGGTTGTTACACTGTGGTGAAGTCCATTTTTGGGGATGAGAACACTGTGATCTGTTTTGTATATTGTTTTATAATGAAGTACTTTTGAATTTTAGAAGTTTCTAGTGATAAGTCATAGTTTCTATCCTTGTTTTCTGTTTAATATTTTTTATGATAAAAATAGACAATTCTTTCAATAAATACACTGTCTGTGGATTCAATAAACTCCAGGTATACTTCGTGCAAAGCCTACACGGAGTTTACATGTTTGCATGGTGAGCAACACCGGTGATTACATACCCATGCCGTGCACTGTGTTTAAATGTAAACAAGCATGGTTTCATGGCTGGGAACAGTGTTGCTGGCTAGGAAACTGTGTAAAGCAACACAGATAGCAAACATGTTTACCTACGAGCAAATTAGGTTAGCAGGATTGTGCAGAATGCCACAGTGATTACCAAGGTTTATCATATAGTAATGCACATGGTCCAAATACAGCACAGGACAGTGTACACAGAGCAGAGTATTGTGAAATCCCACTTTAGGCATTCTGTAAATGATCTGTAAGGGTACATGGACTGCCATTTAAAATAAATAGTCAGGAAAAGTGTGTATATTGAATAGAGACACACATATGAATTGTAGGAATGAACACAGAGAAAGAGGACAGGTGAAACATTGTAATGTACAGCAGCTGAGGGCATGTAAATAAAAGACAGTTGTAGCAGGAACACTAATCACATATCAATATCATACAATGCAGACTACACAGTGAAAATTGTATTGTTAAATATTTCCAACTATAATTTTCCAACATGCTACATGCTAATCTTCCATTGTTACTGCATTGTGCCTTTTTACAACATATGTGCTGTTTAGATAGTTTTCTGTATTATTTCACTTGATTTATAAGTAATTGTTTCCTTACAAATTCATGTAATGGTTTTCATGTAACTTGGAGCTTTTCTTCCTGGGCCTCCACTGAAAATGGGTCTCAAGCCCAGTGGACTTTCCCGGTCAACAAATGTCAATAAATAAATAAATAATAAAATGTATATTATGTGACTGTCAGACAAGGTGGTGTAACAATGGAGAAGATGTCTTTGTGAGATAAGTATCCTGACATGAACAATGGAGAGGACATCTATCAGGGATGTTATATACAATTGCGGTTGGGTGCATATTGTGAAGCTGTGCAAACTAATTTCCCTGAATATGAATGTAATGTCAGCTGAGGTCTCCAACAAGTGGGATACAGTTACAGGCTCATGGACAGAACAAAAGGCACACACAGTCATGGACAATATCAGAATAATACCACCATTAATCCCATGTCTCTGATACAACATATGTGATTCTGAGTGACCATAGATGGTTCTGCACAAACACACTTATACAACTATTATGACATGTCAGCAATCTATGAGGGTAATCAAGCACACCATCCTGACCCTGTAACATTAGCTGGAGGTGTTAGAAATCACACTGCTATACCTGTATGTGACATTATGATCACTACAGGGTAGTCATATATCCATGGCATAATCCACAATGTCAAGAATGTAACCCATGCAATCAGTGTTGTCAAACAGCTGTAATGGCCACATCTGACAGTGTAGAGTGAATGCCTGAGTGTGGATTTCTGTCAAATGCCTTGGCCTGATCAAGTTCCATAGGATGATAGTGTTGTCATCATGCATGCTCTCAATGATCTCTTTGAGGACATCTAACAAATGTAGCAGACATGCACATAGCATTAACAACTCACACATGTGTGTTGCACATAGCCAGAATATTACTAGTGTCCATTTAGAAGAGGTCCATGATGACATGTTCTGCCTCTCAGATGAGGAGAGTCAGGATGAGTCTGTACATGCATGCATCTGGTGCTGTCCCTCCAATTCAGATGGATGCATGTTGATGTACACCCTTGTACAGGAACATAGCCCATGTGGAGGGTGTGTTGAAGTGTGTACTTAACTGTGTCAGGTAGATGTATGTTCTGAGTCACACTAAAAGTGATCTGCGATGTTGTCACTGCCCACTGATTCTGTGTGATAGACCTGGATGAAGGTAAGACAATGCATACTGCCTATCTTGATCTGGCCTAGGGTTTAGACACAATCCCCCACTCAGGTATCATTGAGAAACTTAGCCTTTACATCACTAGATGGTTAACCAATTGACTCACCAACAGAACACAGAGCTGTCACCATTGGCATACCTGTCTGTGGCCCTTTAATGTTTGGAATTTATTTCTCTACAGTCGAGGCTAAAGTATACAGTCTTTGGCTTACCATGTTTGCTGATTCTTGCATATTGAGTGCAATCATTGAGTCAAGCAATGATGATAACTTACTACATGAAAGGCTAACACAGACAAATGATTGGTACCAGAGCCACACAGTCTACAAATAAACACAAGAATGTGTCATTATTTTGCCTTCTGCAAAGTGGAATTCCACACTAATTATAACATTGACAATACTCCCCTGTGCTGAAATTCAGTGGTGCAGGACCTGGGAACCCATGTAGATAGCAACCTGAACTTCTACCACCAAGTATCCACATTGGTATGGGAAGGCTACATCATGCACGTCACAAGTCAGGCCATCATATCCAGATCTGAGGATGATATTATACTATACTTGAACCTCATCAGAACACTAATACAGTATAATGCTTCCTTTTGCATGTACCTCACCAGAGACTGTAAGCATTTGGAGAGACCACAAGGTTTCTCACCAAGAAAATACATGGCCTACAAACCATGTCATGATGCATGTGGATAGACTGAAAGCCCTGTTACTGTAATCTGTATCATATAGGATGAGGTGACTTGTGCCTGACCTACAGGCTAGTCTCTGACCCTGCCCTGGTAAGAATACTGCACATCCTCAAATCAGCTATAGCTAATGACATCAACAGAGTCCGGTGAGAGGAAGATGGTAATAGCATTGTCCCACATGCTGGTGTAAAATGCTCTCTGTAATGTCAAGTAAATGCACAAACACACACACACACACACACACACACACACACACACACACACACACGCACACCAGTTGACTGCATTGAGAACAGAACCCCTACTTATCTAAGTACATTGACTAGAGAACTCCTGTATTTAAGGCAAGCACCACAGCTCAAGTCTGACTTGGAGAGTGTCAGACAGTTTATAAGTGATTACATCAGAAGTGTCTGGTGAGGATAAAATTGTAATAGTAGTTTCCCACATGCTGGTGTAAAATGCTCTCTGTAATGTCAAGCAAGTGTACAAACATATATGCACCCCAGTTGATTGCAGTGAGAACCTAAGTACACTGACTAGAGGACTCCATACTTTATGCAAGTGCCATGCACAAGTCTGACTTTTACAAGGCTGCAGAACAACTTATAGTGGATGACAGCAGCACTGGAGTTTGGAGAGAAGATGTTGGGAGGCTTGCATGAAATGGATGTGTTAGCATGTGCAAGTGTCAAATTATTGGCAATCCATGGGATTAGAGTGGTAACTGTAGGATACACACTGATGCTCATCTGACTAGATAGACAAACACACATGCCTTCCAATTGACAGAAATACTTACAGAAATATTTACAGAAATAAGCAACTTCTCACCAAAGCAGCAAAGATTTCAATAGCAAATTCCTAACTTATCTCCACCCAACTTTATGCCTCTCCAATATATACCAACCTAAGGCAATGCGGTCTAAACAAGCTAGAGACCTGCTACAACAAAATTGCCAAATTCGCCACAGGGGCATCCTACCGTAGTCACCACTGTCTCTCATTTGCTGAACTGGGCTGGCTTGAACTCCCTCACCTCCTTCAATGGTATCAACTCTCACTCACCCACAAACTAGTAAACCATCCACTAAATGTCCCATCCCACCAGAATCTACTCCAACCCTATCGCACCACCAGACCACTAAGATCCAGCAAACAAAAATCACTTGCAGATCACTAAAGCCAATAACTCTGCTGGTGAAGCACTATTCTCTTGTGCCATAGCCAAATTATGGAACTCCTTCCCACCCACAATTACCTCCATACCATCATGCACCCACTTCAAAACTTTACTAAAAGCGCACCTAAAAACATGCTGGCTATGCCCTTGCAACTCCCACTCTAATATCACCCACCCCATCCAACCACTACCTGTCTTTCCACCCCACTAACTACCTTGATTATAGCAAGCTCAGATGCTCATAAGCCTAGTACTTATTATACAGCAGGAATTTCTTATTGTAACATTTGTTAATGTCTGTTATGTACTTCACAGATAAAGATTCTAGTTGTCTACTGATGTACTATGTTCTTCATCTGTAAATATGTTTGTAATTAATTGCTATGTTAATCAAATTGTTAATCGCTATGTAATCCAATGTAACTACTGTCTGTTAGTTTAACTGTGGAGCTTTTCTCCCTGGGCCTCCACTGAAAATGGACCTACATCCAGTTGGACACTCCCGGTCAACAAATGTAAATAAATAAATAAATAAATAATAAATAAAATAAATAAATTGACTGCTGTGAGAACAGAAACCCTACCTATCCAATTGACTGCAGTGACAGCATAACCTCTACCTATCTAAGTACACTGACTAGAGAACTCAGTACTTTACACAAGCTCCACAGTGCATCTGACTTTTATAAGGCTGAAGGTTAACTTATAGTAGATGACATCAGCACTGGATGTTGTAGAGAAGGGGTTGGGTGGCCTGCATGAAATAAATGAAGTACACCAACTAGAGAACTCAGTACTTTATGCAAGTGCCAGAACACAAGCCTGACGTTTACATGGCTGCAGGACAACTTAGAGTGTATGACATCAGCACTGGATGTTGAAGACATTGTGTTGGGAGGACTGCATGAAATGAATGTGTAGGCATGTGCAATTGTCAAAATATTGGCAATCCATGGGACTGGAGTGTTAACTGTAGGATACACACTTCTACTCCTCTGACTAGATAGACACAAACACACACTTCCCAGTTGACTGCACTGGGAAGAGAAATCTTACCTATTTAAATACACTGACTACCGAACTCAGTAATTCACACAAGGTCATTCTAAGTGGATCCAGTATCTGTCTGCTTGGAATGACATGATTGACAGCCATAGATGCTTTGCCAGAAATGGACTGCATCTGTCACCCCTGGGTTTTTGGGTACTGGCTAAGGCTCTTGCCACCCCCTATAGTCCCTTTTTTAGGTGGAGTTCAAAAGACCAAATTACCACTGCAGCAGCTATAAATAAATGCAATCTGAGGGTCATGCTGTTCAATGCTAGAAGTCTAAATCTCAAGATGCACTCGCTCAAAGCACTCCTCAAGATGGACAACATCGACATCTGTGCTGTAATGGAGACCTGGTTTAAAGCATCAGAAAGCACCCCTGTGCTACCAGGCTATAACTTAGTCCACACCTTTCGACCCTGAAACATGGACCAAAGCTCCAAAGGCGGTGGTGTCTCCATATTCATAAAGGATATGCACATCTCCTGACTAGTAGCCCAGCATAATGCATCTGAGATGCATCAGGTACAACTAACATTGGGTAAGACTGTGATCCAGGTCATAGCCTGCTATAGGTCCCCAACCATGTCCCTAAACTTTCACTCCACATTCCTAAGCACCCTGGAATCTATCAAGGTCCAACCCAACACTCTCACATTAGGAGACATCAACTACTCCTCCATCAACTGGGAAAACTACTCAAACACCAATGCACTGGCCCAATGCTTCCTGGAATTCATCAATTCCAATGCCCTGGACCAGCTCATTCTTACCTCCACTAGAGGAAGCAACATCCTTGACCTAGTTATTACTAACATGGGCAACTGTTGCTCTACACCAATAGTCAATTCCTCCCTGGTTAGATCCAACCACAAACTAATCACCATGGAAATCTACATCTCACCACACCCTTCGCAAAGATATCCACCATGAAAAACTTCTCCAAAGCTGACTATGGACTCCTAAAAACAGAAGTGGCTAACATTATGGAAAATAGATGCATGACTGCCAAATCATACACCAATGCACTGTAAGAACACGTATATAAATGCATGGAACTAGCCATACCCAACAGAACCAAGATTCTCTCCTCCAAAATAAGAAAGCCAGTCTGGTGGTCCCCTGCCATTAATAAACTCTACAACAGAAGGAAGAAACTGTTGTAGAAAAAGGTGAAGTCCCAAGACTGGAAAATGTCCCTGATTAGGCTCAACAAAAAGTTGAGATCCCTCATCAAAACCTCCAAAAACAGCTATGAAGGCAGAATTGCGGCAGACACTAAAAACAACCAGAAAGCCTTCTTTAGTTATATCAAGAATCTCCATGGCCATATCCAGATCTGCTCTGAGTTACTGCACAATGGTACCTCCTATATGAGCCAACAGATATTGCCAATATACTGGCCGACAGATTCAGTGCCAACTTTACTCCTCTCCCCTCCCCAAACGACAAATCTCAATACTGGAAAATGCCAAGCACCCTGCATTACTGCAGCACAGGTTAAAGCTGCATTGTCTAAGGCCAAGACTACAGCTTCCATAGGACCCGACAATATCCATGGCTGTGTTCTACATGAATTACAAAATGAACTGGCACCACATCTGTGTGCTCATTTCACTTAAAGCCTCATCTCAGGCTTTGTCCCTACTGAATGGCATACCACTACAGTCATCCCTCTCCACAAAGGAGGAGTGACTACAGACCCTGGAAATTATTGCCCCATTAACCTGACAAGTCTGATATGTAAGGCTGTGGAGCACATCATCATGGACCTAATTAACAAGGATATAGGGAATCTCCAAACTCTAGATCCCATGCAATTTGGTTTTGTGAAAGGTAGATCATGCCTGCTCAACCTGGTTGACTTCTTTGACTCAGTCACCAGAGCAGTGGATGAAGGTAAGGCAGTTCATACAGCCTACCTTGATCTGGCCAAGGCCTTTGATACCATTTCTCACTCAGGAACTATTGATAAAATCACCAAACTAGGCATCAACCCCTATATCATTAGGTGTCTTCCAAATTGGCTCACAGAACACACAGTGTGAAAGTAGCGGACTCCCAGTCAGACTGCCGACTAGTCACAAATGGAGTCCCACAGGGATCGGTCCTGGGTCCTGTCCTGTTTGGCATCTACTTCTCAGAAGTCAAGGGCAACACGGAGGGACTCTGGCTGACCAAATACGCAGACGACTGCAAGCTGGGAGCCATTATTACTCCCCAAGTGATGCAGACATCCTACAGAAAGGCCTCACTGAGACCATACCTCTCAACCTGGAAACTTCAAAAATCTGGACAAGACCCATGAAAAATAGGTACAAATCTGTATGCTGATTAAAATCTAATTTGCATACATAATTACTTAACCCCACCCACTCCAATGGAATTGTGGGATACCAACTTTCAAACACAAACTGAAGAACAGACAACCAAAATATGGCACCTGAGTCCCCCTGCAGCCATTCCAATGCCCCATTACCTGACTATTTTGTCCCATTTACCATATATTGTAGAAGGGACTGATCACCAGAATAAAAGGATTGCATTCATAAAAACACAGAGTGGGAAAGGATATTTCTGAGAAGATTGGAGCCAAGGGAATGAATGGATAAACTAAAAGAATGTTAAGCAAAGGAAAGAGAATACGAGCAAATGCAACAATGAAAATGGGTGACTGCATTAATAAAAAGAAGCAGCAAGAAAAGACAGAAGAATAAAAAAATAACTGCAGAGGACCGAAGTATGAAAGGAATGGTACAAAGAGAATGGCAGTGTGTAGATGTATAATAAATGTTCAATGCTTTAACAAAAACAAGGTAAACACTTATTACTAAGCAGCAACTAAAGTACATTTATACAAACAACTAACACTAGATGTGTGTTGAGTATGAGTGTGTGTATATATTCCCCATTGTAACACAACACTTCTCCAATCCACAGCCATTTACTATTCTCTACTTACCTGAAAATGAAACTGCACCTCAGTTGCTTATTTTGTGAAAAACTTTTCTGGTTGTCATTTGCTGCTATAGTGGGGCACATAATACAATAATGCCCTCCCAACTCAGGTTGTGAGTCAGTCCATTTATGCACAACTTCTGCCCACTTATTGCCCTACTTATTTCCTTTTCTGTGCAGCCAGTATATATTCTAAGAATACCTTTAGCATGTCTGGTTTGTATTTAAAAATACTGATGCCATTTGCAGTTACAGGTCTATGCCTATACCGGAGAATCAGATTATTGGTGTGAGTAACCATGGCAGCATGCTGAGCATTCACTATGCAACCTGCTTCTCTCAATAAGCAACAGTACTTGTGATACATGACGCAAAAAATCAGTAGTGCAAGTACAAAAAGACAAAATCAATGCAATTGGTGTGTTAAAATCCAAACAAGAAACATTATGTCTAAATAGCAGACAGCTATCACATTTTAAATGATTTAATCAACATTTATTGCATGTAAACTATGTTCAAGTATACCAGATATGTTTGTCACTATGTAAAACCATCCAAATCAACAGTTTCATAAAGTGATTATTAACTATGACATGCAAGAAAACAAGATAGAAAAGCCCAATAATAAAATAAAATAAAATTATGTTTCGGATGTAGAACACTTTATGGCCACCTTCACAAACAATATCTTTCCTTGAGCCATAATCAGTTTGCCACAATCATTATTATTTGATCTTCGCTGTATTGCTTTTCACACTTTTTGTCACTCACTTGCTGGAAGCATTAATAAAGGTATCAAGTCTCAACTTCAGGTTAAAATCCTAAGCAGCATGTTAGAACAAATCGCTGTAACAACTCACGCAGAACATAGCTGTTCGGTGTTACCGACCAAAAGATATATTTGACTGTTTACAAACAGTGTTTTTCATATCTGGTTAGTTTGACTGACTCATTTATTATTAATAATCCAGGCTATTTTCTGAAAACGTGCAAATCATAATAATGCTTGTTCCTCTTCTCTAACCAGCTAATTAGCTAACAGCTAGATATATTCCCTAGTGTCCTTTACAAAGCCACTGAACTTTTTTAACCGATTAAAAGTCAACGTCAAGTCCAAACATACACACACACACACACACACACACACACACACACACACACACACACACACACACACACACGCATACACTGGAAAGTTTCCTTACCTGTTCCCTGACATGGAATCTTCATTCTTTCTGGCCGTTGCTGTAATAATCCAGTGCCATTCCCCGAACATAATCCATTCGTTCGTTGCCGTTCCTGCTCACAGTTGAGCAGCCAGGCCAGGCTGAAATGTGTGCACGATGTGAGATCCTTGAGCTCAGTTCCAACAGACTGGTAGCCTTGACAGAGCTGACATCATCGTGCACATGATGATGTCAGCTCAAACAGTGTGAAAAATAAAAAACAAAAGAAAAAAATAGGGAATGAAGGGGTGCCACTCAGGAATCGTGGCACCCCTTCATTTGGACCCCAAAACTCGGTAAAAATGAGTAATTTGGTAAGGTTTGGAGGTATGACTGAGACCAATGACTGGTGTCGAAACTATGGCCTTAAGCTTAATGCCAAAAAATGTGTTGTCATCCCCTTTGGGAAAAACTCAGTTCCCACTAATTGCCACATTGATGGGAGCCCACTGAACACTGAAGGCATTATAAGAGATCTGGGGACAAAGGTTGACAGCAACCTCTCCTTCGACCACCACATTGCCACTGTAGTCAGAAAGTCCTTCTATGTGGCACATCTCATTACCAAGGGTTTTGCTTCCAGGAAGAAACAGGTCATCATTTCTCTCTACACTTCCCTCATTAGACCAATCATAGAGTATAATGCTTCATTTGGCATGTAACTCACTAGACACCTGCAACAACTGGAAAGGCCACAAAAGTACCTCACGAAGAGGATCCTAGGCCTTAAATGCATGTCCTGCATAGACAGACTCAAAAAACTTCATCTATTCTCTCTCTCTCATATTGTCTACTAAGAGGCAATCTCTGCTTGACTTACAAAGCCATGTCTGACCCAGCTCTGTTAGAAATGCTACATCTAAAGAAATCCCAGTCCCTCCACACAACAAGCTCCAGAGATCTCAATCTCATTACCACAATCAACAGAACATGCTGGAGGGACAGGTTCATAACCCAGAGACTGATGATGCTCTGGAATAGACTTCCCATACATGTCAAGCAGAACACCTCACTAGCCCTCTTCAAGAGAAATCTTGATGAGTGGATGGAAAATAGAAAGTTCACCCCGGGGATCACTCCAGTGGCTCTACTTGATAGAGGCACTGGGAACTAACGACGGGTGGCACAGTGCCAGGGCACTTCTACAGGCTAGGCTTGTAAAAGCCCCAGGGCCATTAGCCTAGTACACACCTATGAACCTATGAACTACAGCACAAGTCTGACTTTTACAAGGCTGCAGGATAACTTATATTGGATAACATCAGCACTGGATGTTGGGAGGACTGCATGAAATGGATGTGTAGGCATGTTCAACTGTCAAGATATTTCAAGTTCTCATTTACCAGAATAATGAGTGTGCAATGTATATTTTTGGTGGTTGTGTCCCACTGAGGAGGTATACTATAAGAGACAGATTTACAAACTATGTGCAATCAGGTGTTCACATTACTACAGGTACTGGAAAATCTGAATGTGTATTGTTATTCTAAAGATGTGCATGGTATATAGTACAATATTTGTTATTAATTTATGTCATGTAGTTGATAAATTTGTGAACAGGTACTGAGAGACCAGGGTTGTAGTACATGGGGGAGGTAACAGATGGCTGCATTGTAAATATTTTATTTTATTTTATTTTACATTTGTTGACTGGGATAGTCCGACTGGATGCATGTCCATTTCCAACGGAGGCCCGGGGAGAAAAGCTCCATGGAATAACAAATCATCCTAACATGTTGCATATTACAGAGATTAGATGGGCAGACAATACAAATTACATACAGAATATTTTCAGTGATTAGAAGAGCAAACATTATAACAAATCATCAGGTAGTGTTATTCAGCGAGAGAATCGGATAAAATTAGATAGCAGGCTACTTGGCAGATTTACACTTTCCAGAGTCAGGTTAACCAGGCTTGATACAGTGACATAGCTAGTTTGTTCCCAGGTGGTGTTTGAGCCTAGTTTTGAACTGGCCAATTGAAGAGAGTAAGGTAATATCAGCTGGTAGAGAGTTCCACGATCTAACTACAGAATTTACGAAGAGTGAGTCACCGGCTGAGTTATTAGTTTTACATATCTGAATAAAGAGTCTGTTGGAGGAGCACAGTGGTCTAGGATTATTATAGAGGGTGACAAGATCTTTACGTGCAGGGGTATTGTTAGGGTTATATATGATTTTATGGGCCATAACCAATTGTTTATATAGTATTAGACTGCTTAGTTCAAGCCACCCAAGCTGGATTAGATTGAAGCAGTGATGTGTAATAAAAGGCAGCCCAGTGACAAACCTGGCAATGTGGTTATAACAGATTGAGAGTTTGTTCATGACAGTCTTGTTAACATTAGAGAGAAGAGGGGATGCATACAGAAGAGTATTGAGAATGTGAGATCGAGCTATGGCAACTTTGGCTGGGGGGGGTTAGGAAGGCTTTTGTTCTGTAAAGTCATCCTAGTTTTTTGTTGATGGTTTTAATCGATTAGTTAACATGTAGGTCGAATTTTAGATTATTATCTGTAATGACACCTAATAGTTTAGTGGAGAGGTCAGGGGAAATTATTGTTACATCATTTGCTTTTATTATAAGGTTAACAGCAGTAGACCTTTGTGTAGGTAATAATAACAGCATTTTAGTTTTTTTTTTACAATTTAGAATCAGACGTCATTGGGAAAGTCAGTTTTTTATTGTATTAAAGGTGGTCTGGGTGGCTAACTGCAACTCTATTGGGGATGTGGCTGAGCAAATCAGGAGAGAGTCGTCAGCATATTGGATACAGCTGACTTTTGGGATGACAATATTCATATTGTTGATGAAAATGGAAAATAACAGGGGCCCTTGTATAGAGCCTTGTGGTACTCCAAGGGTGTTAGGTGACATTTTCTTACATAGGGCCTTCATTTATTTCTGTTTCAACATGCAGTTTTATGTCATGAACACTAAATGGGCAGTAAACAAAAGTAATACATGCTATTGTCCACTTTGCATAGCACACCACCATGCAGTGGGTTTGTGTGATGATTGGCAAAGTGTTTGCACATGCGAGATACACACTTCTTCTGCTTTCCCTGTTTGCATGCAGTTAAGCAGTGCGCAAAAGTAAGACTCTGTGCTACAATTATGTGGGCGCCATTGTTTTTTGGTACTTATATGTGTTGTGTGTGATTCTATTTTTTTGACCAGATTATAGGTGTTAAAATGGGGTAAATAGGAAAGTGGTGAAATGGGGGGTAAGCAGGGGGAAGAACAAAGGGAAAGTATTATAGGAATGTACAGGAGGGAGGAAAGAAAGAACCATAGCTATCCATTTCTTCAATAGTGTAAAATGAAAAAATGTTCACAATATTAGCTGAATTTGGACTGTCACCTCCACAAAGAGGGGTGACAACAATGCAATCATGTTGCATAGCCAATTAGACCAAATCAAGTGGGTCAAGAAGACTTGTGTGTGAAATGGAGAGCTGTGTATTAGGCAATATTTTTTTTCTTTTTTTGTTTTCTTTTTTTTTTTTTTTTTTTTGTGGGACAGGTTCCCATCTTTTTTTTACATCAGTAAGAGAGGAATGCTGGGTAAGGGATGATGGTATTTCTGGGTCAGGTAAGCTGGATAGATGAGGTAGCAAATGCAAACAGAACAAACAAGACAAGACACAGGGATGGTGAGGGACATCACAATTGGGGTGAGGGAGGGGACAAGGCAAGCTTGTGCCTGTCAAACATGGAGACAGTGAGAATCTAGTCCTTACCCACAGGTCTGTCATCACTGTTCATGTACCCACTGCTGGAGTGCTTGATGTGTTCTCCTCCTGTGGATCATAAGGGACAGCAGCCTCTCCATCTAGTGTAGGTGTACACCAGTGGTGTTGTGCATGACCCCATGTACAAACCCTGGCATCTCCTGGTGGGTGATGAATTTCCACCAGTACTCCTGGAGGGTACCACAGCACCAGTTGCTTGGGTAGTGCTACATGAGGGTGCAAATAGTGCAGGGGGGATCAGAGGCAGTACTGCCAGGTTGGGTCCCAGATGTGGTAGGCATCAGTGCTGAAGCCAGTGGCATTGGGACAGGCCTACCTCACTGTGCTGTGAAGCATTTAGCAATTTGTTACAGATGGATGACATGGAGACATTTTGACGACACATAATAGAAAAGAGAAAAAAAGAGATAAGGGTTGGGGTGAGAGAATAAAGAGAGAAAATCAGTACCATATGTGACATACAATGCATTATCACAATTATGCAACTATTTTATCTGAAGTATTACATTTAAGTATGCATCCTAACAACTACAAACTATAACTACAGATTGCTCAAAGTAATCCTTGAAATGTGCAAATAATGCACATATACTTGGTCCAATTATACAGATTACAGTTAACAGCAGGGCATTTATGCCACTTGTATAGAGTTTAATTTATGTGATATTATTAAAGAAATGCAGTATTGTATAGTTGCTAGTCATGGTATTTGAACCCATAACCTCTGAATACAGTCTTACACTTGATTTGTAAAGCTGGTTTCTGCTACAGACTGATGCATGCATGCATGCTTGCTATTACACACTTAGGATGGGGATGCTCAGTTTGCTACTACTGTGTAGAAAACCCAAAAATCTATATTTAACATTTAAAGCTAAAGTAATACTTCTCCTGTGCTGCATACATACCACCTGCTTCCCTCACTCTCTCCAGTCGATCAACATCAACCTGGTAATTAAACTTTATTTCATCATTAGCTGTGAAAATAACAGAAAAGCACAGAAGAGCATTATGTATACAAGTCGTGCCTATATTTAGCTTTCTGTGTATTTAAAATACTCTTTTATTAGCATGCCTACACAGGTGTGGGATGTCTCCACTTTGAAACTCGGTCAACCACTGGTTGAGCATATCCCCCTTTTGCCTTTGTAGGTCATTGAAATGGTGCCTATACTGTTCTGCAGTGTGTGGATGCCAGTCGCCCTGGATACAGCCTCAGCCAAACTACTCCAAGCCTCAGACTTGTACTGGGAGCCAGAATAGTCCCCCTGCAGAAGCCTTTGTCTGTGGTGCTTTACCAGGAGTCCAGTAAATATCCTGGACTCCTGAACACTCCACCTCTATGCTCTAAACTGGTCACCTTCCCTTCTAACATCAGACATGTCTAATACCAGAACTAGAGCAATGGCAACTAATGTTTTCCTGCCAAGTCCTGTTATCATGTTTACTAATAGTGCATAAACCCAAGCAATGATGTCAACCATGTTTGCACGATGTTAAGCAGAGAGCAGCAGTGCCAAACAGGAAGTAAATAAATATTTTAAACTGAAAGGTTAATCTGACACTTGACTTTAGTTTGAGCAGTGTTTGCTGCTGTAGCTTGGAAATATATTTTGAAAATTGGAACGTAACTGTTAGGTGAGTTAAGTTTGCAGACATGCACTGGGGGGCATAAATATCATGACCTGACACTATTTTTGGCTTTATACTTTGAAAAAAATGTGATTTTTAAAGTGTCAGATTCAAACCTAGGCATAAGGGACAAAACATTTTCTTCCATAGCAGTGATTTTACATATTTGCCACAGAAGAAGTGCTACTCAGACGTAGTCATAAATCATTCCTAAACATAGCTGACAGCTTGAGCTGTTAAACATGTGTAGCCTAGCAAGGTTCTTATATATAGATTTGTCTGTGTATGTGTCTTATTTAATAGTAAAGGCCATCCAAGACCAGACAGCAGAATTATACTTAACAAAAATATAGTAGATAATATACCCTAAGTCATATATCTGAAAACACAATAAGGATGCCTTATCCCTCATACAGATAATTCATATTAGCTCCACTATCTAAAGTGTTATAAGTGAGACTGAATATAATGGGAAGTGGAACAACAGTAAAAATGCCTGGAATGCCCTGTATTAGAAGTGTGGAACATGTGTACTGCAGCCCTGGACTTACACATATTGCCACAAGAATGTCGAAATAATACTTGTATATTTGTCTGTTCATTGCTATAAACTAGACTGTAATAACTTTAAAAATATGTTGCACTCACTGTATTAGAACCCAGGGCCATCTGCATTACAGCCCTACACTTACACCTACTGCCACAGGAGTAATTACATGACCATTCCATAATTTCCTCATCATTCTTAAGTTCTATGTGTTAACTGCCTCACAACACCACTTAACGTGTTTGCACGGTGCCCAACAAAATTAATTTAATGGATCCACTTTCAATTAATGACTGTCTGAGTCTTGTATGCAGGTGTCCGATGGCTGCAGGTGTTGGGGAAACTTGCTAACCACCATGCAATGTCACTTAGTGGCACTGAGCAATGGAATGCAAAAATTACAACAATGTATCCCTTTTGACATTTACAGTTTTACAGATGCTCTGCTTGCAGGTGTTCTGTCTGCTTTATGTGTGGGCCACTAGTCCAGTTTTGTACACTGCTAAGCGCCGCACAAACAAGGTAAGCAAAGCTAAACCTGACATTCATTGTTTCTCTGTTTCCTTGTTTGCACTAAGTGGCACACCATGCAAACACTGCAAATTTAAAAAAAAGGGAAAAGTAGTTGAAATGAAGAAAAGTAGTCTATGAAATAAACACTACAGCATGTTTGTTGGTACATATGAAATATTTTTACACAGGTCTAGATTTGAGCTCTCACTCGAATGAACCTTCAGAACACAGTAACGGGTGTCTTATCCCTCTTTGCTACACCAACAGCTTTGCAACAGGGAACTGAAATCATTCTGCATACAGCCAAATGAAACACCATTCACATTACTAACAAATCATATGACAGTTATTCGTACATGCATTAATTTCAGATGTAGTGCGCTGAGTGATCACACAGCCATTTATGACTATTGCTTACAAAAACGCAGCTCTGTCTTATCTCTCTTTGTTTGCTGCTCATTTGTGTCTTATCTGAGCAGTAATCTGAGAAATGTAGTCTTTTCCACAATGCAAAAAAATTATGAGATATTTAGGCAAATATCGAAAAAATACGTTTGTAAATTTCTATGGTGTACTTATCTGTTTCTGTTTCCCAGATATTAAGTGATTAGGCTGCAAATTTTCACTCATCCTAATCCTATGACCCCTTCCACACAGAACCAGTGACACCATCAAGTCCCTTTGACTATCTAGACCTTGATTGTTAAACTTTTTTTGGACTTCTAAACAACAGTATGCAGGACTGGTTTTATCGGGCAATTCTTCTAGTTTCTCAGATAGAGGATTTCTTAAAACTATTACTAGCAAACAGGCAGGAAAATAAACAGAGGAGGGGGAGCATCACTGCTTAAACAGACAACTGATCAACTGGATAGACCCACT
The DNA here is from genome assembly GCF_019279795.1 of Protopterus annectens. NCBI lineage: Eukaryota > Metazoa > Chordata > Ceratodontiformes > Protopteridae > Protopterus > Protopterus annectens. The sequence continues at coordinate 1,584,475,558 of NC_056743.1, forward strand.
GGTCATATCCCATCATTACCTACAAAGAGGATGATACTTACAGTGAATTCAGTGAGCACGCTGAAAGGCCTTAGGAATGGGTCCATCTCTCCTGCCCTATACAGACCCTGTGCACATATCCAAGTGTCTCACCACATGTAGGTCCTGTGCATGTACCTGTGTATCTCACCTTAGATAGGCTCTGCACATGCTCATTTCTTGCTGTAACCTTCCACCCAGTTTGCATGTAGTACTGATTGGGAGAGTCCCTAGCTTCCATCATATATCAAATTACAGACACGAGTCAAAGCATTTTCCCACAGAAAAACACAGCAGGATCACTTGAACTTATTCAACCCCATCCTCTTCCGCCATACTGATGATCAAGGTTTATTCCAAATGACCATTTGCCTTAGTACAGATAGACACTGTGCCTCTATACCAGAGGGCACGCTCTAGGTTATAGTACACCCCCTAGATTCCAGTTTTTGAAATAGTAACACTGGTTACAGTAGGAGTTAGAATATGTTTTTGTCTTATTTTATAGAGCTACAGCTTTAGGGGACATACTCTGTAATTATTTTAATGGGAAACTTATGAGGAGTACATGAAAATATTCCTCAAGGAGTTATACTTTCATAGGTAGGCATGCAGGCCAGGAGACTACTGAGAGCCTAGTTAATTTTCCACTTACCTCAAATCACTACTTGGTTAAGTGGCTTTCTCAGAGTCATGCACTAAATGAAAAAAGGTTGAGTGGATCACATTGTAGCCTTAACCCTCTGCACTAACTGCCACTGCTGACAGTTTACCATCTACTGTATCCCTATGGCATTTAATGTTACTTTTTCTAAGTGTTTGTTACAATAAGCAGATTTTATCATTCAATGTCATTTAGCACCTTGTAGGAAATTAATTATTCAGCTAAATAGTTGGAGTGTTAGAAAAAAAAGGTTCTGTGTTTAGGTACAGGCCAGCACAGAACAATAAACAAATACACTGACATAACAGATAAATCACTATGTTTAGAAAGGCTATGCCAGAACACACTTCATATTCACTAGCAGAAATACAGTCAGTGAGCACAACAGTCTAAATCAGCTGCGAGGCAATAAAATAAATGTTGTTTTCTGCATGTCCAATATGTTGAAAAGGTGGTGGTCAGATTCAAAGATGCCATCCACAATGCATACCAAATGCAGGACAGGGGGCAGAGGTCATCACAGTCATTGTTCTAGCAGATATGAAATTCATAGACAGAAATACTCAGATATCAGTACCTGTCTAGTACATCAAACAGGAAAAACTATTTTATGCTGGGCACTTGCTCATTATACCATTTATGATATTGTGCAATGAGCTCTACACACATAAATGGCACTGAAGGGTATGAAGTGCTCCAAGGTTGGGTGCAGAGTGTAGCAGCTTGCATACTCTGCAGTCAGACAGAGCAGTCAACACATCTCAATATCTCTGCAGAAAATACAAGAATAGCAGGACACACAGAATCATGGCTTATGTATCTTACTGGAAGACAGAGTGACCTACGCTTGGAAGGGGTTACATACTGAGAATGACATGTAGAATAACAGGCTGTGCACCCTAACCACAACTCAGGAGCCTGTGCGATAGGAGAGAGTGCACAGTGAAACACTCTCTCTCTCCCTCTGTCCAAGGAGCGACCTCTATAAAATGCAGATAAGACTTACAGACTGGTAGCCAAGAGTAGCAGAACAGTTCAGAAAATAATCTGAACTACATTTATCTTCTTACCCATTCCTGCATACCACTCTATATTTGCAACTGACTGTGGTTTGGACTCAATGCCTGACATCGTTGAACTGTGTTGTAATGTAGATTTATGTGACAGCTTTGGTACGCAGTCTGGTTGTCTCTGCATTCAGTTTACACTCTAACTTGTTCATTTCCATATGTACTGCTCATTGTCTGTCATCTTGGTGTACAGTAGCATACATCTTACGCTGCTTTGGTACAGTGTTGTCTGTGAATCAAAAATAGTTTTTTTCAAGCTTTTTCTGTGCAATAACCTTATTCAGTGTGTCTCGTACCTACGAGTCTCAGCTATTGTATCATTATCCTCACCACAGCAAACACATATCCTTCTATAAATCCCAGTAAATGTTATACTTAACTGAAATAAGCTAGTGTAAGCAAACAACATCAGACCGAATAAATGATATACAGGAAGTCACAGTGCAGATCTGTTATTTCCCTTAGTAAGAATATACACGACAGAGTTTCTGCTAGGTGCTTTGTTAAAGCAACACAAGTCTTATGGCTTGCTTGCAGTATTGTGCAAAAGGGCATGGCCTAACAGGTATAACTAGGCTTTGTCATAGCAAAGGAATTTTTTTTAGATAGGAAGGTACCACTAATCAGTCTCTTATTTACCATGTAGTGAGGTGTGCTCAACATCCATTATAAGGATATAGCTAACTAAAAACCTCGGTCCTGGGTCCTAAGGGAGCACCAACACTAGGATTAAAATACATATGCAGGTACTGACATAGTTGTGAAATTTTACTGGGGTCTCAGTTGTATCTAAACATTTGGTGCTCTGAGCATAAGCAAAGCTACATTTTTTCTAAAAAAAACTAAGAAACTAGGAAAATAATTTTATATAAGAGCCAGAAGAAGAAAACAGTGATAAAGCCATCCGGGGAAAAAGGGCTCTAACAGAAGTCACTCAAAGAAGCAGAGAAATGAGACAGACAAAGCCAAGACCCTAATCATATGCAATCTCTTTTCTCTCACCAGTGACTTATTCTAACATTTATTATTACCTTTCCATAGGTATCAATATTTTTACAATGTTATTATGTTCACTGATGTACTAATCATGTCACTGGTATTAGCTATAAATTTAGCTATAGTTAACTTGTGCATTAATGCAGATCTAGGCATGTTAACACATACTGCCTATGATGTAAATATGTACTATTCTTTTTGTTTCAGCCATACATGTGCTGCACACAAACCACTTTTAATGCTCTTCATCTGCATTAAGCTCATGGTATGGCTCTTTACAAATACTGCTGAATCTGTAGCCACTCCATATTGATAACAGTGCCATCTTAATGCATGGACACACTGGACAGTTGCCTGGGGGCCCCACTAGCATAGAGGCCCCATGCTAATCTACATATGTTGTGATTTGCTGTCAAATAGATAAATGCTACACTATACTAAATTATAAATATTTGAAGAATTATGAAAATTACGGTAGAGCATCAATCATACAAATGCAGCCTTCCAGTGTCAGTCTTCTTAAAAGTTGCGCCTGTACATGTGTCACTTGTTCTTCCTACTGTGCGGAGTGTATGTGTGTGTGTAAAATGCCCCAAGTAGGGATAACTGGTGGTTAGCATTACTTTACTCAGGCTCAAACCCTGTACCTTAGGTACAAGAGCCTGAAATGTCTACCCCTACCACCACTTGTGTTTCGAGGAGTTGAGTACATAGCTCTCAACTGTCCAGATTTTCACAGAATGTTTGGAATTTTTGGTTCATACTATTGGTTTGTTCCTCTTAAAATGTGTGTTTTTCTGGCAAATCAGTGAGGACTGAATTCACAAAATACAGTAATGACAGACATTTACATTGCAGTCTTCCAAACTTTCAGGAAATGCATGGTAACACAAAACATTTTACTCTAGCAACTTTCTAAGATTATACAAGCAATATTTAAAATGTGTCCCTGGTTTTGGGCCTTTGTCTCCCACCCCACATACATTTTGGCTTTTTCCAGAAGGTGAGAGATATGGTTGAGTGTCAAGTGCATTTTATGAGGAGCTGAGAGCTTCAGGGGAAGTGAATTTTAGTGGTGCTTATGCCAAGTCTGTTTACAATATGCAACTGTTGTTTAGCAAATGATATCACTATTGTGCTAAAGCATTTAAAAGCATTGTTAGCACAACAGGTAGTATCTATGCTTTTTGATGCAGAAGGCTGTGGGTTCTACTCCCACAGTATATAGATGGATTGCTGATACTGTTTTTATTTTGTTCAATTATATGTTTGATTATACAAAAAGTTTGATTATCCAAACTACCCTAGGTGCCAATTAGTTTGGATAATCGACTCTCTACTATACATGAGCCATGAACTGAAATACTTTTGCCGATCCTTTAAAATCACACACACACACACACACACACACACACACACACACACACATACACACACATATATATATTTAAATATTGATTATAATTTTTTAACAAGTGCAGTCATATTTGCAGGTAGTCATGGACCACTACTGTACATACAATGTTTTGAAGTTGTTTACTTTTTTCATTGACCTAAATTTTCTACAGCCAAAACTGCACTAAACCCTGTTTTATTTTATTTTTTTGAATATCGGTGAATAACCCTTTGAGCAGAAATGAAACGTAGTGTTTTGAGTGGAATGCAAAATTGGAAAAGAGCTACAGAGGAGAAGGAGAAAATGTACAAACTTCCAAAATTAGCATCCTGGTTGAACCCAGGTGCAATGTCATTAGCCACTAATACTGCTCCTTCAAATATAGCATCCACATCTACATCCACTCCTGCATCCAATCATCCAGTTCCAGCAGACATACCAATGGTATCATTACCTGTTCCTACTGCTGAGGATATTCCACAAGAGGAAATATCCAAATCTGTAACAGTAAAGGAGTTTGTGATCCAAGACATGGGGCTATGGAACATAAATAATACTAACACAGTGAATTACTGGATTGGTAGTGGGCTGCCTTCATGTCAGAATCATGATAGCAACTTTTCAAACTCATGCACAGTGTATAAAGGAGCTGGAGAAGAGAATACTCAGGCAAGGTATTTATCAAAGAATGTGTTCAAATGTCAACCGCAGCAGGGCGAGTGCGTAAAACATGAATGGCTACTCTATTCACCTTCCCAAGGTCATTTGTACTGCTTTGTATGTCATCTGTTGTCCAAGACAGAGTCTCCCTTTGCTACATCAGGATTCAATGACTGGGAACACAGCAATGTTATTGTAGAACATGGACTTGTACAAGAACATCATAAGTGCATGATGGCATATTTGATCCGACATAAAGAAACTGTAAGTGTAGATTCTTTGTTACTTGAACATCATCACTCAGACAGAAGTACTGGCATAAAGTGTTGACATGCATTCTGTAATTCTCTGTCTTGCCTTCAGTGGTTTGCCATTTCATGCAGTAAATCAAATTATTGGTTCAGCAGTGAATCTGACCCTTTTTTTGGAAGAACATCTCAAGCTGTATGGAAATTGTAGAAAAGGGAACCCATTAAACATCATGTTTTTTGTGCAATTCTTGAAAAAAATAAGAGTCAAAGTATTACTCAATAAGTGTGGCTTCCACTCCAGACATCTCATACAGTGATCAACTGACATATACTGTCCAATTCGAGGATGTGAGCCTATGGAATGTTTCATTAAGTTCATCCCCATCTTTTCTCATGGAGCAAAGAATATAGCAGGCACTGTTATAGATTTCCTTAATGAAAACAAAATTCCACTATCAAGCTGCCATGGTCAATTGTATGATAATGCCTCAAATATATCTGGATGCTATACTAGATTTCAAGCATGGATTCATCAACTGAATGAGTTTGCTGTCTACATCCCCTGTGCTGGACAAAGCCTAAACTTGATGGGAGTAAAAGCGGCAGAGTGTTGTCTACATACTGCAATTTCATTGACTTTATTCAGCATCTACATTCCTTTTTCTCTGCTTCTACACATCAATGGAATGTTCTGGCATCATCTTTAGGAAAAGATGTTGTGGTCAAGTGCCTGTTTGACATGAGACGGTAGTCATATTTTCAAGCTGTTCATGATCTGTATGGGGGTTTTGAGAAAATTAAACGTACTGGATTCTGTACCTGCTGACAATGAACCAGAAGTGAACACAATGAACCAGAAGTGAACACAAGCCTAGAGGCACAAGAACTGAGAGAGAGGAAATGGAGAACCTGAAAATGATCTTTCTGACAATTCTTTGGAATGGCATTCTTGAAAGAGTGAACGAAACAAGTAATGTCCTGCAGTCAGAGGACTTGAACATACTTGTTGCTATGAGTCTTTTTGAGTCCCTGAAAACCTATCTTCATGAAATTAGAGACAAATTTAGCGAATATGAATTAAAAGTCAGGAGTAGCCGTCCAGATTCAGATTTTAGCGATGTGAAAAAATGGTAACAAAAGTGAAGTGTGTGTCTTACTAGATATGACTGATTAGAAGAATCGGTACATCTCACTAAAAGTGAAAGGGTAGAAACATTCCTTTCTGTCCTGGAATGTCTTATCTTTGAGCTGACAAAATATGCAGAAGTATATTCATTGACTGATAATCTGTTTTCCTTCTGAATTGAAAACAATTGGTTCTGATGAGCTAAATGAAAAGTGTGAAAATCTGGCTAATGTGTGTAACAAAGGCCTTGATTATGTTGACCTTTTACATGAATGTGTTCACCTCAAGCACTACATTGTCGTTGGTGAAATTTGTGAGACTCTCCCTGCATTGTACAGAAAAATAATTTCAGACAACTTGAAATCTGTGTTTCCCAGTGTTGAAATTGCACTCAAGAGTATTCATGCATGTGATGATTGCCAACAGTGCAGGAGAACATTCTTTTTCAAGAATGAAACTTATAAAAAATCAGCTTTGCAACACAATAGAATAATAGCGTTTGAACTGGCTTTCACTTGCATGTATGGAAAATGACATCCTCAATACCATTGACTTCAAGTCAATTATAAAGCAATTCTGTGCAAAGAAATTTCACAAACATTTATGCTGAATATTTGAGTAATAATAAATATTTCAGAATAATTTCACTGTGCCATCTGCATCTGTATGGTTTACTAGTTGTAGTATCATTAATTCTTTGAACTTTTGTGTTTTTCAAGGCTCATGTTATATTGCTCAGATGTTTATGTTGACTAATCTTTGCCGTACAGCACTTTTTTAATGTGTAATCACTGATTTTGTTGGAAGTATCAGTAAATATATGTTTAATTTTATTAGCCATTTCATTTTTAATCCTGTGAGTGGTTGTGTTGGTAGGGGCCCCAGTGCACTTCTTTGCCCGCGGACCAATAATTCTGTTAAGGCGGCCCTAATTGATAATACTATAATCAACAATTTGCAATATTCTTGCACCTGTTTTTGATGAAAGTAATGTCCTCAATGTAATTTGATGCATTTGTTTTACTGCATACTGTACATTTTCAAATATGCCTTTATTGATTGCCTTACTGTGTGCTTTATCTTGGTGGTTTTCTCTCTAAGCCTGCCCTTGTAAACAGAATCTGCTCAGAGGGGCATTTCCAGTAAATAAACAGTAGACTTGAGTAAACAAATAGCATATTCACTGTTATCCAGTCCTGGAGAAAGATAATTTCCTATAGCTCTTTTTGTCTGCGACTTTGTCTCCTAAGCTCCATTTTGTTTCTGCATTGCAGTAAGCATGTTAACCCAAAAAAAGGGTAATCATGTGTGAATGCATTCTTCTTGTAACATAAATGATAAATACATCAAAGAAAATTTTAGAAAAAGCAGCCAGGTAGAGTAATGCTGAATCTTGTAACATAAGTCATTCTGTATTCCACATGGCGAGCAGAAGGATATAATCACACAAATGATTAGCTTTGAGAAAGGGAAAATACACATTATAACACTTGTGTACACATGGGTTGTGTTTCCAGAACAGAACACATTAAACTTTAGTTCTAGATTCCTGGAATTACAAACTAAATTGTAATTTCAAAGAGAGGTTCTTCAAGGCAAACTGCCTTCATATGCTGGTAATTGTTGCTTTATTCACTTGCACATTTTTCATTTAGTGCTAGCTGTCAGGATAAGGTTACTGATCACATTCAAACAGCTAAAGCCATTTCAGGTGAAAGAGCCTTTATTTTCCCTCTGGCACCCTCTCTGTGGAGCACTTCATCACACTCCGCCACATTCTTGACACATTCTCTATCCAAGCCTAAACAAATGAATTTGTTTTGCAGAAGAACTGTATAACTGCTACTCATATTTTCCGTAGTGCTTCACTTTATAAAATTTGCATGTTGCACTTCCTGTTGACTTGTTTCCTACCTCGCTCATTGTTGGACTCCTCAAAGAGAACTAGCATGTGGCAAAGGTATACAGCTCTTAACTAAAGAATTCTGGTTTCATTCCCATTACCGCACAATCACCATCTCCCTGTTGACACAATTTGAACTCCTTGTACTTAATAACAGTAATAAAATTAATTACATTCATGAAAAAAAGACACTAAACCAAGTCAGTAAAAACACACCAGAGTATCAAAGTGCATAACATCAGAAAGAAATGTTTATAGTTATAATGCAGTACAGGTGGTATTTAAAATTCAAAAAAGAAAACACTAGCAGTCAAAAACAAGTTTATTATATTACAGTATATTTTTTTCCATGCTTAGTAGCTCAGAACAAAATCAGTTTTATATACAGAGAAATCTGATGTGCAACAAGTGAAACATGTTGTACAGCAGGTTTAAGTATCATGTTTCAGGACAGTGACAAACCTACAAGTCATGAAATCAAGTTCCCTGATCTTATAATGCAATATATTTAATTTATTACACAAACCATAGCAATACATATTTCATGCACCCCATTTCCCTGTTTATTTGGATGTAATAACTGTGTAAATTATAGGCTGAAAGACAAAGTCAGACCTTAATCAGATGTAATCACTTCCCTCTCACTCAGATATTTTCAGTGACTTACTCATATAATTTATTATGACCTTTCCATAAGTATTAATATTTTTCTAACATTATTATTTTTGCTTTAAGTGGTTGCTACTGTTTTTATGAGGGGAATGTGCTGTGAGTGGTTTTATACTGGCATTCTTGCCTGTACTTTAATATTTTTTGTACTAGTATAGCTCATTTTTCTCTTATTTTAGTAGCATAGTAAGCAGACTGTGTTAAGATTTACTAAATTGATAGATTATTAAGTTTTTCAGACTATTTAATATTCTAAGTCTGCATTTAGACTTAAGTGCAGTTTGTTGGTAATGCCATTTGCCATTTGACTTGTACAGTGAATGCGTATTTATTTTTAGTGCTTTGTTTTTGATTTTTTTCACTCTGATATAAACAAATTTCATTTCTAGGGTATCCATTATATGATCAGTGTTTTTTGGGAGGGTGTTGCATGTTTATTTTGTGTTTGTATATCTATTTGTATTTCTACTGTGTGAAGTTACTTGCTTTCTTTTTAGTTTTAGAAAAGTTTCTTTAATTAATGATGCAGATAGAAAGGTGATACATTTTTGATGAAATGGATAAAGTTATAATAAATGCTTGAGGAGCAGGATGGTGATAAAACTATCATACATGGTGTACCAGACTTTTAATCACAACCTTTATCAATGCCCATTTTAGGGATAAATATAGGTATATACAGAACATATTGGTTCGTATTTCTGCCACACAGGGCATGGTTCTTCAGTTTGCTTAATACCTGGGGAGCGTTTTCTTTGGAGCTCACATCTTCCCCATATACACGTAAGCTTTCACCTTGGATTTAGGTATCCTCCCCATCCAGAGATATCTCAAGGAGATATAATCCTCAAGTTGCCTTTTAATGTGTGTGTGTGTGTGTGTGTGTGTGTGTGTGTGTGTGTGTGTGTGTGTGTGTGTATGTGTGTGTGTCCAGAAATGAACTAGCATCTTGTCCAGCACTGGTTCTCTGCCTTATGCCTTTTGTTTTCTGAGATAAGTCTTTTCCTTCTCCCCAGCAACCTTGAAATGGGTAAAGCTGTGATTAAAAAATAAATGAATTATGCATGCATGTAGATGAACTGGAACTCTAAACTACTTGGAGGTTTGTACACCATGTGTGAATGAGTATGTATCCCCTGACAGAGTGACATCCCAACTAGGATGCAGTTCATGCCTTACGTCCACTGAGTGTCATGATAGGCTATAGTTCCAGCATGAAGAGAACTGGAGAATGAGTCTCTCTCTTTGTGTGTGTGTGTGTGTGTGTGTGTGTGTGTGTGTGTGTGTGTGTGTGTGTGTGTGTGTGTGTGTGTGTGTGTGTGCATGCATCTGTGTGTGTATACTTCAGTCCCAGAATCTCTTGAATTGGAACCAATCAAATCTGTGCCCAATGGCATACTGGCAAACACTTCAAAATTGTCACTTAGGGGGACAGGGATATTTAGACGGAAACACAGAGAAAGAACATGGTAGAACAGAATGCATAAGGGGTTAACTTTCTTAAAATTTACAACTTGAGTGATAAGGACCTTTTGGAGGTTCACAAACTCTTAAGTAAAGGCATGACTTTTATTTCTACACCAAGACCATTTCTAACTAAAACTATGACTGAACTGAAGTTGTTTACATGCAGGCTTAATTTAGCATGTTTTTTTCAAGGCAGTAATTTGTTATCAAACTCCAGCATAGTGTGTAAAAGGAGTACTTTGAATCTGTCTTTGATCACCATGTTACAGGTATTAACATTTGTGTGAGATTGATATAATAATTAATAATTATTATACTATTTATACTATTATGCTATTATACTGCTATTATTAATAATAGTACTGTATGTACATTAGTCTTACTGTCATTCAGACTATGTGTTCATTGTTAGGTCTTGCACTGGGACCAAAGCAATGTAACTTCATTCAGCTTGCACTGCTGTGTATATCTGATCAACAATAAAGTTTACTTTGACTTTGACTATAAGAGAGGCATTGTCAAGCCCAGTTAAGAGTCACTTTTTTTAACCTCATTTCTGTACAATGACAGGGTTATATAAATTAAGCAGGTGCAATAATTAAAGTTTTTGAAAACAGTCAAAGGTAACAGTATTATCATTATGAACAAATGTGACTGTGCAAATACTATGTTTACATCGTTAAGTCAGAGAAACAGCTACATCAAAGTATAGAAGGTACATATGGAGTCAGCATTTAGGAAATTTGGTTATGCATGTTTATATACATTGTTGAACTGTGAATGTGACATGAGCATTTATTAATTTTTACAGGTAATTAAACTATAATTGTCTCATTTTTTTAGTATTCCTAAAGTGTCGCTCACTAGTATTTCACAAACAATCCTGTTCCCATTTGTAAAAAAATATTTGCCTGAATAAATGGTTAGAAATAATAGCCTATAGTTTGCATCCAAGGAAATCAAAACATTTATGAAGTAAAATGGTATTAAACATTACATGTCTGCACGTCACCTCCACCCCACCCCCCACCAACAACAACAAATGGTTTGGATGAAATACTTGCACAAGTATTTATGAGGGCTATTAAACTATGAGACCTGATGTTAAGTCCTAGTAACCTAGTGACACGTGACATTTAACGTTTATTTTACTTGCTTAAATGACATAAACGCAACCATCAGTGTCATGCTAGCTGTGTTATATCTGAACAGAAATTTGCACTCCTAAATAGACTTAGTGAAGCAGGATATAGAGAGATAAATTACATGACACATTATTTCAGAGTATGAATGTGAGGTCATCAGATGTCTTACCACAGGAAAACATTTACTCACCAGAGAATATGGAAGTGACAAACATCAGCTTCTATACAGGTTTTGTACCAAGTGAATGGAGAACAGCTACAGTCATTCCCCTGCGTAATAGAGGACCTTCCGCAGAACCAGATAATTACAGACCTATAAGTCTAACCAGCCTTGTATGCAAAGCCATGGAAAGACTTGCTATGGAACTAATCAATAAGTGCACAGGGATTCTGCAAACACTTAGACCCATCTCAATTTGAATTTGTCAAGGCAGGTCATACTTATTCAATTCGGTGGACTTTTTTAAAAAAGTTCACCAAAGCAATGGATGCAGGTAAAATGCAAATATCACATACCTTGACCACCAAAGCTTTTGACACAATCCTCCACTCAGGCGTAGTAGAAAAGCTAAATAAACTGAGAATAAACCCCTATATCACACAGTAGAGTGCCAACTGGCTCATAGACAGGATGCAGAAAATCTAAACAGGGAAAGTTACCACCACAAAGAGTCCAGTCACCAGGGAAGTCCCAAAGAGTATTGTGCCGAGACCACTCTTATTTGGCATCTACTTGTCTAAAGTAAAAGCCAATACCAAAGGGGTCTGGCTGACTAAGTTTGCAGATGACTGCAAACTAGGATGAGATACTGAATCCTCAAGTGACTTAGCTAACCTGCAGGATGATTTGTTCCAAGTAAATAACTGGCATCAAAATCGTGGACTGAAACTGAATGCCAAAATATGCATTGTCGTATCATTTGGGAAGTCATCTACCACAGGGAACTACAACATTGACAATATGAAACTAAGACTTACCCTGTTGTTCAGGATTTGGGAACTTATGAGGACAATGGCCTACCTTTCAATCATCACATGTCCATTGTCATAAGAAAGTACTTCTATATTGCACAGCTTATAAACAAATGGACTATGTCAAGTTCAAGGGATGTCATTGTCCCCATTTACTCAACCCTCATTAGATCAATCATGAAGTATAATGTCCTCTTTAGCATGTATCATTCTAGATACATTCAACAACTGGGATGTCCACATACAAGCCTTACACAAAGGGTACAAGCCATAAACAAAATGTGCTTCATAGACAGGCTCAAAGCCCTATCACTATACTCAGTATCCTGAAGAATACTAAGGAATGACCTGTATCAGACATATAAGGCATCCTCTGACCCAATACTGATGGACCTACTGCACATCAGTAAGTGAAATATCATCAGAAATACTCAGTGCAGGGATCTAAACCTCTTCTGCAACATGAGCAAAAGGAGGGACAGATATAGCTATCAAAAGATACCACTGCTCTGGAGCAGATGGGGAGTCCACATAAAAAAGGCTCATCCCTGTCCATATTGAAGTACAGCTTGGATCTATGGATGGGTAGTAGAAAATTTACCCCAAGACTAACCCCTGTACTACTAACAGACACAGGCAATTAATAAATGTTTATTCCATGTATGAGTCACATTAAATTATCTATGGTATGATCCCATTTATTTTCCCTAGGTACAATATATAATTATCAGCCACAAGATGGGTAATGTCAATCTACCGCCAAACAGGATACATTAATTCAAGCTCCATAAGGGAAATTAGCTAGGCATAAAATGGACTAGAAGGGCAGCTAACCTAGTACTTACCTTAGCTACAAACCTAGCAGCATCCCTAGATGGCAACAGTCTCCTTAATGGCAAAAAAATGTGTTTGTGGCCAGAAGGAAGGAGCCATAAGACAAACCTAATCTGTTTGTTTAAAATACAGGTAAGCTTGGCATAAACTTCAGGAAGGTCTCTGAATCAGCCCAACAAATGTGGCTGATAGGAAAACTGGAGGTGTTGAAAGGAGGGTCTATATTATATTTTCAAACATTGAACACCATATGGTTGACACCATATGAGCAATGTTTGAAATTTCGAAAATATAATAAAACAATAAAAATAAAAAACTATACTTACCTAAACACTGCACCCCACAACCCTGCTACTTAAATATTCCTACTCCGAGATCACACTGCATTGAAGTAAAGGGAAAATATTCCCTACGGTGATTTCCATGTTACTCGCGCAACGTTTCAACATTTTGACCAATCGGGTTTGCTCAATACGCATTCACCATTTACAATTTTCGATCACGTGATAGGAACCCTTGAAAGGAGGATCTAGGAAGAATTAGACTGCTGCATGACTGAGTGCTTGGAACTAAAGGACTGTGATGAGAGGGATGCTATGAAGGAAAGGGAAAGTGACTAGTGGAGTACTGTATTGGTCAGGCTTGGGTCACATACTGTTCAGTGTGTTTGTTTTAGACATACCTAAAGGAAGTAAGCATAAGATTAACCTCTTTGCTGATGACACAAAAAGAGGTGCATCAATGGAGGTTGGGGGAAGAGTCTAGGGAAAGATATTGGAAAGGCTGAAAAAGTGCACAGAAAGATGGAAGATGATGTTCAGTGCAAACAAATGCAAAGACACCGCAGTAAAGCATAAAGGGGTGCTGCATTCCTGAGTGAGTCATCCTTCAGATGAGCCATTAAACCAAAGTCCTATCTGCTTAACTTGGTGATAGCTCAGGTGGATGTAAAAATAAATTCCACTGCATCTATAAAAGAGTAGAGGAAGCTCCCTGATGCTCTGGTCGAATTTCTCCCTGGTGGTATAAATACCCACTCAGATCTCCCCGAAAAGGTGGGCACTATCCTAGTGGATCCAACCTGGTCAACAAAGAACAGATAAATAAATAAGTGAGTGAGTGATAGACTTGGGCCACAAGACCCATAATATGAGGTATGAGGGCATGGAACTTGTATCAGTAAAGTTAGTAGAGGATATGGGGGATTCACTACACCTAGATTTGAGGGCAGAGACAGTTGCAAGCAGAATGCTGGGGTGCCTCCTCTGGTGGACAGACTCCAGAAGTGAAGATGTAATTACCCTCTATAGGACCATGTTCAGACCACACCTTAAGTGTATCTGCATTTCAGGGGAACATGCAAAGAGACATTAGGTTGCTGTAAAGAGTCCAAAGAAAGCCACCAGATAGATGTATGGAATGGAAAGCACATGCGTAGAGGAGATAGACCTTTACTGATGAGACACCAGAGGAAACACAGTAGACATGATATAGGTGCACAAGACCAGGTCAAGCAGATTTAAAGGACACATCTTAAACAGGAAGAATAAGATACAGGGACACAGACGGCAGGTTATAGGGTCTAGGGATGGAGAAGTTGTAAAATACTGAATTCACTTAAAGTTCACACTAGGCAACTTTGTTGTCTGTTTGTGCCGTCAGGGTAATTTAACGTAGTGTAGCATAATATAATGTTTGTTTCAGGCTGCAGAAAAAAATGTTAGAATGCAGGCATTATAACTGAAATCATGGATAAAATACAACACTATTTTACAGTGGAAATTGCTTTCAAACACATTTTATTTTTTTGCTTATGATACCATCTCTTTTGGAACACTATAAAATAATTTATGTTAAGAACAGGATTTGATTACTGAAAGCGGAGTCAGTACCTACCTTAGATGCACTCTAGTGCTGAGGTTTTTTATTGCCGCAGTACCCAACATCATTGAGAAATTTGTGAACAAGAGCCAAACACACTATATTGCCTTTCTGTTTTTGATCTACTCAGACACTAGTTGTAAGTCTAAAGCCAAATATGATCTCATTTTAGCTAGCCAGGTCATGATCACAAATGTTAAACTTTTTTCAGCGGACTGCAATTCAACACGTAATTCATGCCCTTTGGCAAAATATCCCTCCAGATTCAGATGTGACCATGACAATGCATTATCTGGGTATCACTTATCTAGGTCTTCCATGTTGGAATTGCCATTAGTGTTTCATTAAATGTTGCTGTTATACTTCACTGTACAGTTCTGCCTCATATATGGTGTGTAAAAGAAATAAAAGTGTCCACTCTAATTAGTACATAACCCATACGTGAACGCTGTTAGTTAAGTTGCTTACCATATTGTTACATTCTTACTTAGCATAATAAAAAACTTCAGACATGACCCCAGTGAACAGAAAGACAACTAAAACTAGATACAATAAATACAATTTAAAACAAAAAAGACCATGTGACTTTAATAAAACAATAATAAAAGTAGTTTGTTTACCAGTTTAAACAAAATGCATTATACTATATCTTTAAATCATATTCAGGTTCATACCTCTCGACCTCTCAGCGGAAGAAATCTGGAGAAAGACAAAAATAATGGGGAACAAATGCCACAAAATAGGGAATGATTTTAAATATCGCTGTTATAAACTTAGAAATTTGCTAGAATAGCAGTTTTTCATTAATATGTATTTTCTGAAGGATATGAAATATGAAACTGAAATGCCTGTCATTTAGAAATCCATTAATTTCATGAAGAACAGATGAAAACTATGAGGCAAAGATCTGCGCAGTCTGCAAAAATCTGGACAGTTGAGAGGAATGTTCAGGTTCAGTTAAAAACAGTTCTGGTACAATTAGTACACCTTTACATCATATTAAAGTTCAGTTAATAAACAGTTCTGGTACAATTAGTTTAGCTTCTAAGATGAGACTTTTGTGGGATAATGTTTTACAGCAGTACTCAAACAAAAATCACACTTTCCCCTCAGCATTCAGTAGTATATGAAAGCAGGGTCAAGCCTAATTTCTGAGGTAATTACTAGGGCAATATTAGCTGTGAAGGCACTTTAATCTGTATATATCATTATTAGCAGCATGGCACAGTATGTTGATTAATACCACCATAATTATCTTTTGCCTGTCAGCGAGTTTGTTTTTGAATACCATTAAATCTTGTCAGGAAACTCCTAAAGTGCTTTTTGGGTAACTTTCCACACATTGGTTTACCTACTGATGTCATACTATGCAGTATAACTGTTTCAAAGTGCTAGCTCTCTTGGAGTCTGATTTTACAACTTCCATATGTTTCTTTTAAACAATAGTTATAGTAAACAGATCTCAGCTTGATTGAGCTAGCAGTTTCATGTTTTTAAAATGGAAACAGCATTTTAATTCCAAGAATTCCAAGTTCTTTTGAATCTCTATGCTGCTACCCTGGCATTACTTTCTGTTTAGCAAACTGCACTACAAATCTATTATAAAATTAGCAACCAAAATATTACGTTACCCTCCTAGACACAATATGCAGGAATCTGATGGTGGACAGTGGATACATTTCCCAAAGCAATTATTTGCCTAAATTAATATGCTTGACAATTTGCATATAAGAAAGACAAGAGTCCCATCCTAACAGCCCATGCTCTGTTTTATTTATTCAACCAGAAAAAACAAGAGTTACATTTTATCTGTATGTCAAATACAGCCTGTACAGTAATTACAGTTTTTTTAAAGGAGTGTCCTCTTCTCTGTAAATATTCTTTATTGCTGATGTGATTGGTGTGTTCACAGTTACACACTCATGATGAGCATTTCAGTGGTTAGAACTGTGATGTACAGCAGGGTACAGAACACTCACTGCAGTTTATTTTGTAACAGTTTTTCTGAATATGACCCAAGTGATAAATGATTTAATCTTTCTAAAGAAGGACAGTGGTGCATGTCTAACCCTCAAGCCCGTATGCATAATAATAACCTAATATATAAAGACACAGAAACGGGTAAATGGGGTACACCAGATACCTCACAATAGTTATTAACCATTTGTATACAAGTTTAATTCATGGATTCTCTGCAATAGTAACACCTATTGTGTACACTTACTAGAATTTTTCTATGTATTTCCCAAGTATCCCAATATATTTGTCCAGGTAATTAACAGATTGCTAATGCTTTGAGTAACTTGTGTAGGAGTCTAAAATGTCTGGGTTACCTTTTTTTTTTTTTTTTTTTTTTTTTTGCAGGTCACCTAAATGCAAGCAGTATATAAATCTTTTCTTGAGGACTCATTCACATTTCTTTCCTTATCTTCCTAATAATAGCATATAATTTATCATAAATAAAGTATGCAAGTCATTAATAAGAAAGCAGCCAGCTTCATGGCAGGACCCCCCAAGCATAAACAACATATCATTGAACTATACCATCCATTGCTTGGTGATTACTCACAAGATTGTATTATAGGTTCATAGGTTCATAGGTAAGTACTAGGCTATTGGCCCTAGGGCCTATATAAGCCTAGCCAAATGGTACCCTGGCTTTTGCCACCCAAGAAAATTATTTTCCTGTGGCCTGTCATGCAGAGCCACAGAAGTGATCCCTGGGGTGAATTTCCTATCTCCCATCCAATCATCAAGATTTTTCTTGAAGAGTGCTAATGAGGAGCTTTGTTTGATATAGATAGGTAGTTTGTTCCAGAGTATGGGTAGTCTCTGAGAAAGGACTCTATCCCTCCAGCATGTTCTGTTTATTGTGGTGACAAGGTTTAGGTCCCTAGAGCGTGTAGCTCGGACGGATTGGGATTTCTTTACATGGAGCATGTCCAACAGCTCTGGGTTTGACATAGCTTTGTATGTTAGACAGAGATCAGCTCTGATTTGGCGATATGCGACAGAGTAAAGCTGGAGTTTTTTGAGACAGTCTGCATAGGGCATCTGTTTGAGGCCGGTAATCCTCTTTGTGAGGTATTTCTGTGGCCTTTCCAGTTGTTGTAGATGTCTTGAGAGGTACATACTAAAAGGGGCGTTGTACTCTATAATGGGTCTAATGAGTGATTTTAGGTGCTTTTGCCCCTAGTGTTGCCAACCATCGACTTTCCCCCATCAGACTTGAACCCCTTCAGTTCCCCATACTGGTTATTCACAGTACTAAAGTGAGAGCCATCCAGATCGGCAAACATCCAGGAAGACACGGAGGTGGTTTGTGCCTCAGCCACCCTATATCCCAGGTTAGTCTGGTTTATGTCCCAGAACAATTCCCTATTGTGACCATATCTAGTGCCCCTCAATATAGTAATACATGCTTCTGCCAGTGCTGCCTTCCAAAAACAGCAGTCCACATCATGTCATGCACAAGCTGTGAAGATATTTCTATGACTCCAAACCCCACCCTCTGGTGGCTGGCATATATCCCTGCATCAGTGCAGGGGTCTCCTACAGCCTCTTCAAGCATGTGCATATGCTCCAACACAAATGCCTCTAAAGACTACCATCACTGGGTCAGGAGTACCAAACCTTTTCCTGCCTTCCATGGCTCCAGCCACTGATATGCTCCAGGCATCTTCTTGCATGGATGCAATAGGCTAACCACCACTCCCCCCTCCCAAGGATGGATAAGTCACCATAAGCCACCCAATCCCACTTTTCATACATATTCTGCTATTCATATCCAGGTCATGTGGGTCACAGTCAGGGCTTCATCCTTTTGTGTCAGGGATGGTGGCACTCATGTTCCTCACTTTTAATCTGTATATTCTTCTATATGCACACTTACATCTGTGTCACTGCCCAACTGTTTAGCATTTTATCTTCTTTAGAGCTTTCAGCAGGATTGTGTACCCTACCCTTTTCTTACTGGAACACCTTATCTGTCCCTTCTCACTCTTTAATCACTAGCAGCAAACCCTTTTCCATAACAATTCCAAGAATCTAGACTGACTTTCCTTCCACAATTAAATCAGTTCCCGCTCTTGATGAATTTCTGACTGCCTCACCTACCTTAAAGATAAACCAATAATGTAAGTGTTATCCTGATGTTCCTTTCATTCTAGTATTATCAAAACTATTCACATTTGTAGTTTTCCTCATTACAACTAAATTCACCTTATGAGCATCAAATTCTGAAAAGTATGTGATAATCTGATAAAGTTTCAGGTCTTTCAATTTTTTGAGATAGTTAATTAATGCTCTTAGGTTAGGATCAGATGGATCCAGCACACGGTGACCTACACAGCTGTCTAGGGGACCCAATAAAATATTTAAAAGAAAAGAAAAAAAGAAACTACTCCTCTCTCAAACCCAATTAGTTATAGTTACTTGCTCAGTTGTTTTTGACTGCTTCTGTCTCCTTAACTCAAATAGCCAATGAGAGCAATTGACTTTCTTGAGCTTGAGTGGAAAAGCAAGAAAGCATGGTCTTTTGAGTGTTCTATTAAGTGCAGCAGTTAACTGAACTCACCTCCTCTTCCATCTGGTTTGCACTGAGGACTGACTGTCTCACTTGCTTTCAGGACTGAAAGAACCAATTGGCTTGCTTAAAGGACCAACTAGGTAGTTTGCTTTGAGGATCAAAGGGACCGGCTGGCTTGCTTTGTGGACTGAAAGTATCATCAAATCTCAGAAAACATTTTTTTCTGGGACAATGATGTCAGTCATCATTAGAGTTCATAAAATGCACAAGTATTTTTGCTTCACATTTATACAGTAGACTCTCTCTCTCTTTTTCCAAATTTGTTAACCAGGTGAAGAGGCTATCTAGGATCACTGCCTGGTGAAATGACTTGCCCAAAGACAAATGGAGGTAGAAAGAATCAAACCCTGTACCCCTGACAACAGGGCTCAATTGAGCTTTAATTTTCTATACTAACTACCAGACCTCCATTGACTTCTTTTTTGATATGTCACTAAGGATTACAGTCAGTCAGTAATGCCATTTATTACAGCATCACAGTTATTGTTGTTCAGAAAATGCATGTGGATGCAAAACCTGCTGTTCTGTTAACTTCCTATGTGAATTACTCTGGCTCTTATCTGTTGCCCATTTTGCATAATATCCTTGATTGTGTCTTATACTTATACAAGGACTTTCCCTGACATCTTTTTTTTCTGGTAAATCACTGAGGATGGCAGTTAATCAGTAAAGCCAGTCATTAGAGTTTCATGGTTCTTATTGATCACATATGCATTCCTATACAACACCTGTTGTGCAGGTAACTTTTTAATTGATGTAGAGTTGTCTGGCACTTAAGGTTAAGGAAATGTCTCCTGAAATCAAAAGTACAGGGTTTGAATCCTTCACCCTCCATTTGCCTACTGTTCGACTTTGAGCAAGTTACTCAGATAGTGTTCATGAGTCACCCCTGAAAAGGGACACTTTGCTCATTGGGTTTACCTCTTTAACAAATATATACAAAATATTACAAAATTGTCCCTTTGTGGGCCTTGGTCTCCACCACCCCCCACCCCCACAATTATTTCTGACTTTGTCCACTCTTGAGCAAAGAAGATGGGAGGTGTTTTGTTCTATTCCTTGTCAAGCTTGTGGTTTCCTACTAAATTGCTGTGGACTGCAGTCTTTAAATAATGACAATCGTGAGAATTTCAGACTTTGTATCCTTCAGAAATGAGAAATATTTAAACTCCGTTCCTGTTTTTTAGGTCTTTGTCTCTAATTCCTGAACTAAGAGGTTTGGAGTGCAGTGGGCTGCACTGTTTGGCTCTTACAGCAGCGAGTTCACATACACTTCTCAGTCATTATTTTAGAATTTGATCATTTATTTATTTGATCATAAGCAAACATCTGAGGAAATGCAGTCATATAAGAGTCTGTAGTTGATATTCATTTACATCTGTGTGCATGTGAGGGGGGGGTGCATATGCGTATATAAATTCTTGGCTCCTGCATCTCAGTGTAGTTATTGCTTAAAGAAGGAATCCATTGTAGTAAACAGGAGCATAACCACAGTAGCCTTGTTCTTTGAGTATGATTCTTGGTCTTCTTTTTTGTTGACTGTTGACAGCATGTTTATTATTTGACTGTGAATAAACCAAACAGCATGTAGTCTAAGAGTTTAATATCAATATTTTAATTATGAATGCATTGATAATCTTGCTTGATTTTTGAAGGCAAACTGGTATTAAATGCACTGTGTTTGGCTACAACAGTTTGCTTGGTACTCAGTGTAGACCAATAAGGCTATAAGCTGTTAATGACCTGCGTCCTGTAGTGAAGCGTTTTTGACCTCAGCCATTGTTTGTCTTCTGTTTGACTCTGAGCAAGTCACTTCAGCAAAACACCAAACATCAGTTGTCCATAGGAACACTGAACTTTTTTACAGTAAGTTATTTCTGATAGTTAAGTGCTGTGGTGCCTGGCTGGTGGGTCTATTTCAGAAAGCCTTTAATTTTTCAAGATGATGCTCCTGAAAAGGGACAGTTGCGTCAAGTGGGATATGAAAAGAGCAACAGGAAGAGCACCTGACTATATGACATTTAACTATGGAACCCAGCATGTCTCTTGTAGTTAAATGGGTTGTCAGAAGCACTTTCACTGACTGACAGATTCATATTGTTACACTTTCCCCAACTCTAAACCATACAATATATGATCACTGCTGGCTAACAGAGCCTTCTCCTGTACACCTGTGACCCTTCTACTTTGATTGGGTTCTACATCCAAACTCCTCTCCTTTTGGTCATAGCCCTGCACCAGTTAGCTAAACCTTCCACAGCTCAGAACCTCAGTCAACTCCCACTCCTCTGTAAATGTAACGACAAAAAACAGGATCCAACACTTATTTATTATTATTTTATTTATTATTTATTATTATTTATATTATTATTATTTTATTTATTTTTTATTTTATTTTGGTTGTTATACTACATCCCACTCCTCTGTACCCTGGAGTTCAGAATCATTTCCTAGCAGATTTAGATCTGCAGATTTATACCTTGCATGAGTATGATCCTCTTCCTCCTACCGACTCCTTTACTCTTTCCCCCAGTTTCTCTTCCTCCTCTCTTTACAGTATCGGGGGAAAACGATACATTATATAATTCTGTCAGCTCACTCCCCTTCCTCTATCTTATTACCCAGGGCAGTTAGCTCAGGTTAAGACCCTGCTTCTTACTTGCCCTGTTCAGAGGTTAATGTCCATCTTCTTCCTCTCTGATGACTTACTGGGTGCCCTCCACATGCATTTCTTCTTCCTTCATCATTCCCGAACAGCCAGTACTGCTGCATTTCCATATTCCACCCTTTTTATCCAGGCTTATGTTGGTTCTCTGATTCCAGCAATGTCAACCCCCCACTTCAGCATCCCTCCCTTTAGCTTCCCAGCTTCCCACCCAGACCTCTTGCTTTGGAAAGGAATACTGTGCAACTCTTCTCTGAGACATGTTTGTTTGTTCCTCTGTTATGTTTTTCTTTGTCTGTACTGCCTGTATACTGCCCCTCACACTTCTATGGCTCTCCCATCTCAGTTTAAAGGTACATAATAGAGATGTACCTCTCCAGTCCTGAAGTAAGCACCATTCATATTTCTGAAACTAAGATGGTGTCTGCCCTTGGAGTATGGCTGGTCCCTTTAATAGGTCTAGCCCCAACCTCCTACTAGTCTCAGGCCCTTTTTTAGTGTTACCAGTCACAGCCATTTACTCACTATAACTCTACCTTTCCTCAATGTGCATTTTGAAGGCACAGGTAGCATTTCTAAAAATGCTTCCTCCAGATCCTTCTCCTGGTATCTCTCTGCTACTTCCCTGTACCCACTTGCTGTCAGCTTGACTCCTTCTTCTGATAACTCATTGGTACAGACATATACAATAATGTGCATCCACCTCTCTCCTTTGGCAACCACCTCAGTAACCTTCTCCCATGTCTATGTTTGAGATCCTAGACTGGTCTCACAGTAAACCAGTCTCACCTTTTTCCTTTGTCAAAAACTTCATCCACTCAGTCACTAAAACCCCTCTTCTGTCCCCTCACTGGCTGCCATTTTCCTCAACTTTCTGCCTATGTCATTATCTTTCCCTTGTGGAAAGTTCATGCCTTACCTTCTACCACATTAGCCTTTGTTAATGCCTGTGCCAGTTGCCTTACTCTTTGCGTTGCATCTGATCCACTTTTCATCCCTCCTATACTTTCCTTACAAGCCCACTCCTGTACGCCTTCTCTTTCACCCTCTAATCCTCCCATATGGCTGATTGTCACATTCCTTGTCTACTTCTCTCCTGCCCTCCTTGTAGTGTTGCCTTCTGCATAGTCGTTTCAGATTCTATCTCCCCTTCATTGTTGTCACTGTTGTTTGTAGCCTTCCCTCTACCTTGGCTTCCTTCACCTTGCCTTCTCTTTTGGAGATCTGTCTCCTACTTTTGTCCATCCATCTCACTCTGTGTGTCACCCACTCATTATAATCTTCTAATGATCTCTGCTCATGTCTTTCTGTTTTTACCCAGTTTCTTACCCAGCCTTTTCCCATTTGATCTTGTATCTTCCCTTTCAGTCTAACCCTGCCCTTTCTTACTTGACTAATCAGTCTGCTACCATGTCTAGCTGCCATGTTGTCCCAAGTGCCATCCCATTCTCATGCAGATCCTATATCCTCTGTTACTTCCATGGTGCCTGCATCAAACAGCTGCCCCACATCATGCACATCTCACAAATATCTCTCCCATTATTCTTCTCTGGCTCCCACTCCTCTTTTCATGTTGCCCATTCCTAAATACCTCACTTCTTCATATATATCTATATAAAATGTATGGATTAATTGCATCCTGGTAGGCCTTTCTATATCATCCGCTGTTATTCTTGGCCTGCCATGCACATGCCAGACAAGTGACAAATTAAAAGGTAACTAGGAGTAGACATCAGCCAGTGTCAACATCTTTCTAATCAATGTCAACATCTTTCTAATCAAAGAAATCATAGATCTCTTAAAAGCAGTCAGTTCATGCCTAGTTCTGTTTAGGCAAGGCTCAAATTCTAAACCTACCACCCTAGAAAACAAAAATGGGAAGAAACTGAGGGTAATGCTGCTCAATGCCAGAAGTCTAAATCTCAAAATGCACGCACTCGAGGCCTTTCTCAGTATGGAGAACATCGATGTCTGTGCTGTAACTGAAACCTGGTTCAAGGCTCCTGAGAGCACCCCGGCACTATTAGGTTTTACCTCATATCATGCGTTCCGGCCCCAAAACCCGGACCACACCACAAAAGGAGGGGTGTATCCATATTCATAAAGGATACTCACACCTCCAGGTTGGTGGCAACGCACGAAGCTTCGGAAACCATCCAGGTGCAACTAACCATAGGCAAAACTGCTCTACAAATTGTAGCATGCTACAGGCCACCCTCTCAAACTCAGGAACCCCACACAGCCTTCCTGAAGACACTGGAGGGTATAAATGTATCTCCAAACACCATCATATTGGGTGACTTCAACTACCCGAATATAGACTGGGAACATTACTCAAGCCCTAACTTTCTAGCCCAACGGTTCCTGGAGTTCATAAATTCAAATGCCATGGAACAGCTAGTCACTGTTCCCACGAGAGGAGAAAATATACTAGATCTCATTGTCACAAACATGGGGACAAAATGCTCCACACGGAAGTATATCCCTCATTGGTGAGATCTGATCATAAACTAATCTCACTGGAAATCCACATCCCGCCCCACCCCAAGCAAAAGACCATAGTGAAGAACTTCTCTAAAGCAAACTTCACACTACTCAAGACTGGTGTGGTATCCTTCAAGGCCCCTGAGCCAGAGGAAACCACAACCCAAGCTATGGAAGCCCTTACAAATGCCTTCTATGAACACCTCCAGGACTGCATGGATCAGGCAATCCCAAATAAAACCAAGACTCTTTCCACAAAGGGCAAACGTCCAGTCTGGTGGACCCCAGCCATTAACAAACTTTACAATAAGAGGAGAAAGCTATTACATGATAGAACAAAATCCATAAAAGGGAAGTCACCCTGATCATTATTAGTAAAAAATACGAGCACTCATAAAATCAACTAAGGCCAATTTTGAGAGAAAAATTGCCATGGATTCAAAGGACAATCATAAGGCCTTTTTCAGCTATGTTAGGAACCTGGGTGGAAACTCCCGGATATGCTCAGAATTAGTCCAAAATGATACAAAAATCACTGAACCCACAGACATTGCCAACATACTGGCAGACAGGTTCAGTGCAAACTTCACCCCCCTCCCCCCCTAAAGGAGAGATAACTATCCCAGCCGAGTGTACCCTCCCGGACATCTCAAATGCGCAGGTGAAAGCTGCTCTCTCTAAAGCTAAAAACACAGCATCAATGGGACCGGATGGTGTCCCCGGCTGTGTGCTACACGAGCTAAATGAGGAATTAAACCCGCACATAAGGCAGCTGTTTAATCTCAGCCTTACCACAGGATACGTGCCCAAGGAGTGGCGTACGGCAACTGTGGTCCCACTCCACAAAGGCGGTGCCTCTACGGACCCTGGTAATTACCGCCCCATATGCTTAACAAGTCTAGTCTGCAAAGCTATGGAGAGGATCATAATGGAGCTCATAAACAAAGATATAGGGGACTTGCAGACATTGGACCCGACCCAGTTTGGCTTTCTCAAGGGAAGATCATGCCTTTTGAACTTGGTTGACTTCTTCGAAACAGTCACCAAGGCCATTGATGAGGGAAAGGCAGTCCATACAGCCTACCTTGACCTTGCAAAGGCTTTCGACACAATACCCCACTCGGGTATTGTAGAAAAACTTACCAGCTTAAATGTAAACCCATATGTCACAAGATGGGTTGCAAACTGGCTTAAGGACAGAACCCACAGGGTTAGAGTTGCTGGCGCTGTGTCAGACTCCAAGCCGGTCACAAGTGGTGTCCCACAGGGCTCGGTCCTTGGCCCCCTATTGTTTGGCATCTACTTCTCAGAAGTACAGGCCAACATGGGAGGACTTTGGCTGACAAAGTTTGCAGACGACTGCAAACTGGGCCATAGTGGAAAGTGCATCGGACACGGATATCCTTCAGAAGGGACTCACGGAAACAGATAGCTGGTGCCAGAGCCATGGCCTGAAGTTAAACGCCAAAAAATGTATAGTCATACCCTTCGGGAAAAACAAGTTAACCCCAAGCTACCATATAGGTGGCAATCCACTAAGCACAGAAGAGGTTATCAGGGACCTGGGGACCCAGGTTGACAGTGGCCTTTCTTTTGACACTCACATTGCTAAAGTGGTTAGAAAGACCTTCTACATTGCCCACCTGATCATGAAGGGATTCACATCCAGATCTAGTGAGGTCATTGTTCCCTGTACTCTTCACTTATCAGACCAATGATCGAGTACAATGCCCCATTCGGGATGTATCTCACCCAACATCTGCAGCAATTGGAGAGACCCCAAAAGTTCCTCACCAAAAGGATAAAGGGACTCCAAAATCTGTCATATGCTGCCAGATTGAAGAAACTCCAGCTCTATTCAGTCGCATACCGTCTGCTCAGAGGTGACATGTGCCTGACATACAAGGCCATGTCCAACCCGGAATTAATGGACATGCTCCACCTCAAAGAATCCAAATCCACCAAAACCACTAGAGCAAGCGACTTAAACCTTAGCACGGATATAAATAGGATGTGCTGGAGGGATAGATTTATCACTCAGAGACTCCCTATGCTGTGGAATAAAATCCCGGTCCATGTGAGGCAGAGCACCTCGCTGACTCTGTTCAAGAGAAATCTAGACCTGTGGATGGGAGATCGTAGGTTTACCCCAGGAATCATCTCTGTGTCACTGCTGGACAGAGGCACAACAAACTAATGGGCACAGTATTTTTTCATATAAGGGGTGGCGTAAGCCACAATAATTTGGGCTAGGCTTATAAATGCCTTAGGGCAGATAGCCTAGTATAAACCTATGAACCTATGAACCTATACCTATGCACACTCAATACAAACACACAAAGAATAATCCAAAGCTGAATTTCATCAGGAAAAAGTGTGTTCCAAGAATATCCCAAGATAAGTAATAATAAAGTCTAAAGAGTTAGGATATGAAAGTCCAAAAACTATCTACTCACAAGCTTTTGGACAATCCAGGTCCTTCTTCAAGCAAACAAAAGATACATCACATATAAAAAATAGGTACATCTGCTAAAGAAAACGTTTACTTATTTTATTTATTTATTCATTAGCATTTGTTTACCAAGAAAGTCGTTTACCAAGAAAGTCTGGTAGGGCAGAAAAAAGAACTTTTCAGCAGTGGCCTGAAGAGAAAAGCTCCACAAAGACTACAAATATAGCATCAATCCATAATGAATGACATTAAATACACAGTTACAATGGTTATACAAATACAAAACTGAATAGAATCAAGACACTGAAATATTCCAATTAATAAACATAACAAAAATAATTATACAAGAATTATAGTGATAGAAAAGTCAAGAATTGTTCAGGTGCAGAAAGATTAAAACACAAAAAATTAATTTATTAGTAGGTTATATTGTATGAAGTTAGAGAAGTTTGTGAGTGCATAATATAGTATAGTGTAGTAAAGCAGAGAGGAAGTTGACTATTTAGTGTTGATTACATATTATAATTACATGAAAAAGTAGTAGCACAATAGATAGCATTAAATTTTATTTCCTGCCAGTGCAAGAAATGAACTTAGGAAAAGCTGAGTGTCAAAGAGAGATCAGAAAATAAGGAAGGAAAGAGTGGAAGATGAGTGACTGGGTAAGGAAACCATTTTAAGTTAAACAAGAGTGTTAAGAGGGTTCATATTACGTTGTCGAACTTTCAAAAGTCCGAACGCCTTATGGTCGAATCCATACGTTCGAACTTTCAAAAGTTCAAAAAAGTAAAAAAAAAAAAACAGAAAAAACCTACCTGACAGTTGTAAGCTGAGGGTCAACCCCCACCACACCCCCGCTCTTTAAATATACCAACTCAGAGATCGCACTACAGTGCAGTAAAGGGAAATCTTCCCTTTCCGAACTGAACGGAAATCCCCATTGCAAAGTTTGAACTTTTCCAAGTTCAAACATATGGGTTCGACAATATGGTGTTCGAACTTGTTACAGTTTGACAACATAATATGTATCCTGTTAAGATAGAGAATGGTGAGGGACAAACATTTTTAAATTACTGAGCAAAAGTAGTCATCTAAAGAAATATTAAAGATAGGCTAGGGATATTTATAATATTGCATGTAGTTTAATAGAATAATATGAGATGAAAATAGTTTTGCCGGTCAATTAACAGGTGTCAGACAGAGATATTTAACTCGAGAAGAGGTTACCCAGGGGTTGAGCAAGAGCAAAGACAACAATCTGATAGATATTTCTTAAGAAGAGTTTTGAAGGTGAGGAATTTGTTAGTTAACCTTAGTGAAAGTGAGACTGAGTTCCATATTTTAGTTGCATTTTTTTTTTTTGTCTTAATGTTACTCTCAGAACTTAAAATCTATAAGAGACCAAGAGAAACTGAATTAAGTAAATGTAGATAGATAATCAGGCAGAGAGACTAACTGATGCAGACAGAACTACATATATAGATATAGATATCTGTGTATTTCAATATAGATATCTGTGTATTTCAAAAATGTACACATGCTAGTAACAATAGGCTTTAATAATACGTCTTGCATGTACAAAAATGCAGATAGCAACTGATACTAATTGCTATTTTGTCTGTGATAGTTCTATACTTATTTATTTCTACATATCATAAAGAAAATTAATACAACATACTTTTTCCTCAGACAGAGGTAATATTAACTTATTTTCTTATAAGAAATTCTTGTCTGTAAGACAATGCCACAAGCTTATATATAGAAGGGGCTTGGGTATGGCATGTGCCACATTTTATCTTCATTATTGTGATAAGCATCTCTAAGATAACTATCGAAAGATGAAATCACCACAGATTCATATATAAAGATTTAACAGTGTCTACATGTGAGCATACTAAAATCTGAGGGTCTGTTGGGACAAGAAGGTATATGTTATCCATAACAAAAAGCAGGATGATCTTATTCCATGACCCTTCCTAAGGATTCCAAACAACACCTTACAGGCTGACAATATACTTTGTAGAAGTAGATACTGTAGAATAAAGTATGAATACTTTTGTTTAAATACCATAGTAGTAGTAACATGCTCCTGACAATTGTACTTAAAGCATTCAAAATAATATTCACTCAGGAATAAAAGCATAACCATTAAATACCATCTACCTGATGGCAGCCAAATAATGTAGTCTGAAATACAAACATATCAAAAAACAAGTAATCTCCGTGGTATCCCCGAAGTCTCAAAACAACCCAGTAAAGTGTAGTGGGTCCAAAAACAAGACAGTGTCAAAAACTTCTCTGTGTGGAAGATTTTCAGTCCATATATTTCTAGTTAATCACTGTATATTAATCAGATCAGAGAATAGTAGTAGAAGTAGCGAACTTAAACTCGTCTTAAGTCAAAACAAAACAAAACAAAAAATAATAATAGAAAATATATAATTGTACAGCATTACTAAGTATTTGAAAGTAATCCAAGCAAGGCAGGCAGTCTGTTTCCAGTTGAAAATCCTTTATTAAGTACACAGACAAGCGATCCAAGTAAAACAAAAATAGAGTAATAATTTCCTCAGAAGCTTTCTATATATACTTTTTATCAGGCATGGGAGTGGTTTATTGCGCTGTAAAACAAAGTGTTATTAGTACACATGTTAAATTCACATCCCTTCCCCCATCAGTGTGACATTCAAGCTGGTCCTGCCCTACTTAGTAGCTGTCATAATAATATATAACCCTTATGTACTTTAAATCAAATTTATAATGATGTGGTACCTCTTATTTAACCAGATTATTAAGTAGATTATTAAGTCTGTGATTTTATCCAAGACAATATATTACATGGCTGAAAATATATCAACCTTAGTTCATTTGGCAATCAAAAAATATATATAAATATATACATATACATTTTGCATGTAAAAATCAATTTCTATTTTCATAACCTATTGTTAACAAAGATAGCTTTCATCCTTCTAGACTTCTTCAGGTCTGTGTACAAGAACCCTAAAAACTATCTATAAAAAATCTATAAAAAATAAATAAATAAATAATCTATAAAAAAAATCTATAAAAAAATCTATAAAAATATCTATAAAACTATATATAATTGTATAGATATTTATAGATTGTTTTTAGGGTTCTTGTAACCTTATAAGTGTCATTATCACAAATGTATATTTAGTTTCTTTCACTGTCTCCTTTTTATGTGGTTATCTGTATGTTTGTGGATGTATGTGCATGTGACATTTAACTAAATACGTTACACACAAAAATATTCTCCTAACTGTGTGTGTGTGTGTGTGTGTGTGTGTGTGTGTGTGTGTGTGTGTGTGTGTGTGTGTCTTTCCCTGAATATACTATGGAAAAAATATGTGTGTGTGTGTGTGTGTGTGTGTGTGTGTGTGTGTGTGTGTGTGTGTGTGTGTGTGTGAGTGTGTGTGTGCTCGCACGCATGCACGAGTGCTCACATGCACATATGTATGTGACAATTTAATTGTACATTTTTTGGATATCATCTTTCATTCTCTCTTTCTTTCTCTCTTTAACTCTCTAATCCCACAAAACATCACACAGTCAAAACAGCAGTACTTCAAATGTCAAACAATATTCTCAAACAATTCTTTTTCTGCAAGGGTCATGTCCTTCTATACTACCAATTACCAGCTTTCAAAAGCTTTAAAAGTCTGTAGAGCACTTATGCTGTCAAAGGAGCAGCAGGCAGAAAGAAAGTGTATCTCTGTAGAACTAACAGCTTTAACAGGTGTTAGACACTTCATTCTGACACAATTTTGTGGCAAAGTGAAGTTTTGACAGCTTTAAATACCATTCATTCAGTCTAAGTTATCTATTCTTCTAGCATACCTCTCAACCTGGAAACATAAAAAATCTGGACAAGGCCCATGAAAAATAGGTACAAATCTGTACAGTGATTAATGTAATATTTGCATATATAATTATATAACCCCACCCACTCTGATGGAATTGTGGGATACCAACTTTCAAATGCAAACTGAAAAACAGACAATCAAAATATGGCACCAGAGTCCCCCTGCAGCCATTCCATTGTCCCATTTCATGGCTATTTCGCCCCATTTACCATACACACTAATGTGTGCATACTGCTTTACTTCTACAATGATTATTTGGATTTTATTTTTACATTTTATAGCACAATGCACAAACACTAATAGATATCTGCTAAACAAAGCAATATTGTCTCGCAATGAAAATAGACTTGGCATTAAAACTTCTCTGCCCTTGAAACTCACATTCATTGAAATAGCATTGAAACCCACACCACATCCAAAGAAAATACATTTGACCAGTGGTGGATAAAGATTACCTTTGGGCTGTTTTCAAATCATAGGCCCCTTGTACACAAAACAAGAAACATGCATGCGTTCTATGATGCACCTTCCTGACTTTATTAAATTAAATTATATTCCTTGTATAATATAGCACACTTGTTAGACTTAAGTTAGAATGCAATTTAAACTTATTCCTTGAACATTTGTCCAGTAGGCAATGAAAGAAGTCTACTTACACACATACACACACACACACACACACACACACACACACACACACACACACACACACACACACACACACACACACAAACACACATATACATATATAGATATATATATATATATATATATATATATATATATATATATATATATATATAATAGAATTACAGTAGTGTAAACCATAGGCATTTTGCACAGCTTCTCACACTTTTCAATTTCAGTTTTTTTTTTTGGGGGGGGGTAAAGGCCAAAAATCAGGGACACATTTTAAACAAAAAAATTTAAAGACAACAGATTCAGTCACAATGAAAAGGCTTCAATCTGTGAAACTCATTTAAACAGCTAAGGCATGCAACCTTACTCTTGCCTGAGGAATTCCAGTATTCTGACTTCTGATTTCAACAAAACACAGACTCATTTTGTTTTAGAGTACTTCAGGGACTTATATTCCTGTAGTGAGCTTCTGACACAGAAATGTTTGCTTATCAGCCTTGCCTGGTCAATAGGCCCAGGTGTTCTGCATTTGTGCAATTCCATACATTTATTTAACCCTTTGGAGCCTGGGACACTAAGAGGCCACATCAACTTTATGTATGTGTGTGTGAGTGTGAGTGTGTGCAGAGAAAAATATGTGTATAGCATTTGTTATCCATCAACCAGGAAAGTCAAACCAAAGTTTCATTTTCAGTGGAGTACTGTGGCAAATATGTTTTAAACTCGGCAGACTACAGCACAAAGTTTGTAGCAGCAGTAGAAGACAATAAAACACACCAGTAAAGTGATAAATCCAAGAATAACACAACTAATAATATGATTACATAAAAGCATACCTCTCTAACTCTTAGAGCAAGAAATCTGGACAAAGCCATAAATGGAAATGGGACAAAGGCCCAAAAATAGGGGCAATTTTAAATATTGCTGTTACAAAGTTAGAAGGTTGATAGAATAACAAGTTTTGCATTACTAGACTTCGATCGTCAATGATTTATCGGAAAAATCACATATTATATTTAAAGCGTATGTTGCTAGCTGAGGTGGTTGGGCTACTTTTATTTATCTGGATTTTATTTAAGCAGAGAATAAAAAATATAAGGTGAAAAATTGGACATTCTGCAAACACTTTGCACGGTTGACAAGTATGACTACCAGTTCATCACACTAAAACTATCAAGAATCTCAAAATATAATTTATAACAAATTATTGTTTAAAACACAAGTGGAACACATAAGTCATATAAAGTTAACAATGTCAAGTGAAGCAAGTCATTGTATGCCACAAATAATTTTGTTATGGATAACAGTCAAACTTTACTAACAAGACATAACACAAATACAAAAGCAGGATCAACATCTCAGTAATAGCTAGCCAGCACAGTACTAATTCAACTTGGAAAGTTTATTATGCACACATAAAACTAGGAACGCTAACACTAACAGCTACACAAACCAAATCACCTTTATATATTGCTCAGCTGCAGTCATGAAATGAAAGCAGCTGTTGAAGCTGACCTACAGACTCAAGGTGCAGATGTCAAAACATGAAACATTTAAGACTAATCAAAATTGTAATAGACATGTATGGACTTATACCACGGATTGTGCTATGTTCAGTTACTTAAGCAATTACTAATAAAAGAAAGGCGCACTAGCGAAAAGTAATGCTTTATCTGTCCACAGGTCAGTTATCATCAATGTGCATTACCTAATGGAGGTAGATGTACCCTGGCAGTTTTATGTACTAAACACATTATGAATTAAGAGGTACTGCAGAAAGCTTAAGGTGTTGGCACATTTTCCCTGAACCGGGCCTCTGGCTGGGTCGTCCCTCATTCACAAGGCCATACAGATATAAAATGGGGAGGGGGGAACGTACAGATAACGAAGTAACAGCAATTAACCCAGAAGTCTATATAATGTGATTGTCTACTACTCACCTTTCCTGTCTTGTGATCAAACCAGATGACTGCATGGTTCCTAGGCAACACCTTGCAATCAAAAGTGGCATTGTTTTGCGCTGGACAACAACAGGCCACTGAATGCCCAATCTTGACTGGCTCATCCAAGTAGACATGTCACTCCTGAAAAGGGTGTGAATTTGGAAGGCAAGTGAAAATAGCCAAGGCTGAAGATATTGAAGACAAATGTGAGGAGTCACTCCAACTGCGAATGAAGGGTAACTCTTTCAGATCCAGACTGACAAGCTTTTCCAAAATTTTAATGATCCAAGACAAATAGGAAGGACAATTTGTACATAACAAAAATATACTTGAACAAACCGTTTAGGTACAATAACAAATCATATAACCCATTATTACATTTGTGAGCAGCAGCACCTAGAAAATCCACTCTCCCCCACACCAGTAAACACAGTCTTGGAAGCCATCCGGATAAAAAAATACCTTAAACGCATGCTCTGATAAGCGAGTCACAAGCTCCATGGAGGCAGGTGGCAGATAATAACTCCACCAGCAGCACCATCCAACAGCCAGCCAAAAATGCATGCATGTGAGCCCTTGAGCTCAATTCCGACAGACTGATAGAGCTGATGTCATCGCGCACATGATGATGTCAGCTCAAAAAGCATGAAAAAGAAAAGAAAAATATAAAAATTGGAAATGAAGGGGTGCCACTCGGGAATCGTGGCACCCCATTATTTGGACCCTAAAACCCAGTAAAAACCAAGTAATTTAGTACGGTTGGGAGGTATGTCTTCTAGTATAGCAACATAAAAAGCCCCACATATCCATCTAGGCTTGCAGTTTTATGATTGTGTCCTTGTTTGATACTTCTATCATGCTCAGTAAATGAGCACGCAAAATATACTCAGGTCACACTGCTAGTAATTTTATGGTTATCAACTCAAACTGTAAATTGTTTCTTATACTATAGTGTCTAGTTATAAAATGAGTTATAAATAGCAGAGATACACCTTCACACACAGTATGCACAGAAGAAAGTCTCACCCCAGCTCCAGTACTTGAGTCCAAACACACACGCTCAGAGCAATGGCAGATACACAAACATTGATTAAAATTGCTAAATGTAAAACAATAAAATGGATAAGAAGCAGAAAAACAGATAAAAATCAGCTATATAAATTTCATATTTTGTAAAGTGTGTAACTTTAACCTATGAAATGTTTAAATCAAATTTCACAGTAAATAGAAAAAAAGTCTGAAGTATTACTTTATTTTAGTAAAGCACACATTAAAAATTGGATAAGAGCAGAATAAAAAATATCACAAAGTCATATAAGCCTAGCATGAAAACTAAATCAGAAAAAAATCTCATGTTAATCAGGGAAGGAAAAAACAAAACACTAGCAACCACTAGTGACATTAACAAAAAGCAAGTAATACACACATTACATATAATATTAACGCATAGGTTCATAGGTGTGTACTAGGCTAATGGCCCTTGAGCTTTTACAAGACTAGCCCATAGAAGTGCCCTGGCATCATGACGCCTGATGTTAGTTCCCAGTGCCTGTATCAAGTAGAGCCACTGGAGTGATCCCCGGGGTGAACTTTCTATTTCCCATCCAGTCATCAAGATTTCTCTTGAAGAGGGACAGCGAGGTGCTCTGCTTGACATGTATGGGAAGTCTAATCCAAAGCATGGGCAGTCTCTGTGTGAGGAACCTGTCCCTCCAGCATGTTCTGTTGATTGTGGTAATGAGGTTGAAGTCTCTGGAGCACGTGGTGTGGAGGGACTGGGATTTCTTTAGATGTAGCATTTCTAACAGAGCTGGGTCAGACATGTTTTTTTAAGTCAAGCAATGATCGCCTCTAAGTAGGCAATATGAGACAGAGAATATCTGGAGTCTTCTAAGTCTGTCCGTGTAGGACATGTGTTTAATGCCTAAGATCCTCTTCATGAGGTACTTCTGTGGCCTCTCCAGCTTTTGTAGGTGTCTAGTGAGGTACATGCCAAATGGGGCATTATATTCAATGACTGGTCTACCGAGGGAAAAGTAGACAGAGATGATGAACTCTTTCTTCCTGGATGCAAAATCCTTGGTAATGAGATGTGCCACACAGAAGGACTTTCTGACCACAGTGGCAATGTGGTGGTTGAAGGAGAGGTTGCTGTCAACTTGCGTTCCCAGATCTTTTATAACATCTTCAGTGTTCAGTGGGCTCCCATCAATGTGGTAATTAGTGGGAACGGAGTTCTTACCAAAGGGGATGACGACACATTTTTTTGGCATTAAGCTTAAGGCCATGGTTTCAACACCAGTCACTGGTCTCAGGAAGGCCCGTCTGTAGGATGTCTGCATCACTTGGGGAGTTAATAATGGCTCCCAGCTTGCAGTCATCTGTGAACTTGGTCAGCCAGAGTCCCTTTGGGTTGGCCTGGACTTCAGATGAATAGAAGCTGAATGGGAGAGGACCCAGGACCGATTCCTATGGGACTCCACTCATGAATAGTCGGCAGTCTGACTTGGAGTGTACTACTTTCACACTGTGTGTTCTATCTGTAAGACAATTTGCAGCCTACCTAGTGATATAGGGGTTGATGCCTAGTTTGGTAAGGTTGTCAATAATTCCCGAGTGAGAAATGGTACCAAAGGCCTTGGCCAGATCAAGGTAGGCTGTATGCACTGCCTTACCTTCATCCACAAAGAAGAAGTCAACCAGGGTGAGCAGGCATGATCTCCCTTTCACAAAGCCAAATTGTGTGGGGTCTAGAGTTTAGAGATTTCCTACATCTTTGTTAATCAGGTCCATGAATATGTGCTCCATAGCTTTACATATCAGACTCATCAGGCTAATGGAGCGATAATTTCCAGGGTCTGTAGTTGCTCCCCCTTTATGGAGAGGGATTACTGTAGCAGTGCGCCATTTGGTAGGGTCAAAGCCTGAGGTGAGGCTGTGACTGAACAGGGCACACAGATGTGGTGTCAGTTCACCTTGTAGTTCATGTAGAACACAGCCAGGGATATTATTGGGTCCCATGGAAGCTGTATTCTTGGCCTTGGACAATGCAGGTTTAACCTGTGCTGCAGTAATGCTGGGTGCCTGACATTCTTCCGGTATTGTGATTGGTCCTTTAGTGGGGGAGAGAGGGTAAAGTTGGCACTGAATCTGTTGGCCAATATGTTGAAAATATCTGTTGGCTCAGTATAGGAGGTTCCATTGTGCAGTAACTCAAAGCAAATCTGGGTATTGCCATGGAGGTTTTTGATATAACTATAGAAGGCTTTGTGATTGTTTTTAGTGTCTGCCACAATTCTGCCTTCATAGCTGCCTTTAGAGGATTTGATGAGGGATCTCAACTTTGTACCTAAATCTGCAAGCTACATTAAACTTTCCTTCTCCATAAGGTCCCTAAACAATATTCCTGTAGAAGTCGAAACTAGCACAAAACTCCTTGGCATTACCATTGACGACCAATTAAAATTCGATCTTCACATTAATAATTGTATCAAAAAAAAAACACCAAAAGCTAGGACTACTGTATAGGAACAACAAATTCCTAACTACTGAAGCTAGGATTTCTCATAACTGTGCCTACCATCTACCATGCTTAACCTATTGTTCCCAAATACTCACAAATCAGAACTCCTCCCTACTTACCAAATTAGAATCAACCTACCACAAAGTAGCTAGATTTGCAGCTCAAAACACATATAAATCTCACCATTGTCTCTCCCTAAAATACCTGAACTGGCCAAAACTACCTCACCTGTTCCTACAGTCTCAACTCAAATAATACTATCAGCCTGATTTTTGCCCAAGTCTATCTTCTCTCATCTCTCACTACTCCCCTACCAGACATCTCCGAAGCTCAACCCAAGACCTACTAAAAATCCATAAACCCAAATTCAATGCAGGGTGCAACTTATATAGCTACCATCCCTCTATTGCATGGAACAAACTCCAACTAGAAATAAGGTCCCTGACTCACCCCAAACAATTTAAGCTAGCAACCAAAGACCACTTTAAAAAAACACTGATCCTGCCATTGTACTCACCCTCTCTGATTATTACCTGTCTTTTATAGTACAGAGAAACTAACTTACTAAAACTTACCATTAATTACTTCATCCTATGCTTCCTATGCAACCTCCAAAGCTTCTTCTATACTCTGCTCCCTGAAAGTCTTATGTAACCTTTTAAGTTTCTGCTACTCTACATACAAAACCTTATATTTACTCAACTCTCTTTTTAAAACAAAACATATAACTTATTCTACTTTTTTAACATTCTCTTTTTTTGTTTATAGTACTGTTTTATCTGTCAACAATATACATGTATGTAGCTTACCTATTTTAACTACCAAAATTCTCTATTGCTATTTTTATTGAAATATATTTGTATTGCTATTTTTATTGCATTGTATATCTTTGGAGCTTTTCTCCCCAGGCCTCTGCTGAAAAGGGCAATAGCTCAGCTGGACACTCCTGGTCAACAAATGTAAAATAAAAAAATAAATAAAAAAAATAAAATAAAATAAAATAAATAAATAATAAGGGAGTTTTTCCAGTCTTGGGACTTCATCTTTTTCTTCAAGGGTTTCTTCCTTCTGTTGTAGAGTTTATTAATGGCAGGGGACCCCCAGATTGGCTTCCTTTTTTGGAGGAGAGCGTCTTGGTTTTATTGGGTATGGCTAGTTCCATGCAATTATGGACATGTTCGTACAGTGAATTGGTGTATGATTTGGCAGTCATACAGCTATTTTCCATTGGCATGGTTGCCGTGAAGTTAGCCACCTCTGTTTTTAGGAGCCCAAAGTCAGCATTGGAGAAGTTTTTTTAAGGTGGTTACATTTGTGGGGGGGGGGGTGTGGGTGAGATGTCGATCCCATGGTGATTAGTTTATGGTCAGATCTGACCAGGGAGGGGACTCACTACTGGTGTAGAGCAATGGTCACCCATGTTAGTAATAACCAGGTCAAGGATGTTGCTTCCTCTCGTGGGGGTCAGAATGATCTGGTCCAGGGCATTGGAATTGATGAATTCCAGGAAGCATTGGGCCAGTGCTTGAGTAGTTCTCCCAGTTGATGGAGGGGTAGTTGAAGTCTCCTAGTATGAGAGTGTTTCGTTGGACCTTGATAGATTCCAGGGTGCTTAGAAAGGTGGAGTTAGAGTCTAGGGACATGGTTGAGGACCTATAGCAGGCTATGACCTGGATCGCCATCTTACCCAATGTTAGTTGTACCTGGAGTATCTCAGATGTGTTATGCCGGGCTATTAGTCTGGAGGTGTGCATACCTTTTATGAATATGGAGACACCACCAACTTTGGAGCTACAGTCCATGTTTCGGGGCCAAAAGGTGTGGAATGAGTTATAGCCTGGTAGTGCAGGGGTGCTTTCTGCCACTTTAAACCAGGTCTCCGTTACAGCACAAATGTTGATGTTCTCCATTTTGAGGAGTGCTTCAAGAGAGTGCATCTTGAGATTTAGACTTCTAGCATGACCCTCAGATTGTATTTATTTATAGCTGTTACAGTGGTAATTTGGTCTTTGGAACACTGCCTAAAAAAGGCACTATAAGGATGGCAAGAGCCTTAGCCAGTACCTGGAAACCCAGGAGTGACAGATCCAGGCCATCTTTGCCAAAGCATCGAGGTCTGTAAATCATGTATTCCCAAGCAGACAGATACTGGATCCCCTTAGAATAACACCAGAAACTTAGCCAATTGTTGAAATCAATCATTTTTTGTTTGTACTGCGGTATCATTCTGGATGATGGTAGGATACTGCTCAGGGCTAGGGTCATACCTGCCTGGGCCTCATAATCCAAGAACTTCACCATGTCTCTTTTCATGTAGTCCAGGCAGGTATGTCTCAGGTCATTCACACCCACATGGACAATGACAGAGTCATACTTGTACTTGTTGTGGAGTCTCCTGAGTGCATGTGTTAGGTGTTGGATTCTGGCACCTGACAGACAGCTGACTGTAATCTTCTCCTTATTCAACCTAATGAGTGGGACATCTGTGTGCCTCACTATCGAATCACCTACGATTAGTGTATTGGGCAAAGTGTTTAGTATTAGGGGCTTAGGTTGAGGAGCACACTGTGGAGGTGAACTATGTGTCCTGTGGTTTGTGCTGTGTTGTGGTGGTCGAGTACATTTTTGCCTTGGAGGTCTCTGTTGTTTGGGTAAATTTCTATTGACAGCCTCCATGAAGGTGGGTGTGTGCTTTGTGTTTTTATGTGAGAGATGTGATGGTGGGTGTTCTGGAGGGCTATGTGTTCCATGTGGTATGGTGCAGGTGTTGACCTTCTCCTCTTATCCAGCTAGTCCAGTCTTGGCTGGA
The DNA here is from genome assembly GCF_019279795.1 of Protopterus annectens. NCBI lineage: Eukaryota > Metazoa > Chordata > Ceratodontiformes > Protopteridae > Protopterus > Protopterus annectens. The sequence continues at coordinate 1,584,515,600 of NC_056743.1, forward strand.
GAGTGCGTAGCTTCCATTTTGGTGATATAAGTGCATCTCTCACAAGTCTGAGTGTTGGGAGGCAAGAGGATAGGGTTGTCTGTGTAAATGAGGCAGTTGCTACACTGCCTCAGAATGCCCAAGTGCACCAGGTTAATAGGAGAAAGCACAGGGAACTGCCCTTTAATCATGCCAGGAGGGGTGGTCATAACTACTAAGTACTGGAGCTACTTCCGTGAAGAACAACTAGTGCTGATGGCACTTAGGTGTCCCACAATAATTGCTACACAAACCTGTTGAAGTGCAAAGTTATTAAGCTAACTGAAGTGCAAGAGAAAAAGAACTAGCAAGATTCAAGGGAAAAAACTGAAGAGCAGACTTTCTAGCACCAGTAATAGTTTACTTCAGCTCAGCGCCGCTAGGCAGATCTAAAACAAGCATAAACCCATGCAAACATGGTCTTTTAAACCAGAAAGTTGAAAGGGATGGAAAAACTGCCCAAACAGCCAATAAACTACAATTTCTGGGCCAGAAACCATTCTTCTAGTGGTAGATAGGCTACCTAGTACTTACCATTCCCACTGATAAGCTAGAATGCTTCCCTCCAACACAGAAAGGCTTGGGGGGCTCAGAAGCTTACAAACAGTCCTGGATACAGCAAATCTGTATCTGGACTAGGCTAGTTAAAGGAAAGGTGGGAAACAAGCGCAAACACAGGCTTTTAAACCAGAAAGTTGAAAGGGATGGAAAAACTGCCCAAACGGCCAATATACTACAGTTTCTGGGCCAGAAACCACTCCTCTTGTGGAAGATAGGCTACCTAGTGCTTACCACTCCCACTGATAAGCAAGAAGGCTTCCCTCCAACACAGAAAGGCTTGGGGTCTCAGAAGCTTACAAACAGTCCTGGATATAGCAAATCTATATCTGGACTAGACTAGTTACAGGAAAGGCGGGAAACAAGCTTAGCACTTTTTTGTTGTTGTTTTTTACAGAAAAACAGCTAAAACAGCAGTAAAAAGACTTCAAATGCAGTACAAGCTAGCACACTTGAGTGTGTAACAATATTAAAGCAAATACAGTTTAAATAAATGCAATTAAATAAAAAAATGACTAAAAACAAGTGCAGAAATCAGTAAATGAGGAAAAAAATCAAATCAAAATGGAGACACTTCTCTTTCCCCTTCCTGATGCTCTTGCAGTCTGCAGCACACCAAAACTGGATCCACGGAGCTTAAACAAGCGCAAACCCGTGCCAACATTGGCATAAGTTCATATACCAACCCATCCCTCAGCTCTGGAACTAACTTCTAGTACATGTCATGTCAAGCAGAGTAGCACCCTTACCACCTTCAAGGTAAACCCAGATAATTGGACGGGCAGCCTGAAATTCTCTCCCAGTCTATCTTGCCTTACCCTCCTTGAACCCAGAGGTAAATTTTGAAGAAGATTTTTTGACTAAGCTTGAAATAGTCTGCAGACTCATTGCCTAGTACTTAGCTATGAAGCTATGAACCTATTGTGCATATTGAGGAGGGTGCCACCCCTCTGAACCCCCTAACTTTATAAATCATGCTTTTCTTATAAAATCAATTGTTAAGAGAAAGGCTGCAGTAACAGTTTTGTTGGCTTTAGCTATTAATGAATACACATAGTATTTTGACAAACAAATAGCAGAATTGTCTGTTAATTGTTCTGTATAATCTATAAAGTCAGAGAATTCAGAATGGATGTAGCCTATCTGACATGCTACACTATATAAATTATTTACTTGTAAAAGGTAATTTCTCTTAATTACAACCTGCCACTGCCATTTTTTAATAGTGCTTTAAAATAGTCCATTAAAACAACAACAATTATCTATGGGTTATATGTCCAAGAATATTGCTACAAATAGTCCCCTTATATGCTGTCAAACTTTAAGTTGTAGAATTATATGGGCAGGATTACAGCTGGAGTATATAAGTATTCTCAAGATACAAGAAGAGATATGTCAAACTACCATTATGTTGGCAGCCATCTTGACCATGCCCAAAGCTATGCAGACTTTGGTATAGACTACTTCAATAAAGTAGAAAAATCGGCTTACAAAATGATTTTGGATCATATTTTGATATTTTCCAGTTTGCTTCGTATAAGTGTTCAGTAGTTTAGCCCAGTGGTGTTGTGGCACTTTCAGTCCTGTAGCAACACATCCTGTTCTTCCAGTCACATCCGTGCATGCATGCATTTTCACACAGACATTCTGTTCCTGTCCACCCATATAAGTTTAAATACAGTACAGCAGTTTGCTAATTCACCTGTTCCAAGTAAGGGGCATGTGTGTGCAGGAATTCATCATAGAATTTTTGCTGCTTATTATTGCACCTGCTCCAATTTTTTGTGTGTGTGTGTGTGTGTGTGTGTGTGTGTGTGTGTGTGTGTGTGTGTGTGTGTGTGTGTGTGTGTGTGTGTGTATGTGTGAATGCACCAATTAGGTATACCTGGTGGTTAGTGCTACTCAGACTCCAACCCTGTAACTTAGGTAGAAGAAACAAGAGCCTGAATTCTCTACCATGCAACCACTTGTGATTCAAGGAGTTGAGTCCATAGCTCTCAACTGTCCAGATTTTCACATAATGTTTAGAATATTTGGCTCATACTTTTGGTCTGTTCCTCTTAAAATTTGTGGCTTTCGGCAAATCAGTGAGAACTGAATTCACTAAATAATGATAGACATTTAAGTTTCAGTTTTCCTATCTTTCAGGAAATGCATAACAACACAAAACATTTTATTCTAGCAACTTTTTAAGATTATACAAGCAGTGTTCAAAATGTGTCCCTGGTTTTGGCCCTTTGCCCCCCCCCAATACATTTTGGCTTTTCCAGATTTCTTGTGCTGTAAAGTTGAGAGATATAGTTGACTGTCAAGTGGATTTTACAAGGAGCGGAGAGCTTCAGGGGAAGAGAAGTTTAGTGATGCTTATGCCAAGTATGTTTGCATTGTTAGTAGCACAACAGGTAGTATACTCGCTTTTGATGCAGAAGGCTGTGGGTTCTACTCCCACAGTATGCAGATGGATTGCTGATACTGTACTGTGTTGTACTTTATAGGGGGTGGATGTTGCAGTCCTGAAAATGTCCTCCTTTGGAGAAGATACCTAGAAACTATGGGCCTGTTATCAGTTTGCCATCCATTCCCTATTGCAATATTACTAGCTTTTCAGTTTTTTTAAATGTAACATAGGCAATTTATTCTTCAATGGCAACAGGCACAATGTTTGTAGATAAAAAAAAGGAAATATAAAGTTGTTTACTAGAAGCAACCTCTTCATTAGTTACAGATCTCTTTATGTGGAATTATTTAGATGACTTTTACTTCTGCATAGATTGTGCATTTTTACTGATACTGGTAGACTGTAGAAGTTTGAGTAGACTTTTATAATGGAAATGTTGTAAATTGGGCAGTTGTGTCATTATTGGTTCATACATTTTGTTTCATTGCTTACTGGAAAAATGTTCAAAACAATACATTTAAAACATGCTCTAATAAGTGTGCTGTATTTATATAAGGAATATAATTTAATGCAATCAGGAAGGTGAATCAACGAACACATGTATGTTTGCATGGTCCTAAATATGTGTGCAAGGGGTCTGTGATTTGAAAACAGTCCAAAGGTAAACTTTATCCACCACTGTCCAGATGCAGTTTCGTTGAATGTGGGTTTTAATGTTGTTTCAATGAATGTGAGTTTCATGGGCAGAGAAGTTTTAATCCTAAGTCTGTTTTCATTGTGAGATTGTATTGCTTTGTTTAACAGATGTCTATCAGAGTTTGTGCTACAAAATTTAAAATAAAAATTTTAAATGAAATCCAAATAATAATTCTAGAAGTAAAGCACAAAGCAGTATGCACATTACAGTGTCAATAGCCAAGTAATGGGACGCTGGAATGGCTGCTGGGGGGGCAGAGTAAAGGGGGGCCCCATTTGACCATGATTTTGTGAGGGGAAGGGGTGGCAAACTGAAAGATAGTCCTGAGTGGCACAAACTCTAGCTATGCCACTGCTTTAGCCACTTGTTTTGTATAAAGTTTGCTGTTTTAAATGCATTTGTATACAAAACTTTCATGTCGACTATCTCTCAGTGCACTTTGATTTGACAGACATATGGGTGCACGGTTTCCCTTCAAAACATCTAATTCTCATACCATTGAAACTCAAAACACTGAGACCATAACATCGAAAACCCAAAACACTGAAAACTCATAACATCAAATTTCATAACACTGAAAATGTATACCATCGAGTAGTGTATCATCAAACATGTAAATGTTATAGTTTAATCTGTTAATCTTGTGGTATCATTATAAGATGTTGTAGTTTTTATTTATATAGTTATTATTTATATAGTGTAGAAAATTATACTATTTATATAGTGTTTATTTTGCCACTCTGTATGTGTTTTTTAGGCCATACAGGTAAGTGATTTAGACATTATGTGTACATACTGTATGATGATCACAATACAGTGGGGTTAGGAAATTAACTTTTTTCCACTGTAGTGCGATCTCAGAGTTGGTATATTTAATTTACAGGGGGTGTGGAGGGCAGAGCCCCCCACATGGGGGTGCAGGGGGGCTTGTCCCCCTGCAGAAATGTAGTAAAAAGTGTGTTTGTTAGTTTGATGTTGTTATAGGTGGAGGGGATGTTATTTACATGTGCTTTGTAGTTTTCAATGTTGTGATGCAAAGTTTCAGTGTTCTGAGTTTTCGATCTTGTGAGTTTTCAGTATTTTGGGTTTTTGATGTTATGGTCTCAGTGTTTTGAGATTCGATGTTATGGCAATTAGATGTTTTGAAGTAGAACCATGTGCATGCACACACACACACACACACACACACACACACACACACACACACACACACACACACACACACACACACACACACGTGCACACACACACACACACACACACACACACACACACACACTTGGGTCTATATCACAATGCCAGACGCTTACATAGTTGACACTGAAAACACTGAGATGAGAGAGAGATGTATACATTTTATATTTGTTGAGATTCAAAAATGTATGCAATACGCAAAGAAAGCGTCAGTGCAATACTCAGGTTCTCTTGTTACATCGTGTCCTTCTTGTTTCATCTTAGCACTAGCAATCTATTGCAGCATTTCACAAGTTAACAGTCTGGCAGCTAGAACAGTGAGCTACTGTTGTGAGCTGTAGTTCCTGTGGTACATGATTTGAGTCTTCCAGCCCTCATTTACCTATTATATGACCTTGAGCAAAGTCACTTAGCCAGATAGTGCTTGGGGGCAACTGAGTCCTTTGGCTAAGCTTTTCAATGGTCCCATGGACTGCAAGCCTCAAAACTACCTATGAATGTAATGATGTGGTTTAAAGATAAAGGCACATCTTTTTTCCATAGAAAATGTACCTTAATTCCCCCACATAACATACAAAAGTTATGTATTAGCAGATAAAGCTTTCTCATGCTGCTTGGATCCCTTCCCCTGGTCAATCATGCATTTCTCTTCCTTGCTGTCCAGTTCTTCCTGAAGAGCTCAAACACGCTCACTCACCTTACAGATTCAGCTGAGGAGAAAAGGAGAAGGCAGAAAGATAAAAGAGTCTGCTTGCCCTAGGCCATGGGGGAAAAAGTACTTCTGAAGAAGGACATACTTCATAATCATCTATCATTATTATAAATATTTAACCTCTGTATCTCACAAGAAGTCCTCAGTCTCTAAGAACCATCAGACACGAGTCCCTAGTAAGTCCCCAAGGATGCTCCTGATCATAAGAACATACCTTTGGTAAGAGTAGCTACAAAGACTGAACATTTTCATATTAGTGGAGGTTGTGGCCAGGTCTCTTAGTTGTTCATTCAGCGGCCCATCCATAGGTTCATAGGTTCATAGGTAGGTACTAGGCTATTGGCCCAAGGGCCTACATAAGCCTAGCCAACAAGGTTCCCTGGCTTTTGCCACCCAAGAAAGATATTTTCCTGTGCCACTGTTGAGCAGAGACACAGAAGTGATCCCCGGGGTGTATTTCCTATTTCCAAGCCACTCATCAAGATTTTTCTTGAAGAGTGCTAATGAAGAACTTTGCTTGACATAGATGGGTAGCCTGTTCCAGAGCATGGGAAGTCTCTGGGACAGGAATCTATCCCTCCAGCATGTCCTGTTTATTGTGGTGACTAGGTTTAGGTCCCCTAGAGTGTGTAGCTCAGAGGAATTGGGATTTCTTTAGGTGTAACATGTCCAACAGCTCTGGGTTTGACATAGCTTTATATGTTAGGGAGAGATCACCTTGGAGTAGGCAATATGCTATGGAGTAAAGCTGGAGTTTTTTGAGGCGGTCAGTGTAGGACATTTGTTTGAGGCCAGTAATCCTCTTTGTGAGGTACTTCTGTGGCCTTTCCAGCTGCTGCAGATGTCTTGTGAGGTACATTCCAAAAGGGGCGTTGTACTCTATAATGGGTCTAATGTGTGTCGAGTAGAGGGGAACAGTGACCTCTTTTTTTCCTGGATGAGAACCCTTTTATGATGAGGTTCACCACATAGAAGGACTTCCTGACTACTGTGACGATGTGACTATCAAAGGAGAGACTACTGTCCACCTGGATCTCAAGGTCTCTTATCACACATTCGGTGTTAAGTAGATTGCTGCCTATGTGGTAGTTCATGGGTACAGAGTTTTTACCAAAGGAGATGACACTGCACTGTTGGCATTGAGCTTGAGGCCATGGCTCTGACACCAAGCATCTGTCTCAGCAAGGCCCTTCTCTAGGATGTCCACATCATTTGGGGACTTGACTATGGCTCCAAGTTTGCAGTCATCTGCGAACTTCGTTAGCCAGAGGCCTTCTGTGTTAGCATGTACTTCAGAGAAGTAGATATCAAACAGGAGAGGCCCCAGGATGGAACCCTGTGGTACTCCACTTGTCACTGCTTTGAGGTCAGATTTAGAGTCTGCAACTTTTACAGTGTGGGTTCTGTCTGTGAGACGGTTGGCAACCCATCTTGTGACGTGGGGATTTATACCTAGTTTAGTGAGTTTAGCTATAATTCCAGAACGGGGGATGGTGTCGAAAGCCTTGGCGAGGTCAAGATAGGCTGTGTGAACCACCTTATCCTCATCTACGGCTTTGGTGACTGCCTCAAAGAAGTCGATCAGGTTCAGGAGGCATGATCTGCCTTTCACAAACCCGAACTGGGTGGGATCCAGAGTTTGGAGGTTACCAATGTCTTTGTTTATGAGTTCCATGATGATACATTCCATGGCCTTGCAGACCAAGCTCGTCAGTAGCTTATCTATAACATGAAGCATTTATTTGCATGCATACCACTGTGTAATATCTAGTCTGTGATCTTTGGAAAAGGTACTTAGCGAATACCAGGTGGCCATGGTACAAATATCACCTACAGATACATACAAATGACATTGAGGTTGCCTTTGTTCTAGCTAAGCATGCTTTTGGAGAGCCTGACAAGGAATTGTTATATTTTATATAACAAAACCTAAGGCAGTGTGTGCCAGCTGCTTGGGGAATGTGACCTAACACTTTCACATCTTTTCCCTTTGGGACATAAGACAATCAAAAGAAAATAAATAACAGATGGTCATGGTTTGTAAAACTTGAGTTCACAGTAGTGTTTCATTTGAGCCTAAAAGAAGTAATCATTTATGCTCCACACTTTTTCCAAAGCAGAGCCGCCCTGAAGGTTTTAGCAATAGTGAAAGTATAGAAATGTCATATTATGGAACATGATTTACACTTGGAGACAGGATAAAAATAAAGCTTTGCACTGATTTTTGAATAAGAAGGTTCTGAGATGTCCAGATGTTAGAGTATTAGTGCTTTTCATTTCTTCCAGAATTTGTGTTACCACTAAGTAGCAATCGCTTGCTACTTCCGACTTCATAAAAGACATGGATTTTTTGCATAGGGGGTTAGAAATGTGTATCTCTTATTTATGTACCACACCAGTGCCATATTGTCTATATGGATAGCAGAGGCTCCCAGTGGCTGGCTGTCCACAAGTACATTCAGTGTAAATAGCAACTCACTTAGTTATGCATGTATGTATTTACTGATTTATTTGAAGATGTTACTCGGGGTAGAACACTGGTGGTGGTGCTGCAGTAGCATTGTCGCCTCATAGCAAGACGTTGTCCCGTTCGATTCTCAGCTAAAGCATCTTCTGTGTGGAGGCATACGTGAATGGGGCATGCCTTCATTGAAGGTTGTGCATTAGGGTTGGTAACCCAGTATGTAAAAATCCACTACCAATCATTAGCAGACCGGAGTTCCGCTGTGGCAACCCCTAACCGGGAAAAGCCGAAAGACACAAACAAACTCGGGGTAGAACACTGATCACGTCTGACCAACGTCACCTCAGCCCAGGACATGCAATACAAAACAATAAGAAGTACAGAGTTTAACAAGTACAGTATGACTACAATTAGAAAATACAGCATGTAAACAGTAAATGTACATTATATACAAGACATATAACAAACTGATAATCATAGAAGGCAATGATTGAATTCCACAAGGGATAGATAGAAGTGTAAGGGAAAGAGACTAAAAGATTGATACAGATTTGTGATTCTTCTGAGATCCACATTCTCTGAATTTTCTTGTCCTTGATAATGCCTCCAACCTACACTAGATGCATTTGTGATGCCATGCACATGAGCAAGATCTTGCAATGGGTTGGCTGTAGTTATTATCCCAGAGCATAGCCACCACCTGAGCTGTGTTTTGGAATCTTGGTGATGTAGATCTTGGGAAGGGATAATATCTCCACTGTATCAGGAAAAGCAATGAGATCCTGCAAGAGAGTCTGAAGCACATGAATCTTCCTCAGTAGGAGAAAGGCCCTGCAAATCATATTGTCCATAGTACAGCTTAAAGCAATAATGTGCTGGGAACATTGTAGCTGGAATTTTGTCAGACTGACCGACTTAACCAGAGAAGCTACAGCAAAAACACAGTCATGTGAGTACAGAAGACTTTGACATTATGCAGCCTCTGTTGGGCTTCAACTACCACCATGCACTTAGTGAACATGCAGGGGATGGTGGGCCTATGGTACAACCAAAGGGCAAGCTCCTGTATGGATAATGACTAAATCTGCCCTTGAAGTTAACGTACCTGCTGGGCTATTTAGTAATCTTTATGAGAAAATAAGGAATCCTAGAGGCACAAACAGCATATCCAGTATCCTTGTGGTAGGCAGGGTAATATATTTTACAAGGAAATAATTCAAAAGGGGTCTTTGTGGATGTAGTGGTTCATAATGCTTAGATCCATACTGGACATGAGGGGCATTGCTTTCTTTGACACCAGAACAGAATCTAGAGTAAAATCCTTACCCATTCTAGGATTCTCCAGATATTTCTTTTTCCAGGAGCCTGTCAGAAGATCAACAGCAGTTTTGGTGACTACCATGTCAGCAAAAATATTTCACTGAAAGTATTTTCATTGACAGTGGAGAATTTCCTTTTCTCTACTGTTGTGCAACCTCAGAGTAGCTATTTTTAAGTTTGTGGGAGTGTCTCCCCACATGTGGAATGGAAAGTAGAGGGCTTTGTCCCTACAAAAAAAAAAAGATTTCATCCAAGTTTCAGAGTTCTTCTGTCACTCTGTAAATGATACAGACCCTAGGGGTTGGTCATTGTAAATGATACAGACCCCATGTTTGATCATTGTGAAATGATACAGACCCTGTGGTTGATCATTGTTCATAGGCTTATAGGTAGGTACTAGGCTATCGGCCCTGGGGCCTATATAAGCCTAGCCAAAAATGCACCCTGGCTTTTGCCACCCAAGAAAATTATTTTCCTGTGCCCCTGTCAAGCAGAGCCACCGAAGTGATCCCTGGGGTGAATTTCCCATTTCCTATCCAATCATCAAGATTTTTCTTGAAGAGTGCTAATGAGGAGCTCTGTTTGACATAGATAGGTAGTCTGTTCCAGAGTATGGAAAGTCTCTGGGACAGGAATCTATCCCACCAGCATGTTCTGTTTATTGTGGTGACAAGATTTAGGTCCCTAGAGCGTGTAGCTCGGAGGGATTGGGATTTCTTTAAGCGGAGCATGTCCAACAGCTCTGGGTTTGGCATAGCTTTGTATGTTAGGCAGAAATCGCCCTGAGTAGGCGATATGTGATGGAGTAAAGCTGTAGTTTTTTGAGACGGTCTGCGTAGGGCATCTGTTTGAGGCCGGTAATCCTCTTTGTGAGGTATTTCTGCGGCCTTTCCAGTTGTTGTAGATGTCTTGTGAGGTACATACCAAAAGGGGCATTGTACTCTATAATGGGTCTAATGAGTGATGAGTAGAGGGGAATAATGACCTCTTTTTTTCTGGATGAGAAACCTTTTGTGATGAGATGAGCCACATAGAAGGATTTCCTGACTACTGTGGTGATGTGATTATCAAAGGAGAGACTACTGCCCACCTGTGTCCCAAGGTCTCTTAACACATTCTTGGCATTAAGTAGACTACCAGCTATGTGGTAGTTCATGGTTACAGAGTTTTTACCAAAGGGGATGACAATACACTTTTTGGCATTGAGCTTCAGGCCATGGCTTTAACACCAGGTATATGTCTCAGTGAGGCCCTTTTGTAGTTTGTCCACATCGTTAGGAGTTTCAATTATGGCTCCTAGTTTTCAGTCATCTGCAGACTTTGTTAGCCAAAGACCTTCTGTGTTAGCCTGCACTTCAGAGAAGTAGATACCAAACAGGAGAGGACCCAGGACTGAACCCTGTGGTACTCCACTTGTCACTGGTCTGAAGTCAGATTTGGAATCCGCTACTTTTATATATATATATATATATATATATATATATATATATATATATATATATATATGTATCATTTACAATATATATATATATATATATATATATATATTGTAAATGATACAGATCTCATGATTGGTCATTGTAAATGATTAAAAACTCCAAAATCCAAGATACAAAAAACTAAGAAATTAAAACAAAAACAACTGGCAACTTCACTGAAGACTGACGCCACAAAGTTTAATGAAGCACTTTTCATCCAAATACTTCTTTGAACTTCATCAGATACTAACATTTACAAAAATCAAGTTTAAATAGTCATGTTTAACCATGATTAAAATCAGCTGTCTCTCCATCTTAAAATTTAAAGGAACAGTAGTTAAAATAGCACTGTGAACATAATATGCATTTTCCTGTTTTTTAAAACTGCCTTATTTAACAAACAAGTGAATACATTTATTGCAGCAGCAATATGGTGAAAATCATATAAGAAAATTGTGTAAAAATGTAAAGAGTCTCCTTATTTATCTTACCTTACATTATAAACATTTTCAAGTGAAAAATTAATAAGTAAAACATTTCTGTAATGTTGTTACTACAGCATTTCATCTCATTAAGCTTTTCAGTTTTAAACAACGTGATAGAACACATGTTGTTCAATCCTGAAAAGTTATAAGCATTGAGACGAATTTGCCAGAGCAATTCCAACTTTCCTAATAATAAGGTGAATGGACCCCCTCTTGGATTACTGTCCACTTGATCAAGTATCCAGAATTTAAATGCATGTTCTGGGTATTGTTCTATATGCTTTGCTAAAGCATTGTCCAGTTTGTGTTTATTAATACAATATATATGTTTATATATGCGGTCTCTCATTCTACGCTCGGTTTTGCCGAAGTAGAATGAATCACAATTTTGACATTTAGCCACATATACGTTCATTTTGGAGTTGCTACTCAAATGTGTGTTGTTTATGTGCAGTGATGCACCTACATGATTGTATTTGCATTAGGGGCAACTACCACATTGTTTCATCTCTATTGCATATGATTGGATCCTGCACTCACCTTCAGATATATTCTTGAGTGTTCTGCCCTTCCTAGTAATTAATCTTAGTTCTGTACCCAATTTGTCCACTATTAGTTTGTCCTCTAACAGAATATTCCAATTTGTATCAGTATGTTTTTTATGTGACGATAATCAAGGTTAAAAGTTGTAATGTAGCGCATTGTGAAATCAGTTTGAGTCGTACCTGTCCCAGTGATTGTGTCCTGGACCTGATTTTCCATATCAACCTGACTATCATTAATATAATAGTCATTCAACCCAGTAGGGTGTTGTATACTCAGAATGGGTATGTACACACCATTAATTATTTTCTCTACAACTTCTTCTATTAGTTTGTTAATCAAAGTTCTCGGGTATGCTCTTTTTTGTAAATAATTTTTTTCAAAAACTGGCCCTCACTATGGAAGTCCTCATCTGTAGACAGCATTCTGGCAGCCCTTACTAATTGGCCCTTTACCACTGATCTTTTTTGGTGGTAAGGGTGTGCACTTGTATAGTGCAAGAATGTGTTTGAATAACATGGTTTCCTATAAATTTTGCTTGGTATCTCTTTTCAACATAATATTTGGTAAGTTGGACATCTAAGAATGCTATTTCATTTGGGTCAAAATTATATGTAAACACTAAGAAGTCTGTAGTCTCATTAAAACAATCAATGAGATTTTGTGCCTCTTCATGTTTCCCTTTTATTAGTAAAAAGATATCATCCAAATAGCATGTAAAATAAATTATTTTTGTGACTATTCCTTCATTATTGAGTACAAAGTGATGTTCCCAGTAACTCATAACCAAATTCGCAAAGCTAGAACCACAGGGGGAACCCATGGCTACTCCGCCTTTTTGCAGGTAATAGTTTCCTTTAAAATAAATGTAATTGTAGGATAGAACTATGTCTAGAAGTTCTTCCACTAGACTGATGTCCTTCTGGGGAGCCCCTTTCTTCCTTAATAATTGACTAACCCACTCTATGCCCAATGCTTGTGGTATTGACGTATGTAAGTCCTTTACGTCTACTGTAAGGAAGTTGTACTGTTCGTCATACTTCAATTCATAAATATTTTTGCAGGAATGACCATGAATCTTTACATATTACTTCTCCTGTTGTTACATATTTTTAAGTATATTGTCTATCACTTTAGCACAGGCATATGTGAAAGAATTCCTGCCATCAAATATAGGTCTAAGTGGAGGGTCAAATAAACATTTATGGATTTTGGGGACCCCAAACATTGTGGGTGCCACTGGTGTTAACACTATCAGGTAGTTGTACATGTCTATATCTATCTCTCCCTCTATGAATAAATCATTAATGTAGATTATGATACATTCATTAGCTGTGTTGTATTCATTGAGGGATGCTTTCTGATATGAATTAGAAGCTAACATTAATTCTATTTTAGTTTCATAGTCATCCAAATCCATAAATACAAGCCCTCCACCTTTGTCGGGCTTCATGACGCGTACCTTAGCTGATCTTATCAAGTTGAACCATGCTTGCTCATCTTTAGTGAAATTATACTCATAACCCCTGCATCTATTTTCCTTTTGGTATGTTCTCATGTCCAATTCACATATCTTTTCAAATGTATGTAACAAATTGTGCAAAGGGGGATTGATTAAGATTTTCTTAAAAGGCATCATTCACATAAGACCTCCCAAGAAACCTGGTCCTCCTCCCTGGGACCTAAATTTTGTTATGGAAAAACTGACCTAGAATCCCTTTGAGCCTGCTGCCTCTTCGTTCCTAAAATTCAGCATTTGGAAAACTGTTTTACCGGTAACCATTACTTCTGCTAGGCAACTTTTAGAACTCCAAGCTTTAATGGTTTTACAGCCTTTTCTCATTTTTCACAAGGTATTCTCCCTCATGTTATGAATACTGGAACATGGGCATAGAATAGTTGTGCAAAATCTTACCATAAGCATAGATGTCCTCTTCTATGCCGCAGTATTCTATCTCACCCTCCTTTATTATTTTTTTTTCTGTACTTCCAACTTGCTAAGTTATTCTTTTGCCATCAATTTGCAACCTGATAGATATTCAGTGACTGTTACACTGCATTTAGCCTGATTCTAAATACAATTAATACTAAGCAGTTAACATTTAAGTGCGCACCATTTTCGGACTTTTTTGATCCTCCCATAAAACTATCCTGGGCCTCTCCAAGGAGGCTAGCTTCATCATTTGAGAAATAGTGCAGACTACATACTGGTGAAAAACTGTTTCAGCAGCTAAATGTAAATGTCAGTTACAAAGCTGAGCACTGCTGTGTGCTCCAGAGCTTCAGTATCCCAATTACAAACACAATGAAAGAAAAGAATGGGGTAATTTAAAAATGTAATAGTGCCACATGAAAAAAACGTATAAAGTCAAAATGTATTCCACTAACCACACCAAGCTGTTATTAATATGAACAGAAATATTATACCTCAAGCCTGGAATTTCTATTTATGGCCCATGTACCTTCAGGTAAAAATCAAAATAAACATCTCAAGCTGCAGTCCAGATTTTGTGGAAAATAAGTGACACCTTAATAAATCTGATAATGCTAGGTGCTACATATACTAATAATGCTTGCAAAGAGGATCTGCGTTTGGGAAAGGTGGGATGCTGTTGTGCCAGGAACGGTATATTTATATATCTTAAAGGCTTTTCCAACAAGCATCCATGCCTCTTTTATACACCTGATTGGCCTATTATATAACAGCAGGGGAAGACTAGAATTAGCAGAGCATACCCAGTGTACAGAACTCACCATCACAGCTACTAGAATTAGCAAAGCACACTCAACGTACAGAACTCACCATCACAGCTACTAGAATTAATAGAAAACAACCAGTGTAAATAATTCAGCATCACAGCATACTATCTGCATTTTATATTTAGCATTCAGTCTTTGAAGCATTATAGGTAAATATGAAAAGGCACTACAGAAAATAAAGTCAACATACCAGTTTTAATAAACCATGAGTCACTGACCTATACCACCTTCAATAGTGCCTTCCACATCACTATACAACAACATTTCTGGTTGTTTCTGTCACTTGTGGATCAAATACATATGGCTAAGTACTAGCTACACTACTGCCAGACTGTCTAGCACAGTGCTAAGACTCATCTTCGCCTTCATACATAGCCTCGATATCAGAGGTCAGCGCCAATTATTTGCTATGCAGTGGCATTTCTCACTCCAAATGCTGTAACTGCTTTCTCCACCTATACAGACACTTCCTAGCCACCAAATTATCATAATTGCACCTACTTACACATTCACTAAAAGCCAAAAAAAAAAAAAACAGCAGAAATGCACTGGCATGAAGCAAACGTTAAAAAAAATATTTAATATATTTTTTCAAAGAACAATAATAAGATCTACATAACAGTAACAGTGTAGAATACATGATATAATGAAATTAAAGCTGAAATGTATTATGAAAGAACATTGAAGTGGCTCTTCACTATTTTCACTTTTTTCCCTTCTCTAACTGAGCTCCTAAGTAGCCAAGACAGTCACTAAAAAAGTTGTATGGAAACTGTAAATATTCTATTAAAACAGTAGCGTCTGCCCCTGCAATACTCAAGGACTTCTTCAGAACAACCGCTAAGACATGGCAAGCCATTTAAATACATGTTAAAACCATGTGATAAATATGCTTAGAATAAAAAATAACTGAAAATAAAATAAATATGCGAACTGCTAATTTAACATATGACCACATTACTAGCCATTTCTTTATAATGTGTGGAAAAATAGTGCTTGCAGTCTCACAATAAAAATATGAAAATCTTCCCATACATTAAAGAGAGCCCAGAGTGTGGCAGATACCAACTAAGAACATTTTACTTCTATGAATAATTCACTATACCTATAACTGGAAATGGCTAGAAAAACAAAGTCTACCTGAAAACAAACAATGCTTTATATCTATATATTCATTCATACCTAAATGATACTCAACTTGTCCCTGTCTTAATAGTCATTCTGAAGTCCTAGTCACAAGTGAAGGTAAGGTGCATCTTACTTGTAATTTGAATTTCTAGCAGCAGATGGCGTGATCTACAAACACATTTCTGTTACCCAGTGCAAACTTCATTTGCATTCTGTTTTTTGTCCAAGTTCCATTTTTGTTAAAACATTCAGCAAATAAGGCAAACCAAAAAACAAGCAAGTAGTCTACCAGTTAGCTGAAATATACAAAGAAGACCCACACTAGTTACCTGAGGAATATATATATATATATATATATATATATATATATATATATATATATATATATATATATATATATATATATATATATATATATATCTACAGGATCTTAGGCATATGATCTGCCTTCCCTTATCAAGCCAAGTAACCAATTTTAAGTGGAGGTGAATAGCTGTACATTTCAGATAGATATTACATTTTATTGATGCAGATCAATGACTTTTTCTGCAATAACGTCCATGGAAAAAGTTTAAAATGAGTCACAGATGCCTTCCTATATGTTTAAATCGTACATGCATTGAAATTCCATTCAGTAAATAACTACACAGTAACAGTGTAAACTCTTCTGTCCACAAACCTGTATGACAAAACTGTGGTGCACCTGCATAAGGCAAGAGATCTTTTGTTCTAAGCCATTCAAAACAAAGAAATCCTGTGCTGTACACTCAGCAAACAAAGAGAAAAACTAGTTAACAAGCTTTGCCATTGAGAAACTCACAGTTTGTGAAACCACCAATAATAGTTAAACATATCTGTATTTTAAGAAAAATTCATAAAAATAAATAAAATAAATAACTGTAAGCCATTTCACATTATATGGTGCTGTCGCTAATATAATACTACCTTAAAAGCTATGCATATTTTGTTTTAGTTATGTTTTCTATTTGCATGCTGAACTGTCACAGCATAAAGCTGCTGGATTATATGCTGTGATATATATACATAATTTATTTATTTATTTATTTATTTACAGTTTGATTACCGGGAAAGTCCACTGGGCCAGAACGTACCCATTTTCAGTGGAGGCCCGGGGAGAAAAGCTCCAAAAGCAAAGCAAATACAATCTAAGTTACATAGTGTAAAAGATAGTAATAAAATATATACATTTGGAATAACATTACATTGAATACAGTTAGTAAAAAAGCAAATACACGCAGTATACTTCAAAAAACATCATTCAGGAAGGTAGATACAATAGATTTAGTAGTTTCCTTCAAGTAGCAGGTTTGACTGTATGAGAAGAAGGTCTAAGGTTACATGCTATTTACAATATTTACATATGAGGAGTAGAGAGAGAGAAAATACATAAACTGAGAGTAGAATATAGTTTGATCAAGCAGTGATCGAGAGAGAAAAGAGAAGAAAAGAAGATAGTATTAGGGTAGAGTAAAGAGAAAGGATGTAGAGGGTTCAAGGGGAATTTATTTAGATTTATGTAGGATGTAAGCAGGTGCACTTATGTTTAGAGGATAAGTAAGAGAAAAGTTGGATTTTGAAGGCTTCAGTGTTAGATGTTGTTCTAAGAGAAGAAGGGAGAGAGTTCCATTTCCTGCCAAGAGAGTAGGAGAGAAGGAGTTGGCCAGCAGGGAGATTGGGTTTGTGGATGGTGATTAAATGTTGGTGTTCAGATCTTAGAGATCTGTTTGGGGTGTATGGCGGAAGGATGTTTGCTAGGGCTGGGCATTTTTCAGGGTAGAATATTAATTTGTGAGCAGTGGTTAGTTGGAGGTAGTCTAGGTAGTTAGGGAGTTCTAGCCAGTTCAGAGTTTGTAGGGAAAGACAATGGTGAGAAGAGGTTTTAGATTTGGTAGCAAATTTAGAGATTTTATTATAGCAGATTTCGAGTTTAGTGGAGATGGAAGAAGACAGGTTAGTAAGGAGAGGGGCTCCATATAGTAGAGATGGTAGAAGATAGGTAATTGCTAAGGAATGCCTAGCGGAGTTGGAGAGAAAGCAGTTGTTCTTATAGAGCATACCTAGCTTTTGGTGGGTTTTCTTTATGTTTTGTTGTATGTGGCTATCAAATTTGAGGTGCTCATCTATAGTGATGCCAAGGAGTTTTGCAGATGGGACCACCTCTATGGTTGACTTGGTTTGGCTTATGATTTTGAATGCTGTTTTATCAAATGTGCAAGCCCTGGAGGGAGCGAAGAGAAGCATTTTAGATTTATTGGAGTTTAGAGAGAGATGATTTTGGTGCATCCAGTTCTCAGTAGTGGAAAAAGCTATTTGGGTTTTTGTCAGTAGTTCGGGAATGTTGGAGGCGGCGCAGACTAAGGTAGAATAATCTGCGTATTGGATGACTGTTGCGTCTGGGATGGCAGAGTGAAGGTTATTTATGAAGATGTTGAAAAGCATGGGTCCAAGGATGGACCCCTGGGGAACACCAGTGGGTGTAGGTAAGAAGGAGGAGGTAGAGTTGTTCCATTTGACAGCTTGGGATCTGTCTGATAAGTAGCTAGAGAACCAGGATAGAGTATCAGGGGAGAGATGAAGGTTTGATAGATGAAAGAGAAGGTGTTCGTGAGAGATGGTGTCGAAGGCTTTAGACAGATCTAGCAGTACAGTGGAAACTAGTAACCCAGAATCCCTGGCTTGGTTGATTGTTTCTAAGAAGGATAGTAAGGCAGTAATGGTGCTGTGTCCAGGGCGGAAACCATGTTGGGTGGGTGTTAGGAGGCGGTTATGGATTAAGAAAGGCATGAGTTGGTGGTGGACGCATTTCTCTAGGATTTTTGATAAAGGTGAGAGTAGGGCAATTGGGTGAAAGTTGGAGATATTTGTGTTTTTGCCTCCTTTATGAAGTGGGAGAATGTAGGCTGATCTCCAAAGCATAGGAACATATGGCTCTTTTATAGATCTGTTAATTAAGATGCTGATAGGGAGAGCAATACCTTCGGCATCACATTTAAGGAAAGAGGAGGGGATGTTATCAGGGGCATTAGTGCATGGCTTTAGTTTAGATAAGAGTCTTTTTATGAATATAGTTGAAACAGGTTTCAGCTGGAAACTGGGAGGACAGTTAGAGGGGTTGTTGGGAGTAGAGGAAAGAGAGTTGGATGTATTATTGTTAGGGAAGGATTTGGTAAGATTAGCTATAGATTCCGTAAAGAATTTGTTGAAGAGAGAGCTTAGATCTGAGTCAGTTTTACTTGGGTCTGGGCAAGGGTTATTTCTGGATCCTGGGTGGAGGAGGGAATTTACTGATTTCCAGAACTGTTTGGGGTTCTTATTATGGTTGGACTGTAGTTTATAGTAGTAGTTCTTTTTGTCCAGGGTGATTAGTTTTTTAGCTAGGTTGCGGAGTTGGGTGTATTGGAGCAGGGAAGAAGGGATTTTATTTTTCTGGTATAGCTTCCAAGATTTGTCCCTTTGATGCATGACTTGTTTTATTTCTTTGGATAGCCAGGGGGCAGAGTTAGCTTTGACTCGTTTGTTTCTTGGAGGAGCTAGGGAGTTCAGAGTATTTAGGAAGATAGAGTTAAACTGTTCTACAGCTTTGTCTAGGGGAAGTGTATTTAGGGTCTGCCAGTTGGTATGTTTAAGAATGTTTGAGAGGATAGTTGGGTTGAAGTTGCTGAGATTACGAGTGTGGATGTAGTGGTGTAGATATTGGGTAGAGTTAGTGGAGCTGTGTATGAAAGTAGGGAGATGGTCACTGAAGGTGTCAGGGATAGTGCCTGAAAGAGTTATTTTGTTTGGATGAGAGACTAGGATCCAGTCAATGGTAGATCCTGGGGGATTTGTTTTGTTAGGCCGGGTGGTTGAGTGTATTACTTGGGTGAGGTTAAAGAGGTTGATGAATTGGGAGGGGGAAGGAGAGTTGATTTTATTCCAATCAATGTTAACATCGCCTAGAATGTAGGTTTCAAATTTGATTTCAGTTGAGGCCCAGTAAAGAATATTTTCAAGGGTTGTTATGTTGTCACCTGGGGATATATAAAGGGAGATAATGCAGATGTTCTTATGTTTATTTAGTCGAAGGAGACTGGCTGTAAGTTCAGCGTTTTTGAACTCAGGAGTTGGAATTTGTAGAGGGATCAGGGAGAGAAGGTTAGAGAAAATTATTGCAGAGCCTCCACCTTTTTTATTTGGTCGGTCAGTTCTGTGGATTTGGAAACCAGGAGGTAAGATTTCAGAGTCGGTGATGTGGGGTTTTAGCCAGGTTTCAGAAATGGCTAGGATGTCTGGTTGGTTGTGGCAAATCCAAGCATGAAGATGGTGAATTTTGTTATTTAGGCTCTGAGCATTGATAGAGAAGAGCTTAAGGGGGTTAGGAGAGGAAGTGGTAGAAGAAGTGGGAGGGGGACTATGTTTTATTCCAGAGGGAGAAAAAGGGATTGGGGAGAAGTTGTTAGTGGTGAGGCAGGGGCCAGGGTTCGGATGAATATCACCACATAAGACAAGGTCATTATTGGTAGTAACTTTTTGTCTTTTGTGTTTTAGAAGTAGGAGGCTGGATAATGTCAGCACCTCTAGTCTCATACCTTCTTAAATATAGGTTCAGAGGTGTATACTAGGCTAACGACTGCTGAAGCCTTTATAAGTCTAGCCAGGCATTCCAAAAGTATCCCGCAAGTTTATGTGCCTTAGAGATTATTTTAAATAGTGTATGTAAGCTAGGGCTACATTTGTGGGCATCTCTGTCCATTAGAGACATAGGTGCTAGACCAGGGTTGTATTTCCAATTTCCCATCCACTGGTCCAGGTTTATCTTGAATAGGGTTAGGGAAGAGCTCTGCTTCACATAAATGGGGAGCCTGTTCCACAGAAGGAGAATTCTCTGAGACACATACCTGTCCCTCCAAAGTGTCCCCCTGGTTATGACACAAGCATGGTATAAATCCCCTGGATTGAGTAATTCTGATGCTAATTATTTTGCAGATATACAAGAGGTCCGTCAGAGTGAGATCTAAGGATGTCCTGTATGACAGACATAGAACACCTCTCAATAGTCTTTAGGAAACAATACAGACAGGGCTTTGCAGCAATCTGCACAGGACATGCTGTTTATGTTTTGTATTCTTTTTGTGAGGAACCTATGTGGAAGTTCCAGTTGTGCCTAGTAAGATACATAGTGAAGGGGACAGTGTAATCAATGATGGGCCTGCTGACAGCCTAATACAGTGGAATGATGACCTCCTTGGTCCTAGATGCCATGCCTTTGTTATAAGCTGAGCATACTAAGTGAAAAGACATCCACTGGGCCGAAGTTAGGATAAAACACACTTTAATCAGAACTATAAAACAATAAAACAGTAAAAATAGGTAAGCACTTTTGTGGGACTACCACTTCCTCAGACCATAAAAACATACACTCTGTTAGAACTCATTTAAACAATTTCCTACCAATCAAAGACAAGATAAAATCACATAATATGTCTTAATGATGTAAGCCTCTCCTTTTTAAAGCCGGCTTTAAAGAGACAGCATTATTAAGTCCTGGGTATGCATCTGCTTTAAAATAAATGTTGTTGTTCTTCTTCTTCTTTTGGCTTTTCCCGGTTAGGGGTCACCACAGCAGAACTCCGGTCCGCTAATGATTGGCAGTAGAGTTTTACGGTGTTGAGGTGCCAGCTCAACAGCCAACCTTCAACAAAGGCATGCCCATTCACGCATGTCTTTCGAATGTCACTCAGCCGCGGGGAGGACATGCAGACTCCACAAAATAAATATTCATCTTAATTCCATGAAATCAGTCTCATTAACAATGTCACCCTCTTTAATATTGACCATTACCCGCTGCAAAACCAGAAATTTAAACTGGTGGGTATTACCTAATTCGAGAGCATGTTTAGCTAGTTCATTAGTAAGTTTACCATTATGTATATCATTAACATGTTCAAGTATTCGCTCCTTCAAAGTATTTGTACATATTTTCAGTCTCACAGCCAGCGGTACTTCATTACCAGGGGCCTTGTCTCAAAGAGGATTCACTGCCAGAAGAGACATAGAGTCCTTATGAACAGTAGCACTACAAGCTACTGCATTAGTATCAGAAATCACTCCCTTAGCTGTATTTGGTACATTTAATGCTGACATAAACCCAGCCTGGCTCTCCTGTGAGCCAGCATCTACCCTATCACGCCCTACCATTTTGGAACTCCCTCCCTGATGTGACGGTCTCACTGTGGGATGATCTGATCCATTAGAACTGCTCACATTGCTGCTCATGTACCAGGACCATGAAACAATGCTTATGTTATAAGCAAACTGGATTTGTTAGGACGTGTTCTGAACAACAGGGCACTTACGCCT
>NC_056743.1:1584542714-1584555214 GCF_019279795.1 Protopterus annectens
GGGTATTATATATGTTGCCCTTTGTCAGAAGTATGAAGAGTTCTATGTGGGTAAAGCTGAATGCAGTGTTAAGAACAAGAGGGAGACAACACATTATGCAAACATATTAATTCTAACCCCAACCATTTTTGGGATTTTTTTGGGAATAGATATGGTTAGTAAGAATTCAAGTGGGGGGGGGGTGGAATGATTTAATTGAAAAAAAGGAAATCATGTGGCAATTTATATTCAATGCCACCATCTTTCCCGGTCTCAATGACCATTTTTCTATATCTAGTATATTCAGCCTATTGTCCTATGCAGTATAAATGAGTAATTAACTTTATTATTTTTTTAGAATTTATTGATGGTTGTTGAAAATGTTTTTTAACGGTGAGATTTTAAAATGAATGGCATGTTTTTAACATATTGGGAGGCGTGTTATTTTATTGGTCCGTAGCAATCATGTGACTTATATGAGCGAGTTTTAAATGTAGTTACACAATTGTTAAACACGATTCTGATGAAGTCTTTGTTATACACCGACAAAAGCACTCAATTCTGCATTTTTGTAATAAAATATTGTGGAGTGAATGGAGCTGCTCTCTTCCTTTTTGATGGGATTTTGTTTTTTAAGGAATAATATAATCCTATGTATTTTAGAAACATGCCACAGCTGAGTGCAGCAATGCACAAAACAGTTTAATCTCTTCTAAAATTTTAAATTGTATGTGTTATAAATATCTGCAGTTGTTCAGTGATGGTCTGTATTTTTTATTGTAATAACTGTGGCCATAGTTCAGAATGCTGATAGAACACCATTGTGGTATGCCAGGCATATTGGTATTTTTCATCAATAGTCTATTGTGTTTGTCAATGTTATATTCCAAACAGATCCTATACAGCTGAATTTTCTTTTATGTGATGCATGGCCAGATAATGGTCAAATGCCCCACCCACACCCTAGCCATTCCAGTGTCCCTTTACTTGCCTGTCTCTCTGCAATTTATGTATCCATTGTTGACTGTGTTAGTCCCATTAGGCTATGAAATCTTTTGGGGGAAGACCTGAGGTGGTATTAATACTACTAGTTGAAATTTGACCTGTGCATCAGGGAACTTCCGCTACTCTTGGTAGTAGGGGAAGCATTTGTGTGTGACACAACAGGCTTCCTGTTCCAGCCATGGAGATGGCCTGGAGAAAAAGGAAAAAAAAATGACAGATTGAGCTTGTGCTGAAACTGGAATGAAAGTTCCGGATAATGTAGTTAAAATGGTAGAATCACTACCAGAAGTTTTTTTCTAATGATGTGGGTACAGAAAAAACACTGATATTGGAGAAAAATGAGATTGTGAAGGAAAAGGAGATTGACAGAGATGGATTCAGAGGAAACATTTCAGAGATGACTGATTGAAGGAGAGACAGTTACCTCTGAAAAATGCATAATTACAACTCTCCAATCAGGGGTGAGGGTTGTGGGATGATTATTTGGAAGAAATTGTAAACCAAAGTGAGCCAGAAAGTGAAGCAGCAATTTCATGGAATGACATCATGGAAAAATAAAAGAAGAAAAAGGAGAAGAGTCTGTGCCAGAAAAGGTTCCAGAGACAAAAAATGTATGCACAAACTGTTGGAGAAGGAACAGAGAAGAAATAAAAGAAACAAAAAAGAAGTATACAGTATGTGTGAGCAGTAAAAATGAAAAAGGTCTGGGCAGGTATGAGTTTGGGACTCTGCCATAGCACCTTTGGGTGTCAAAACAAATTATGTAAAAGCATTTATTTTAATTAATAAAGAGACATGTTGTGACTTGATATTTGAAACTGGGCAGGCCATGGAAAATTTTGGGGGTGCATATGAACAAAAGAAGATCATGTGGCTATATGGGTAAAAGTACAGGAAAATGAAGAATCTATAAGAATAGGAAAAGGAATAAAGATAATTAATACAAAGGCATTAGATTTTGAAGAAAAAAGAATTTATGGGATTATGGAAAATCATATGACTATAAGAGAGTTTTTTGAGAATTGGACTGTTTGGTGGCTTACTTATAAAGCAAAATATAAAAAAGTGTTTTAGAATGTATAAAGAATAAAAGAAAAGAAAAAGAGAGATATAAGATATTTAATCAAGAAACATTCAGAGACTTATTAGAGGAGAAAAATTCCTTTTTATGAAAAAGAAAGCGAAATATATACAATGAATCAAATTAAAATTAACAACTTGTTATATAAACAAAAATACTATATACAAGGAAAGAAAGAAGAGGTAGCACCATATTTGAGTAAAATAATAAAAGAAGGAAGAATAAAAAGAGAATTAAAACATAAGCGAGGTAAGCAAATAAGACAGCAAGAAGGAATAAATGAAATAATTAAAGAATATGTATTGAAATGATTTGTTAAAAGAAAAGAAAAGAAAATGTAGAACAAATTTTTAAAGGTGAAAAATTAAATAATAAAAATAATGAGTATTTAGAACAAAAATAACTATGAAAGAATTGAATGAAATTCTAAAATAATTAGCATGAACTCTGCAACAGGATTAGGCAGAATTGAATATGGTTATGTATAAAGAAATAAAGGAGTGGCAAAAAAATAATTTTTATAGAAGTTATGAATGAATGGTTAGAAACTGGAATTAAAGAGAAAGAGATATGTATAAGAGTTATAAAATTTATATTTAAGAAAGAAAATAAAGAGGAGATAAAAATTGGAGACCTGTAACATTGAATAATATGGATTATAAAATGTTTATGATAATAATAACAAAAAGTTTACAAAAATGGATGGATTATATGACTAAAATGTATTCAGAAGAAAAGGAAAAGGAATTCAAGAGTTATTACAGATAAAAAGAAAATAATTGATGATATAAATAAAAATGCAGAAGTGAAGGTTATGATAGGGGATATAAGTAAAGCCTATGATAATATTCAATATAAATCATTATGGGGAATTTTGCAGGCACATAATATAAGCAAAAAATATTACAAGTAATAAAATCTGTTTATGAAAGAAACTGTGTGTAACTAAATGTAAATGGCTGGATTAGGGAAGAAATAAAAATAGAATGTGGAATAAAGCAGGGTTGCCCAGCTAGTAGTATAATGTTCTCATTAGTTATGAATGTGATAGTGAAGGAAATTAATAAAGTGTCAAGTAGTGGTGGATACAAAATTATGAAGGAAGTACAATTGCCAATAATGTATAAGTATGTGGGTGTTATTGTATTAATTGTTAAAAATAAAGTATGGATGGAAGAAGTAAATGAAAAATTAAGCATGCATTTAAAAAAATGGTTTAAGTATAAATAAAAAGAAAAGTAAAGGATTTGGTTTTGAAGGTGTAGGAGGTATTGAGTTCAATGAAAAATATAAAGCTATATTAGGGATAATATTTTGAAGGAATGAATACAGACAACAGCAATGGGATAATGTACTCAAAGAAGTAAAGGATATGACTAATGTTTGGAAATCATACAGATTTTTATATAGAAAAAACACACTTGTTGAACACCATGGTAATAGGAAAAAATGTTTATGTTGCTAACATCTATATGATTCCTCTTAAGTACGAAAAGGAACTAATGCTGATTATATTTTCTATTATTTAGGACTCTATACTGGATCCAGTCAAGAGAGGGATTCTATATATGAAAGAAGAGCAAGGAGGCTTGGGTTTAATAAACCCAATAGTACATGCAGCATCTTTGATTTTATATAGGGTATTAAAAGGAATCATGAAGAAAAATAAAAACTTGATAGAAATGACACTATATTATAAATACAAAGAATTGTGGGAAGGAATTGAAGTTAAAAAAGAAGTAAAAGCACTGTGAAGGAAGAAATGAAAGTGTACCAAACAAAACTGTGTTATGGAAAAAAAAGAATATATATGAGAAAAATAGAAAGGAATGGTAGTTAAATATTGCAAACTTTTATTGCATTGATCCATGGAAAGATTTGGAAATAGATAAGAAAAAAGCCATAATAATGAGCTATAATAACTATAAAAACATTTAAAAATGTAATGATTTTTTATGGAGATTGTCTATTAGAAAATTTCCAGTTAAGGCAAATATGCCATACACAAAAAACAAGATAGAATATGTAATAGATGTGGAGAGTTTGAGACTACTGAGCATGTGTTTTTGAAATGTGAAAGAGTTAATAATTTGCGGAAAAAATAAGTAAACATAATAGTGTGAAAAGTTTGTTAAAATTTGAGCAAATAAATATGGACATAATAGAATTTGGTTATTACGGTTCATGAAAACAGGAAGATATGAAGAAAATGGACAGAGTAATATTTAATGTTTCATGGATTATATTAAACAAGAGACTAAATTAAAGTAAATACAATGGAAAGTGGACTTTGACAAAGAGTCTGGAGAAAATAATGCGTTGGTTGTGGATAAAAGAGTGGGAGGAATGCTTAAATTGAAGTTTATAATGTATGAGGATTTGTAAATAGATGTAAATAATGTAAATATGTAAATAATATGTAATGTATATATCAATAAAAAATACCTACTCTTTGCAGTAGGTTGAAGAGGCTGGGTGTTACACATCCTGAGTTTCTGTTTCCTGTCCAGGTGTGGAGGCAGCTAGGAGGAACAGGGAGAAAACATGGCTGCTGAGAGCTAAGGCAATTTGGAAGTTAAATGTGTTGAAAATGAATAAAAATGGTAAAACCACTACCAGAAATGTGTTCAGGTGATGTGGGAGTAGAAAAAATATTGTCTGCTGATGGTGAGGAGATCAGGAATGAGATGGAGCTTAATGCAGTGTTGGAAATGGATTCAGAAGAAAAGTTCCAGAAAAATAATTTTGAAATGGCAGAAATGTCAGAAAAATATGTTAATTTCAACCCTCCAGTCAGAAGGGTTGTAGGATGAGTATCCGGAAGAGTTAATTAACTAGAGTGAGCCAGAAAGTGGAACTGCTGTATCAAGAGGTATTTTAGAAAAAATAGAAGGGGGGAAACAGCCACAGAAGGTTCCAGAAAAAAGTAATATGCTCAAATGTTGGAAGAAGGAGCTAAGGAGAAGACAGAGATGAAGGAAGTAAAGAAAAAAATATGTTGTTCTGATGAGCAGTAAAAAAGAAAAAGGTATGGACAGATATGAGGTATAGGACAATGGTATTGCAACTTTGGTTGGAAAAGCTGAAGAGGTAAGATCTTTAATTTTAATTAACAAAGAAACTTTTAGTGAATTGTTTTTTGAAACTGGCCAGGCTATGGAAAACGTTTTGGGGGCCTATGTAAAAAAGAAAGCAGACTTTCCATGGTCAGAATATGTTGTGTAAGCTGTTTTCAGGCAAACCAAAAAAAAAAGAATCTTGATTCAGTTTAGAACTGAAGTGGGAGCAAAAGAACTGAGAAAACATTTGTTAACAATATGTAAAGAAGTGGTGGACACTACTAAAATCTATTATGAAAAAGGATTATGGACAGAGGGGTTGGGAATGTGGAATAATTTTGAAAATGGAAAATGGCAATGTGATACACATACTAATATTATGTTATTATAATATATTATTAATGTGCATGGCAATAGATGTTTTGTAAGGTACAGAGGACAACCAAGACTTGTTATTTTTGGGAGGAAAGTGCTCATTTAATGAATGAATGTGACAAAAAGATGTTATTTAGGTGTCCAGACAGGTCATAATGCAAACAAATGTGAAGTGAATGTAAAACTGTGGTAATATAAGACATTCATGGTTAGAATGTGAGACAGAAATACAAGAAAATGAAAATTAAATTATGCAAGAAAAAGAGTTAGAAAATAATGTGATACAAGAACACACAACACAAGAAAAAAATAGACATGGTATTTAAATGTAAAGGGAAAGACAAAGAAAAAGGAAAAAAAGAAAAAGAAATAGAGGCAGGTGAAACAAGTGAAGATCATAAAGTAAAAGGCAAGAAAATTTCAATAGGAAAGAGAGTTAGGGAAAGAAAAAAAAATTTAAAAATATAATGGTAAAAGAGATGAGAGAATATGAAAGGCAAGGTATAAGAATATTATTCTAATGACTGTTCTATAAAGCTGAAAACATTAGCTTTGATCATGAGCAGTAAGAAGAATATTAACAGAAGAATTAGTATTTATTTTACACTGGTGTGCTGCAGCAGATGCTCAGGTAATAGTATTAGAAGACATTAGAATGGTAACAGAAGAAGAAATGGTGCAAACAGAAAAACTTTGTAATGGTTCTATTATTTGGAATACAGGCAAAAAAACACAGTCAGGTATATGTATACTATGGCAAGAAAATATAAATAAATTAGATATTACAATAGTAGAACTGTGCGGAATAACAATAGTGGACATAAGATGGAAACATATGTATATAGACTAATAGCTTTATATGCAAATGTGACAAAAAAAGAAAGAGAAACAATCCCCGGGATTCATGAAGCTTTCACCAGGTACAGACGTACCGTCGGCGATCTAATACCAAATATGGCCGCCGAGCGATTCAGGTATGAGCTGTTTCCACATGCACAACCTGCGCAGACTATGCCCACACAGCTCCTGGTGCCTGTATGCTAATCACCCCATGTACAGCAGTGTAGCATGCAAATGAAGGTATATAGCGATTCAGGAAGTGGTGCAGGCATAGTGTAAGCATGCAGAAATGTAAACCGAAAAAAAACGGTTTACATTTTTGCAAACATAAAATCGGAGCCATGACAGCCAACCAAACACATGTATTATAATGTTAATATATGCCAATGGCTAAATATATAGCCATTGGCATAAAAAAAATGTACAAAATATAAAATTAACATTAAATATATATAGTTGCACTATCGCGACATGGAAGGGCAGGGCAGTGGTGCACAAAGGTGATCGCAAGGAATATATAAAAATATAGAATAAAACTGCAATGAAACACATATCACGATTTTCCCATAATAGTCAATGGCAGGCATACTACACAATACTCATGGCGCAAGGGTTGCTAAGCGACAGTGACAGTGTTATGCGCAGTAGATAGGAATTAGTAGGCAATGCCATGCAAATGAGAGGATTAAAAGTGAATCACAGATTTCCCACTGGTGTAAGGATGCACAGAACAACGTGGCATTATAACACTGAGGTGAGCCCTTGAGATAAAAATGACATCAAGAGAGGGGTGTGTCGCCATTGCTGTAAGCACATTGGGGCATTGCTAAACCGGTCTGCCCCAAGCTAGGCAAAGCTGCAGGATAGGGGTGTGTTGAATTGCCTATATCTATGCTTAGCAGAGAGTACACAAGGTAACCGAGTATGCATGTGAGTGGAGATGAAAACGTGCGTAAACCCAGTAAATGGGTATGCGCATTGTGCATTGCAGCTGAAGCAAGAAGGATATAGGAAAGAAATAAGGAAATGCTGCAGCAGTGAAATTGGAGTACAAATGGCTAATTAATACCTAGGAGCCTACAATGGGACATTGACAACAGCTAACAAGGCTGCAAGCAGCTACCTGCAGAACAGGGAAGGGGAGGGGCTGTACTGCAAAGAAAACAGCAAAGTGTCAAAGCAGAACAAAGGCAATATGCAGTATAACAGCTACAAGGCACAATTTGCCATGACTGGGTAGGGAAAGTACAAAACAAGAATGACAGCAGCTGGATGCATGCCTGATAATGGGAGGGGATCCAGGTCTGAAAGTGAATTAAAGGGCAACACAGTAATCAAGGCAGGCAAGTAGATCTCCACAGTAAAGTCCCCACACTTGCAGTACTCATTGCAAAACCCATAAGTAAGACACGTAGCAGCTGGAATAGTTCATAAACACCCACTTACATCAGCAGCATCCATAGCACAATACTATAAAGTTTGAAAGCACCTCACATACATTTGTGTATTCCTATACACTCTGCATCAGTGGTGTATACAGGCAGGGAACTTTTATTATGTACATGTTAGGGGCTGCCATAGCTTTGATCCATCAGCATGTGTTGGAGACTGAAGGTGGTGTGGAGGATGATGCACATGACCACCGCAGGCACTAGAGGAGGAGGAGGACAGTGTTCAGACCCAGGCTGACCTACCAGGGGCTACATGATCTGGAAATAGTTGAGCATTACAGGGTGGACAGGGACACCCTACAGCAACTTCTGCAGCTGTGCCAGCCACGCCTCACAGCCAAAACAAACAGAGGGGAGCCCATCCCAGTGGATACGAAGGTATGTGTAAGCCTGAAAATACTAGCTACAGGTACGTTTCAAAGACCAACTGGGGATATCATGGGGAATCTCACAGGCATCAGCATCCAGAGTACTACACCAGTTCCTGGATGCCATGTTACCACATGCCAATGAGTACATATACTTCCACCAAATGCAGGAGGAGTTGGCCAGCAATATGCATCTCTTCCACCATGTGGCAGAATACCTGGAGGTACTGGGTGCAATAGACTGCACGCACATACACATGAAGTCACCACCTGGTGAGCAGGGAAGGCGCTACATAAACCACAAGGGATAACCCTCCAACTGCCAGGGTGTGTGCAATGCCCAGGGCATTATCATGGATGTGTGTGCTGGCAGCCCTGGAAGCTATCATGACTCCCACGTCTGGCATGCCTCACAGCTGTATTGGTTATTTGCCAGGGGGGACATCCCAAATAGGGATGCTGGCTATGCACTGGGACCGTGGATGATGACTCCCATCAGAAATGCACACACACCCATGCAGGAACCCCATAATGAGGCACACGCACAAACCAGAATCATCATAGAGCATGTGTTTGGGATGCTGAAATCACGGTTCCGTTGCATGGACATGTCTGTTGGAGCCTTGCAGTACTCTCCAGGCACATGTGCCCACATCTTCATAGTGTGTGCCATGCTACACAATATGGTCCTGCAAAAACAGCTGCAGCAGGGACAGAATGGTGAAGGCCCTCACAGCACACCACCATTGCCACGGGCCCCACAGGCACAGAGGTACTCAGACCACAAACACCCTGAGCCAACTCCAGTAGGCAGATGGAGGCATGCCCAGTATGCACATGCCTTGGCAAAGAGGGGACGCATAGCACACACACTGACAGTGTAGGCACCTAGGGACTGACACCCTTCTTCACCTGCACACACAGTAAAAATGGATGGCACACACACAAGGCTACCTGTAAATTGTCATGGACAGACAGTCTACTGTGTGCATCCAACATAGGCAGCCCTCAACTATTGCACACACAACAGCCAGTGGCACAAGGTAAGTCAACACCTAAACAGTAAACTAAGCTATCAGCATATGCAGATACTGTATGTATAGATTCATAGGTAGGTACTTGGCCAACTGCCAGAGGCCATTCATAAGGCCAGCCAAATTGTGTCAGCGTTTGCCACCCCATTGAGTCATTAACCATCCCTCTGTGGAGCAGAGCCAATGGTGGGATCCCTGGGGTGCATCTACCATTCTCCATCCACCCTTCAAGGTTTCTCTTGCAGAGTGTTAGTGAGGGGCTCTGTAAAATGTAGATAGGGATGTTGTTCCAAATTATGGGGAGTGTCTGTGACAGGAAGCTGTCCCTCCAACATCTTCCGGTTATTGTTGTGGCAAGTTCAGCTCACTACAGTGTGTGGCTCACTGCGACATGGATTCCCATAGGTGATATCCATCAAGCCAGAGTTCGACATGGCTGTGTTTTTCAGAGGAGATCATCTCTGGGTAAACAAGATGCCGCTGAGTAAAGCAATAGTGTATCCAGTCCGGCTGCATAGGCCATATGTTGGAGGCCAGTATTCCCCTTGGTGAGGTACATTCGTGGACCCCCCAGCTGTTGGACATGTAGTCTGAGGTACATCCCACATGGATTGTTATACCCTATGATGGGACTGATGAGTGATGAGTAAAGTGGCACTATAACCCCAGTATGTCTAGATGGGAATCCTTTAGTAGTCAGATGGCCTACATAGAAGGATGTCCTAACTACTGTGGAGATATGATTGTCACAGGGGAGATCACTATCTACCTTAGTCCCCGGATACCCCATTACCTCATCTGTATTAAAGTGGCTGCTGCTCATGTGCTAATATGTGGGTGCCAATTCCACAATGGAATGATAATGAAGTTAGTGGCACTTGGCTGGAGGCAGTTCTCTGTGAGGCCACCTGAGTGATGTCCATGTCAGCTGGACTATCAGTCATGGCTCTCAGTTTTCAGTCATTGCCAAACATGTTCTGCAGTAGTCCACCTGTGTTTGCCTGTACATCTGAAACATATATGCCAAACAATAGGGTTCCCAGGACTGATTCCTGTGGGCCACCAGTAGTGATTGTTCAAGAGTTGGACCTGAAGACTGCTAGTCGTACCATGTGGGTTGTGTGTGTAAGCCTGTTGGCAACCCAACCTGTGATGTATGGGTGAATGTACAGGCTGGTGTGTTTATCAATAATAACTGAGTGGGGCATGGTGTCAAAAGCCTTGGTTAGGTCCAGTTAGCATGTGTGAACCACCTCCCCTGTCATCTAACATCTTGGTGAATGTATGTAAGATGCAAAACAGGCTCAGTAGGCATGAGCTGCAGTCAGCCAAGCTGACCTGGGTTAGGTCATGTGTCCGAAGGTCACCAATGTCATTGTTAATGATTGCCATGAGGATGCGAACCATACCATTGCAGACCAACTAGTCAGGCTTATGGGGTGGTAGTTACCATAGTCAGTTGTGATTTCCCCGTGATGGAGTAGAATAACCATTGCCACGCTCCATTGTATGGGCATGTAGCCTGTGGAGAGGCTGAGGTAGGAATGCATAATTAGGTGGGGAGCAGGTTGTCATGTACAGTTTGCAAGATGCAGTCTGGGTCAACATCTGCCTCCATTGACAATGTCTTCTGGTGTTAGAGAGGGCCATTTCCACCTGTGTGTCTCTGATGGTTGGAATACTGTACCTTACGGGTAGTGTTTTGGGCCCTTTGGGGGGTGAAGCATGCACCGTATGTATCTGCAAGGATGTTGGTGATATCAGTAGGGTCAGCATATTTTGCGTTATATTTCACTGGCACAGTGCAAATCTGTGTGTCACCACATAGATCCTTGACATAGCCAAAGAAGGCTTTGTGATTATCTTTCGAATCCTTGCGTATTCTCCTGCTGATGTTAGCCTTGGATGATGTCATGAGGGGACCTACGTATCATACTAATAGTGGTCATGGATGTCAGCCCTTCGTGGGATTTGCTGTGTGTCTGGAACACTGTCCTATGTCTGTAGTATAGCCTGTTTATTGCAGAGGTCCACCAGACTGGTGTCTTTGTCTAGGAGGAGTGAGTCTTGGTTTACCCGCGATGGCACAATCCATACATCCATGTAGGTGCTTATAGGCTGCATTTGTAAATCTGTCGGCATCTGGAGCAGTGTTTCCCCTTAGTGTGGGGGCTGTGAAACCCCCCATCCCTGTCACTAGTACTGTAAATTTAGCTGTAGGAAAGGTATACACTGTGGTATCTGTGGGTGGGGGAGATGCTAGGGTTTGGAAACAGTGAATAGTTCATGGTCAGATCTAACCAGTGATCGGTAAACCTCCACTGTGGTGCACCTGTTGCCCATGTTGGTGATGACCACATCTAGTAGCTTCCACCCCACGTTAGGGAGGTTACCACCTGATACAAGGCATATGAAGTGATACATTCCAAGAAGCGCTGGTCCTGGAAGTGAGTACCGGAGTATGTGTCCCAGTTAATGGTATGGTAGTTGACATCGACCAATGCCAGGGTGTGTGTTAGGACTGTCGTGTACTCCACTGTTTCCAGGTAGGTGGAGTGGAGGTCCTGGGTCATGGAGGGGGATCCATAGCAGGCCACATTCAACATTGTTGTTGTGGCTGATGTCAGCTGCACATGGATGATCACAGAGGTATCATGCTGTCCCACTAACCTGGAGGTGTAGGTATCCCTGATGAATATGGATACAGCCTCTCCATGCTTGTCAGTCCATGTTCCGTGGCTGAAATGTGTGATATGGGTTGTAGTCTGGCAGTGCTGCTGTGCTATCAGGAGCCTTAAGACAGATTGCAGTTAATGCACAGATGCTGATAATGTCCATCCTGAGGAGTGCTGTGAGTGCATGCATGTTGTTATCTCGTGCATGCATGTTGTGATCTCGTGCATGCATGTTGTGATCTCAACCCCTGGTGTTGAGTAGCATAAACCACATTGAATCTGCTATTGTGCTGTTTATGGAGCTGGTATTCACCTTCAGGACTCTCCTAAATAAGGCACCATGGGAGCACCAATAGCCTTGGCCAGTATTCCAAAGTGTAAGGCAGACACATAGGCCGGTATGGTATCATTGCATGCATGTTCCTCATCTGTGCTTGACTGTCATCTCCCCTGTAGGTAACCTAGTGGTAAGCAATAGAAAGCCTTAACCTTATACAAGTCTTCTAGCTTCCAAGATAGGCATTTGGAGTGACTAAGTATCAGTGTTCTGTATGTTCATGCTATACTCAACTGTTTCCTGACTACATGATGAGTTCACACGGTATATTGTGATCTGAAGATCTGTTTATTCGC
>NC_056743.1:1584560214-1584572714 GCF_019279795.1 Protopterus annectens
TAACACCTCTGATTACTAAGACGGTATGTATAACATGTAGTATGTTTGTGTATGTAGTATCTGTACTGTAAGAATTACAGTGTAATCAATGCATATAGTGTAAATAGCTAACTTGTAGCGATGTATTGTTGAGCAGTAGTAATGCTTGTAGTATTCAATGTGTATACTGCTGTAGGTCACATGGCATACTGCACATACACCACAAAAGAGGCTATGGGCTTGGAACCCACCATTTTGCTTCCAGCCACTGTCAGTGTCAGGAGTGGTCCAACAAGTATGTGCCATAACAGGGGATAGTTTATGTTGTTATATTGTAACAGTCGATATATGTATGGGTGTATAAATATGATGAACATGTTAAAGGTGGGCTTACCGTGCAAATATGGCATGCATTGTGGGATATTGTGACAATAACTGTGTAATGTACAGTTGTCCTGGCAGATCTGTATTCTATTCTACATAGCAGTTCTGATATGTTATGCAAACAGTAGTTATATCTATTGACAATTACAATACTCAATGACAGGATACTGTATTGTATTTATCTGACAAGTTAGCAGCATGATAGCAAAGATAATTGGAAGAGCCAGGTAACTATCCATGCACATAACACATGTAATATCCACCTCTCTACTATCATTTGCAAGCAATAACAGCTGTGCATGTCTACATGTTATGCAAATGTGTAGTGACCCTTGTTACAGGGCTGGGCCAAATGGCTATGTGTACACCTACATAGAGTGGATATTGAGAGTACAGGCACACTGGTTGAACTACCAGGTTTATGTAGCCCAATCTAACAGCCACCTGCACATACTGTATGTAAGGTAGTACACAGCACTGGTAATGAAACAAGTTGCACATCATCTTTAACTCCAGTGTAACATCTGCAATAGGAGTGTAGGATGTAGGAGACAGCTGCCCATGTGTAATAGCCGCATCATAGGAGATGGCTCACATTATCTGATTATATCCTGATCATGTTGATAGTGGCATCAGAGCCTATTGATACATGACTCTGTTTGGGGAGTGGGTGTCTGTGCCCAACAGAGCTTATGGTCCTGGTGGATATGTGAGCATATACCCAGAGAAGGAAACAGACCTGTAGACACATGCATCATCTGTAATCAACTAACAGGATGTGATGTGCTCCTCAGAGGAGGTTTGCTGCCAAGGGTAGCTACTATGTTTCCGTAATAGCCAGTGTTGTCACATCCATAACACAAATAATTACATGTGAGCATCACTGTCTATAACATCTTCATAGGCAGTACGTAAACTAAAGGCAGTACTTGGTACTTGTAGTACTGACTGCTAATACAGACATATCCACTAGTCAGCTACTGGTGTCTCCTAATGTGAGCTTTGTGCATGTGGCCATCTTGGGGGAATGTAATCTCTATGTCATGTACACTGCCAGACCCACCTAACACCACACCCCACACACTGTCTGGGGTGCAGATACAGGGGTAAGCTGAACGGCAACCCAGTCTACAGCCATGACTGGACTGGACAGTCATGAGGTGTATGTTAACACATGCAGCTCATCAACACAACCAACACATACCCTTACCAGAACACAGTAAGGACAGCCACACACACTACCGGTAATCACACACATTCACAGACACGTCTAAGTATCTGGATGAACAAGGGACCCCCCCCCCCAAGCAGGAAGAGGCAGACACCAATATAAACATGTATGACATAGTTTTCATAATTGTGCCACACCTCTGAACACATGACTGGAACCATGCCCAACAGTACTCATTTGTGAGTGCAAACCCTAGCACTATTTTATACACCGACCTATTCAAGGACATACATACTGTCAGCTGCCTGTCTGACATGATTAGCCACATACTCATACACTCAGACCACCTACTGATATATACACATGGCTCTGGCATATTCCATGTTGTTGTGCAGGACCTGTGATGCAGTAGCCTGGACGGCATGGAAACACATGTAGAAACTGTCAGGTCTTGTAGGCCATGCAGGTATGTCCCAAGGCCTGGGTAGCATTCTGCCACTGGCCAGAATGATACTGCAGTACAGGGACAAAAGGATTGTATTCCACAATTGTGTAGTGTAGTGGTGCATGTCACAGGGTATCCGGTATCTGTCATCCTGGGATAATATGGTTGACAGACCATGATGCTTTGCCAGACAGGGCCTGCACCTGTCACCCCTGGGAATCTGGATACAGATTAGGGCTCATGCTTCTCCTATACTGCCTTCATTATGCACGGTTCAGGTAAGGGTCCACTGCTATTGCAGGGACAGCCAAGCAATACACTGCGGGTCTTGCTACACAATGATACATGTCAGAAACACTATATGGACACACATATGTCAATCCCTAACATGGAGAACATATCTGTGCAGTGGCTGAGACATGTTTCAATGCTCCGGAGAGTACACCTGCATGACCATGTTATAACGCATACTTCACCTTTTGCCCATTATCCTTTATTGAAACACACGGGCCATAGGTGTGTCCATATTCCTGAAGGATATGTACACCCCCATGCTAATTGCACTTGCATAACATCAGATGCATTATGCTGAGCAACTACCTTTGTGCCACAGTGGAATTCAAAATGCACCTTGAGGCAGATCACCCACCAGGTCGCGGACTACCCAACTGCCATAATGTGCTGCAATGGGGAATAACAGGTGTGAGACAGAACCATACTATTGGCTACTCTCAACTAGTCCATTATGAACTGGGAAGACTCCTCATGTACCAACACCTGCGCTCAATGCATGTTGGATTCCATCGACCCCACTGACCTGGATCACAGTAGTCACACAAACAGGGTTAACAGTATGCTACACATAGTTAGTCTCCAATGCCAATGTTATGTTCCCTAAGAGCAGAGTGATGAGTGCCATGGCACCCATGCAAATGGACAATGCATGTGCAAATGCTGAATACTACACAAATGAACCTTAAGCAATCACATATGTGCAGTGATTGTGCCATTGAAACAGAACCAGGAGTCAACCCAACACAAACAAGTACGCAAACAGGTGGTACCATGCTTTAAACTGCACCACAGAAGGTAGTAACTGTTGCAAGAGCAAACACACATGAGTGTAGGTGATCACTGTTCAGCCTCAGTAATATGCAGATACACCATATGAAACCACGCAAAGCTACCATGAAACCAATCAGCCATATATTATGAGGCCAAGCACAGAGCATTCTATAGCTGTGTCATTAATCGTAATGGCAAAGACAAGACCTGCCATGCTGCACAGCACTATGGCATGGGAAGTACTGCACCTACAGATATAGCACCCACCCATCCTGATTAGGGTCTTGGAGAACCTAAACCCACTCCCACCTCCCCCAACCCCCAACAGGTACGCTTAGTAATATATCCATGTACACTACAGGGCCCCTGTGCTAACGACTATGCAGGCACAAGCTGCACTTTCTAATGCCATACAAACAGCTTTCGTGGGACCTGTCACCATCCCAGGGTGTATCCTACACAAATGTAAGAACATTCAGCTATCCACATACTCATCATGTTCAATCATAGCTCCATGTCAAGCTGTGTACACACCGAATGTTGTACAGCAACAGTTATCACACACCACAAAGGGGGAGACACCATTGATAATGGGACATAGGGCACAACTACCCTGCTGAGTCTGGTCTGTACAGCTATGAACAGTGGTCAATGTAATTGATGTACTCGGTATAGATGTAGATGACAGTAAGGTTGATTCACACTGCATATCATGACCTTGCCAGGTCGTACTACACCATCACCCATACTGTGTTCCAGCTACCCTCAGTAAACTAGGTATATATACCTATGTCACAGGAGCGTTTGGCAACTGGACTGCTGGTAGAACCCACATTACAGAAGGTGTCCGACGAATACACACACATCAAACCAGTGTCAGCCACAGTAATACAGAGGTAATTCCTGGTATGCCCCCTCTTTGGTATTTATACTACATAGACTAACACAGAAGGCATCAGCCTATTGATGTCTGCAAATGACTATGAACTAGGAGCAATAGTCGACTCATTGTGTGCTGCGTTCAACATACAGAAGGGCCTTAGTGTGTCAGATGTGTGGTGTGTGATGTATGGCCACATTCTGACAGTTAAGTATTGCATTGTCATCCCCTGTGTTAAAAATCCTGTACCCATTAACTACCACCTAGGCAGCGGTCAACATAATGGCAACTGTGTGCATGAGATGCAGCTGGACAGCACTTCCCTTTGATAGTTACATCACCACAAAAGACAGGTAGCTGTATGTGGCACCTCTAATCATGACAGGGTGCCATCCAGGAATATAGAGATAACTGCTCAGCCACACTCAACACCCATGTGGCCCATAATAGACCACATATTTCCTTTAATGGGTATTGCCCATGTGTAGATGACCTACACTGCTCTTCATAATCCCTAGCTGCACTATGTAGCATGCAGCGTACCCTGAATAAAGCCATGTCAAACCCACAGGTGTTGAACATGCTACACTTAACACATCCAGATCCCAAACAAACACATATGTCATGGACATCCACAGCAGTGGGATGCCCTGTGGGAGGAACTCTGCAGGAGGGTAAATGATGTTGGCGGTCACAATCGCACCTATCAGCAGGTGCGCCTACACTGCACTGACCAGATAAGACAGGCAAAACAGCGTGCAAATGCAATCTCCAGGGAACAAGGTGCAACAGGTGGGGGGACCACTCACCCAGTCCCCACTCCCAAGTACCGAGGAGCTACTGGCCAACCTGGGGACACCTGCAGGCCTCCATCCACAAGCGTTAGCTGGTATTGTGGAGGTGGGTGTCTCTCAACCACCGAGCCTGGAGTTGCCTGGTAAGTCACTACTGCACATAAAACACAATCATATATCACATAGCTATATGTGTTACTGTACAATATGTAATGTAACATCATATGTAAGGCATCTATGCACACAAGCCACATACTATAGTCTGATACTCTATGTATGCACAGATGTGCATACTCCATAGGATAGTGTATTGTACTGGCTTATGTGCTAACATAGACATTGCACCCTGTAGCTACCACACAAGTGTGGATAATCTTACTGCTGTGACGCCCCTGTTTAGGTACTTCTGGCATTTTGCAGTGACAGCAGCCTGTGTCAGGTGAGATTGTTATTATTTACCAAGCTTGATACTGCATGGAACATATTAATTGCATGCTATCTGCCATAACACACGTACACATAATGTATGGTGGTCCTGGTAATGGACACTGGTCAGACCTGCAATACATCGCACTGTTTACCTATGTGAAACAAATGTAGACTATATGAAACACCTACACTAAACCTTCCAAACTGTCATTCCCAGATATGTGGACAACAGTGAATACAATGGTGGAGGTGTGTTCCACTGTAGGGACAGGTACTACATATCAGCAATACACATGTTGGTAATACAAACAGTACTGTACAGAGAGCATATGTGTGCACACACACTAAATATGTTGGAGCTGGAGTATGCCCGGCCCACAGGATACACCCTTGTGGAGTATACCCTTGCTATGAATGTCACACACTGTCATGTGCTATCAGACATATCCATGACATGCAGTGGGTTGACTGCAACACTGCTCAACTATCCTGCAAAACAAGTCTCACATCCCATACATACCATCCTTTGTCTGCGTAACCCCGTCCTCAGTGGAGCATATAACATCTATGGGTGTATGCCATATGGGATAACACTGACATGTGAAAGACGATGGTCATCACAACCATTGAACTGCACATGTGTACACATGGCCATGGAGGATGGCCAGAGACATGAAGCAAAGCACACAGTAGAAGTGATGTACATGTGTGTACACCCTGTTGTACATTGGCTCGACATGATACAACTATGGTCTTTGTGTAATGGTGATACTGCAGATGTGAAATACTAAACATCATACAGGCCTGTGCACAGCTTGTGCAGGCATAACATGAAACCACCACATAACATGTCCTGAACATCTGGAGTGTGTCACAACATGAAAGCATACACCTATACAGTATCCAAATACATACATGTGTTGCACAACATGCACATATATCCATATCCAGCCACAGATACAGTAGATTCACCTTGCTGGTGTGAGATATCACTGTCATGCCTGCTCTTCATGTGTGTGAGGTACACAGATGGCATGTGGGACATAGAAAACTGCTAAGTTAGCCATGTGTGGGCATAGTTGGCAGGTATCAGTAATATGGTTGCAGATGTGCAGGGGTGTCATACTTATACCCTTCTGTGTCACACATTCGACATTAGGGTTTATTGTGTATACATCACGGTGACGAGGGTCACATTCCACATTAGATATGTGTTGCATGTGGACATAGTCATGGCTATGAACCGTATCAGTAGCTCACACTGTATAGCAATTGTGAAGCCACATGATGCCCTTCAAGGGCTATGCACATCAGCTCAATGTGCAGTATGTCCCTGCATATATGTAGGGTGGACAGACAACATTGCATCAGCTGAAGGCCCATGTTAGTATAACACGTACCTGCATTGGGACACCATTACCATACTGTAGACTGGAAAGGACACCATTGTGTTACACATGTATGCATGTCATTCAACATGTCAGTAGAAGACATGCCATACTACATGTGATTGGCAAGGTCATACGCCACACAGCAGGCTGGTGTACTGTACACCTGTGCTGGTCTGTGGCACCATTGCAAAGTAGGGACAGCCATGTCAAATGTGTGTACAGCCACATGCACAATGTCTACACTCAGCTCAGGGGTAGGCGGAATAATGTTGAACAGACATGCACTGCTTTGGAGGAGATATGCAAGCTAGGGCTCAGGCAAACATAGTATGCAGTCGACATACCCTACTGCTCATGTCCTCACACGTAGGGGTGGTGGCCAACACAAAGCATCAGTGGTAGATGTACAAAGATCAGCAATGGTCCGTTAACATGTGGTGAATGTTGCACACACCATGGCA
The DNA here is from genome assembly GCF_019279795.1 of Protopterus annectens. NCBI lineage: Eukaryota > Metazoa > Chordata > Ceratodontiformes > Protopteridae > Protopterus > Protopterus annectens. Next base: position 1,584,567,214 of record NC_056743.1, read on the forward strand.
GTGCACCAGTGCAAAGTGCATGCATTGTGTTGCAGGTATGGGGCATAGGCTACTAACACAAAGGGTGCAACACAGGTATGTATGCTAACCACCACTATAATTATATAAGGTGTATGCCGCCTGTTATACCACATGCATGCTGTTGTGTGTAACTCAGGGATGTATGATGACTACCACTATAATTGCCTAAACTGAAACTAAAATTGTCTAAGCTGAATGCCATCCGCCATATCACATGCATGTAGCATGTGTGTCTGTGAGTGTCTGTGAGTGTGTGTGTCTGTGTGTAACTGTGTGTGTGTCTGTGAGTGTCTGTGTCTGTGTGTGTCTGGTATAACTTATAATGTACAGTTCTTGTCTTCCCCTCACAGGTGCATTGCCCTCCTGTGGTCCACCTGATGTTAGTGTCACCACAGACTCTAGCAGTGGTAATGATAGTATGATTGAGGCACAGGCAGTGTTGTCAGGGGCTGAATCTGTGCCATTGGTTGCAATTCCACCTGTCCCCCTCTCATCCTCGCACACAGTTCCCCTGCCTGCACATACCCCATCACCACCGGCCATAGAGGAAGGACAGTTGGCGGCTTTTAGCATGGAACAGGGAAATGTGGTGACTATGGAAGGTGTGCCTGCACACCATGCTCCCAGTCAACAGACAGGTGATGTCCCACACAGGCATGTTACCACCGCTGCTCATAGGAGGACCATTGGCCAACATGCCCTCGCGGGACCAAGCACATCAGCTGGTGTCACCAGATGCATGTTTCAGGCTGTAATGGAGGCACAGGCACATGCTGAATAGCACAGCAGAGATGGTCTGAGGCTTCAGAGGGCTGCTGTCCATTTATTAACCAACAACATCCAGGAACTTGCAAATGCTCACCTTCATCTTGCAGATGTTTTGGATAGACGATTGAGTGACATGGTGAGAGTCCTTGACTGTGGCATATCAATCCTCGAGCGTGGAATGTCTGTGCTGGAAAATCTGGTGGTAGCAAGGCATCAGGCATGTGGACATAGGCCAGCTACATCACCTGCTGAAGATCTACGTGAACATGTTACTGCACATGCCCCCTCCCACAGAGGTGGTAGCAGCAGCAGTGCTGCTGGTGCTGTGCAGTCCACACCAGGATGCAGCAGGCCACATGCACATGGTCCTGGATGATCCCAAGAGGGACACGATACCAGTGGACATGTGTCATCAGACGGTACCCAATCTGGACTTCTGCCTGGCAGTGCCCGTGCAACCCCAGGCAGGCGCAGGTCATGTGACTGTGGGCAGACACCGTGAACTGTGACACCTGCCTTGTACAGTCTGCAGCTGTCAATATTACCCCTGTGTAGGTCAGCCTCATGCCAGACCTGTGTGCATGCATACACACACACTGGAACCAAATGTAGGGCACCTCAACACACACACACATAACATCCAGAAACACCCAATGATATCACAGGCCGTAACACACACACGCATGATGTAATCCAATGGCACAGCATAGGCCTCTGGCAAACATTATTATCCTGTGCATATGATGAAGCCTGTGCTGCATCCCTGTCATCCACACCATCGGTGCAGGGACATGTTCATATGGTCTGATGCACAGGGTGAACATACTAGGTAGACAATTGTAGGATAATATTATTGAGTAGTGTTGACAGGCAGCAGACGTAACATGTATTGCAGTTTTGGAATGCATTTTGTACGTTTGACAGCATGTATCATGTGTAACAACACTAACAGCATGTTGATCCTGACGTTCTGCCTTCCTCTTTCAGGTGTAGTTGCATGTGCTGGGGGATGCTGGTGTATGTGGGAGTCCCATATGCACATGTTGACTACCCACAGGTCAGTATGACAATACCTGCATGTGCTTTGTAGCTTCCACATCACTGTTATATTATCCCATGTTTTAATTATGTTTACTGTTCTAATGATCCAAGAGCATGATAGCTGTGTAGTAAGCTACTGTGTTCAGAGCCGTCACATCCATAGTGGGTGACATCACAGGTATAGTTACCCGGAGTGCGGAGTGGGTAAAAGTGTGATATGCTGGATGACAAGGGTAAAGGCTGGTGGAAATAGTGGCATTACATTGGGAAGCAGTAATACCCACTGCCATGACAGCATGCAAACACAGACACACCTACACACTCATGGATTCCAGACACAGTAACACACACTACACACTCTGACACACACATACACACAGTTGCCAGTGTTCGGATCTCAACCCCTGCCTATGTGCATATCATCATTATAGTACTACGCAATTATAAGATGCGCCACAGAGATTACACATGTACAGGTAGTTGGAATGGCCTAAGATCAAGGACATCGACAGGGATACTAAAGTGCAGTGAGTGTATGTTGGGAGGGGGGGTCCATCAGTAGGCTATGTAACAACAGGTCACATGCCAGGGCGTACATGTTAACAGGCGATTAGTATGCCCGTCTATGATTGATGTTATCAACTGCCATGCTACACTGCTTTGAGTGGATAGGGGAGGGGGCATTAACATTCCACTATGGTAACATACAGCCTCACTCCAGGAACCGGACAGCCATACATACACACACTCACACACACACACACACACACACACACACACACACACACACACACACACACACACACACTGGCATTCACAAAGATATACACCTATGTCACACACATACAGACACTTTACATGTGTGTGGTTCAACCACCTGCCTATGGCTTTCTTTCTACACTTCACTCTGTACTGGTACCACCAACAATGTTCAGGAGAGTGATAACATGTGGGATGCATTCCCAACCATACATGACAAATATGGGCACACACTCACATGTGCCAGTACTATGAATCAAACACATGGCTATCTCATGATAGGTACTACAGCAGTACAGCACTATTACATCCAGTACAATGCTTACTGACTCTTTCCTATGCCAACTGTGCTGATATATGCACAATATATGCACAGGGGAGGTATTACTGTTACAGGTGTCATGGGGTTTGCCTTCTGTGTCACCCTTACAGCATTCTACATTGTCTGTCTTCCATTTCAGTTAACAAAACCTAACCTTAGCAGGTACACAGATTATTGTAGGCCTGGTTGTAACACACCAGTGAGCTGTCCTAAGTAATCATTCATCTACAAATAAGCCCCACCACTTAGTAGTCATGTCCAAACATCCATCCATACCTCATGTTCGGCTTACTGTACTTAAAGCATACCACCATATACAGTTGGCAATGTTGAGGCTGTATTGCAACAGCATGATGTACTAAGACAACAGTCACCTTCGGACATCAGACACTGCACACACATAGAATCTACACAAACAGCAATACATGTACACATATGCGGTCCACATCAGTACATGCACTAGCAGGTCAAGAGGATACATTCCACACCTTCTCCACACCATGTGTGAAACATAGCCGAGTGTCTGTGGCTTGTAAACATCTCACCCCAGCATGTACTGGCTATTGTGGTACTAAGGCTAATGTCCAGACAGCACACAGCATACATGGCTTGCAATTGTTGACATGGGGTATATGTAGGAGCTGTGGCCACACATGGCTGTTCATTGTCATGAACATATCCCCTGTGACTACTCAGGAACATACAGTGCAGAACTGGATTTCCCTGAGTCTGTCAATACAGGCCTTGTGTAGGATCTATGGTCCTGTTATTTGGGCATGTTTGTAGGCATTGCATTAGGTGGACATGTCTAAAGACATACACGCCACATGGGGTGCTGTATGATATGATAGGTGTCATGGGTGACCAGTAGAGAGGGGATATTACCTCTGTTAACATAGATATCGAACCTTATGTACTGTTAGCATGCTATTTGCCATGTGCATGTGTGTAATGACTGTAGCCATCTGTATGTAGAAAGGTAAATGAAAGCTATGGTAATGTGATATATGTTGCATGAGTATGGGATGCACATATCCAGGGCAGGTATGGTTAGGTCATATCCAACCATGAGGGTGTTGGTTACTGGTATACAGCAACAGTTGACCGTGTTAATGCTGACAACATCTAAGGGGCCCTGGTATGTGTACAACTGAGCAGGTTACAAACAGTGGTTTTATTGCATTGCATAATACATTATGCAGCTATGTCTGTACATGGGTACATTGCACAGTTGATGTAGGCCTAGGTACAGTCCACCAATCGAGGGTTATCTGGTGGTCTACCATACTATGTCATACCAAATATGGATGTCTGTTGGTAGTCTGGGAACAAGGTGGGGGATGTATATGTGGATAGAACCTAGAATCCAGCATTTGCCACTGTCACCTGTACCTGACTCATCTGTGATGCGTTATGTCAGACTAGTGGTCCATACATGTGAGTAGCCTTTATGAATATATGTACACCACCACCTGGTATGGTCGATACCACTGTTATGGCCCACATGTCTGGATCTGAGTTATATGGTGGTAGTGCAATTGTGCACTACAGAGCCTTCAGCCAGGGGTTCCTCACTGCACAGATGTCAGTATTCCCCATTGTAGGTTCTACATTGAGCTAATGGATTACTAAAGCCACACATCTAGCACGGGTTAGTATAGGCATCCAATGCAATTGTCATGTAGGTGTCAGGGTGTTACTTCTGTGTGTAGGACATTTGCCTTGGAATGTGGCTATATGGGTAAATGCGACCTCGGTATTATTCACACACACATGTAACATGGATGTATTTGCTTGGTGTTGAAGGCTCGTCGTTCGGTCATGACAGCCAGAAATGACAGACACTGGACGACCTCATAATAACAGCAGGACATTGGCTCATTGTTTTGGTCTAGCAGTTGCCACTGGTACCATGACATCACTGCGTGTGGCATTAATGTGCTTGGTAGCAAGTGCCCTATGTAAGGTGACAGACAGCGACAGAACTTGTGTATATGAACAATGTGAGATATACTTAGGGTAGCAGTCCTGCTAATAATGGCAACTACTACCACAGCCAGGAGAGGTCATCTTGTCACCTGCACCTCAGTACCATTACACAAGGTGGCTCACACATTATGCTTGCACATGCCACTGTTCCACATATAATGCCACTGTCCACAACCTGCTATTAATGTATGCCTTTCAGGGCAGCAAGGTGTGTGACACATGCTGTAGGTAGCATCCACCTGTGCGACCCAGATAACCTATTGTCTGTCACGTCCACACATGCATGAATGTGTATACGTAGCATATATATGTCAGTACTTCATATACATGTACATGTATGCATGTGTATCACACAGCACAGACACAGATATATCATTTACAGGCCACATACAGGTATCAGGTAGTAAACCAGTATGATGTGCATATATACTGACAGGTAAGATGTACCTAGCTGTTAAACTGTGTGTTTACAATAGCAGTCCATTGCAATGTGTGCAGTACATTTAAGTGTTTCAGCATGCACACTGTGGCCATCAGTGGTTAGAATTGGAGTGCATCCCAAACAGCCCTGTGCTACTAAGTGTATGAGTGTACCCTCTGC
>NC_056743.1:1584577714-1584600384 GCF_019279795.1 Protopterus annectens
TCTGTGGACTGGTCAGTGTGTGGAACCATTTGTTTCCTGTGTTACTCACTGAACACACATCTGGAAACAGCAGGAGCATAGTGTGAGGATTGCTGCCAGTACATGGTGAGAGTGATGTGTTACTGCCATCGCATCCCTGACTGGACATATGTCACATAAAACAGTGGTATGACAGACACTGGCTGGGGTTCCAGTGACATGCCAATAATGGGCCACTGTTCATAACTGCAGTCACACATCTTCTGCACTTTGTTCATAGGTTCATAGTGTATTACTAAGCTAACTGCCCTTGTGAGCCATTTTATGCCTAGCCAATTATCCTTTGTGAGACTCAAACCCTGCACCTTGGGTTTGTAAGGCAAACACCTTAGCCATTAAGCCGTCCTCCCAACCAGATGTGCAGATGTCATGCAGTATATATGCATGTGTTGTGCTCCCTCTGCAAATGTATACCCACTGTTGTGTTGGATTGTTGGTCATATCTATGCATGCTGTTGTAAGTAAATCTGAATGCTGTTGACTATTACTAAGTCATATTTGTTTTTAAACTGCAACACCATAGGCTGTATGGGTTTAGAGGTCCTGGCAGAACCTCCACTTCAGCTGGCCATGGCACCGGGCACCAGCACATCTGGGGCCCAGCCTTGGACCTCCACCTCTGTTGGCTCTGCACCACCTTCTGGTGGTACCACCACAGAGGATGGGGCTTGTCCCCCCCGGGAGCAGGTCCAGACAGGATCATGTCCACTGTCGTATGGTCCCAGATGTAGTGTGTAGCGGGCTCAATAAGGGGTTTTGAGGCCAGATACACCAGCTCAAGGGCAGAGTGTCACATTTACAGGGTGAGGCTGCCCCTCCTAGACAGCCCCAAGCACTGCCACCTTTGCAGCTGTTTTGGTGCAGTGGTGGCTGCCCATGGCTGGGGACCTCTGTCCCACTGTTTACATCTGGGGGCTCATGGACTTGTGAAGGCTGAACACCCCTCCCTGTCTGAGGTGTATCCTCCCAGTTGTGAGCGGTGTGCGTGGGTTTGCATGGTGCTAAGCAATGCTAACCTCTGGTTACAATTTATTACACTCAGTTAGCCTCTACATTGCTTTACCAGTGTAATACTTGCATACTGGCGGTCAAACAGGCTTACACCGGCTTGCTCCTGCACTTGCAAATGCACTGCATTTGGCATTTGCATCTGACATTCACACTCCTGGCTGGGAGTGAGGACTACATTATTACCTTGTGATGCCTATTACATCGGAATACATGCCTATAGTATCGGGAATGGCTGCCCATTAGGTGACGTTCGACTGTACGGAATCCGTGGCCTGTCCAGGGTTTGATTCATTTTATCAGTGGGTTCATCTTACAATCTGCACCTGTCTGGCTAATACATGGGAACTGACACTCTTCAATACAAGAGAGTAAATGGGTTTAGGAACCCACATCCTTCAGCCGAGTCATGCTACTGCATACCTAATATTCTATCATCTTTCTAAGGTTGTCAGTGGAATAGGTGCTTTCTGTCCCTATCAGGCCTCTCATACGATTGGGGAAAATACAAACTGAATCAGGGACATGGCATAATAACATCAAGGACACATTTAAATTATTGGTGCTATTAACCTGACACATTGACAGACTCACAGCATATGAATTCATACACATTTTCTGTGGTAAATGATGTTTATGACTCTTAATTGTTGTCGTTATCCATTACGTGTAATACACCACCTTTCCTCCAAATGTCACTAGTTTTAGGAGGGTTTAAGTGGGACAGAGTTAGAAAATGAGTCAAAATCAGGGACGTCCCTGGAAATCGGGGACAGTTCAAGGGTATGGTCCCTATTTGTTCCCCCAATGGTTTATGGCCTGTCCAGTGGATGTGCTCTTAGGGGTTGAGAGGTATGGGCATCAGCTATGCCCATTTTGGAATTTTACTTACATCCCCGGGGCGGACCTAATATGACTTTGCCAGCAAACACCTGCACGCCTAGGCCCATAATTGCATACCCATAGTTACCCCACCTTCCATTCCTCTACAGCATTCATCCTTACTGTGGGAGCTGATGGGATATAAACACACCACTACACACTGCCCACTCTCCCCATGTCGGGACACATGTCGTATGTTGTGTCGACCCATGGGTTATCAGGCTTGCTCAACCTACTGGTCTGTGTACATCTAAGCCTGGTTTGATAAGTCATTACCAGGACTAGCTCCGATCATTAATTTTTAGTGTTCCACAAGGGATATCAATGTCTACGTTTCAAGATTAGACCTTGCAGGTCTCTCCCACCGATGGTATCCTGCTGGTGGTCTGGGAAGCAGTGGTGTGTTTACCTTTATTGTGTGTCTGTATGTCTCACCAGCCTGGCTGGGGGAGGGAGGTGGGGGGGTTGATGCTACGTGTTACACATTTGTTTATTGGTCCCCTCACGCCCATATGCATGGCCTGTGAACATATGTTACTCGTAACTGCTGTATCATATCCTAGCTATATACATGTGTATATTTACTGTCACATATATAAATATATATATATATATATATATATATATATATATATATATATATATATATATATATACATTACTATATACAGATATATCTGTATATGTATGCATACATGTATATATATATATATATATATATATATATATATATATATATATATATATATACACACACACACACACACACACACACACACACACACACACACACACACATATATATATATATATATATATATATATATATATATATATATATATATATATGTATATCTAACGACATATGGGTCTATGGGTGTCTGCATATGTATTTATATGTGGGTATGTATCTGTATTCTGTCTCTGTATGTATACAGTTGTACTATGGAGAGGGAGAGGCTTATCTCTATGTCGCTATGGGTAGATATACACACACACATACCTCTACATATATACGTCTACATCTGGTTATTCAGTTCCTTGACATATAGATTACACTTTGCTGCAGTGGGACTCGTAATGGGTGTGGCTGCTCGTCGGTTGACGCCTCTGCCCAAGGAACACATTCACTTACATCCCTAGGACTGTCTATATAGGCCCACATCAGCCAACACCTGCACACCTAGACCCATAAGTAGCTACCCATAGTTCCTCCACCCTCGCCTCCTCAACAGCATCCATCCTTACTCTGGGTCCTGGTCTGTTCTGGATACACCACTACACACTGCCCACTCTCCACTTCACGGGATCCATTTCATACAATTGTCTCGGCCCATGGGTCATTAGGGTTTCCCACCCTTGTATTCCGAGTCTGTACACACCGCAGCCAATATGGCCGGTCTATCACCTTCTTTTGGTTTGGGCAATTTTTGGGGTGTCCCACAAGAGACGCTCCAGTCTGTGTTCCAAGATTAGACTTCATGGGTGCACTGTGTACCTCCCCAGTTGTATCCTGCATGTGGTCTGGGGAGCAGTGGACTCTTTACATTGCTTGCGTGTATGTTTCCCATGTCCAGCCGGGGGTGGGGGGGGTGGAAAGGCATGCTACGTGTTTCATGTTTCTTGCTTGGGCTCCTCACTTCCATTGGCATAGCCTGTGAACATATGTCATTCTTGTGTGCTGTTTGCTATCATAGCTATATATCTGTGTATATCTGCGCACACACAAACACACACACACACACACACACACATATATATATATATATATATATATATATATATATATATATATATATATATATATATGAACTGTTATGAATGAAAAGCCACCAGCCAGATGAATAAATCCAATTTAATAACGAAATAAACTTATACAGCCACAAAACGAACTTAAAAATAGAATTTTTAAGTAACCAAAAGTCAGGGAATGCATAAATACAATGGATATGAAACTAAATAAATAGAATTGATTATATTAAATACTAGCTTCATATTAAAATTATAATTCTATCTTCCACTTTTTTACAACTGAGCATGCTCCAATCTGATTTAGAATTTGGCGCAATTTTTTGAATTTGGTGAAGGTTATAAAAGGAAGTGATGTAATGGAGGTTATTGTCTGATGAAGTTTAAAACCTTTTAAACGAAAGCGCTTACGTATATTTGTGGTTTGTTCTTGGCGTTTTTTAAGTTCGTTTTGTGGCTGTATAAGTTTATTTCGTTACTAAATTGGATTTATTCATCTGGCTGGTGGCTTTTCGTTCATAACAGTTCATTAGTTTGGTTTTCCTTCAGTATATATATATATATATATATATATATATATATATATATATATATATATATGTGTATATGTGTGTGTGTGTGTGTGTGTGTGTGTGTGTATATATATATATATATATATATATATATATATATATATATATATATATATATATATATATATACACACACACACACACATATATGTATATGTCTGCAACTATATATATATATATATATATATATATATATATACACATACATATATGTATATTTATTTATATATATATATATATATATATATATATATATATATATATATATATATATATATATATATATATATATATGTATGTGTCTGCAAAGCAATGCATACCCTGCGCAAATGCACTTACACATGCGTACTGGAGTTTATATATGCTTGACCTGCTTACTAGTGCCTTATTAATTATGCCACTGACACTTCACTCCAGTTATCTTTTAATTGATCTTTTGCGGATTATACAGCGGACATATGTCGCAATATGTTCATGTACGGATTACCGATGGTAATTGGTATGTGATACAGTGGGATGTGGTAGTGGAATGTCTGTTCGTTAGGGGGTTGCTCTAACCAATGCACTATTGCTGTGCTGCTTCATTTGCATATATACCCATATACCCACGGGCCCTGGTTCCCCAAACACACACCCGAACACTTCACTAACACTGCAGTTATCCATTCTCCAGTTGGATTTACGGTGTATCCACACCAATACACATTGGCCACTCCCTACCCCTGTAGACCATCCCATCGGTTGATTCACTACACATATCCTCAGGAATCCCTAACGTTTAGTCCACAAACAGTGGTGACATGAGTGACCAATAGGACACTAACCGCAATCTTTACATTATCTCACATGGGACACACTGTCTTTATGACAAGATTAGACTCTTACTTCCTCACATACTTACTCCCGTTAACATGACATTACAATGAATTAATTAGTCTGACTATATGGTAACATACACGTTACACATGAAAACTAATTATGATTCTTTTACAAATAGACCGATTTAGTATTTGGCGTTGCCATTGCAGGCAGATCACAAGGATAAATCCCTGTGTGAGACAGTCCTCACATTTGATTTATTCAGCACAGCACTGACTTTGGACATTGCACACATTTCTGCGTTTTAGCAGTTTTCGTCCCTTCCCTCTTATGCACTACCTATTATTCTATCTATTGTCGAGGTTTGTAAGGGCACATTCATGTGTTTATGCCTGCAAATGGAATGGATATGTTACAGGGAATGTACTTCTACATATAGATGTATGCATGTGTGTATGCATACATACTTATAACTAACTTGCTGGCCTCCAATTAGAACCAGGCCAACCAACCATAACATGCCTGGATCCGTAATCACATACCCATGGTTCCTCCACCCCAACCGAGTTTGAAATACATGCAATCCATCCATTATCCAGTTGCTTTCACAGCCATGACACACCTCCACATATTGCCCTACACCCAGCGTTAGGGGTCCTACATGTATGTTGTTCCAACACATGTATTATCATGCTCTCCCACCATTCAGTCCTTGAACATACCTACCCTTGTTTGTGTATCGCGTAGAGATCTAAATATGCTGTCAATTTTTGGTAGTCCCACTGAGGACTACCCTCTGATTGTTTGTAAAGTAGACTTAGCAGATCAACAATGTTACTCCCACTGATAAAACCCTGCCTGTGGTGGGAGTAGCAGTGCTTTGGTCACTCCTGGCCAGCTTGATATGACATACGCTGACAACACTATATAATACTATAGTTGCTGTTGATTCCCTTCTCATTCCTTTTCTATGCTTTATTGTTACGATGTTCATTCTTCAGATATATATATATATATATATATATATATATATATATATATATGTGTGTGTGTGTGTGTGTGTGTGTGTGTGTGTGTGTGTGTGTGTGTGTGTGTGTGTGTATATATATATATATATATATATATATATATATATATATGTGTGTGTGTGTGTGTGTGTGTGTGTATATATATATATATATATATATATATATATATATATATATATATATATATATATATATATATATATATATATATATGTATAAATAAATATATATATATATATATTTATAGATATATATATATATATATATATATATATATATATATATATATATATATATATATATATATATATATATATATATATATATATATATATATATATATATATATATATATATATATATATATTACATCTGTACATACTATGTACATTTCCTATGCTGGGCACTGCTTACACCCGTGCAAGCACACTCAGATTTGCTTACTGTTTGTTATATATGTTTACTGCTGCTTATTTGTGCTTACTTGTGCCTTATTCATTATGACAGTACCACTTTGATTGAATGGATTTGGTTAAAAGTCCCATGTGATACTCAGTTCACTTTTACATGTTATTATGTCGGTTTTACAGCAGAATGACATTCATTCCACATGGAAAATGATATGTGCTACAGTTGAACTTGAACCATGAATGACTGTTCGTTAGGCGGATGCTCTAAATACTACACTATTGGTGTGTTGTTTCATTTTGATATATACCCATGTTTCATAGTTACCCGAACACACGCCTCAACACTTCACTAACACAGCAGTCATCCATTCTCCAGTTGGAAAAACCACACCACTACACATGCGCCACTCCCTACCGCTCTAGACCCGTCCTGCATGTTGACTCACTCCAAGTATATTCAGACGTCCCAAGCTTATAGTCCTGGAACATACGTTCATATAATGGTCAGGGTGCTCAAATAGTCTTCCGGATTTCGGCTCGTCTCACTGGGGACTGGGGCTGCCATGTACCTGTTTGAAAGTCAGACTTAGCATGTGGACAAAGTTAGTCCCACTGTTAGCATCCTATCTGTGGTTGGAGATGCAGGGGGTTTGCTCACTTCTGGCCAGCTTGATACGACAGCACTAAATAACACGGGGTTTCCACTGCATGTATGCATGCATATACATCTACATGATTTTTTACTTTGAATGACAGTGCTGTCTGCTATATTTGTGATAACATCAGAGTTAAGTATAACTGCCGTGGCTTAGTGGTAAATCACATTGGTTGTGGTGTGTAGGGTCCTGGCGTCAAGCCTTGCCGAGGCGGTTTATTGTGTTGCTGGACAAAACAAGGGCCGTTGGACAAAGGGTGAGTACAACACTTTTTAGCAGCGGTTTTCCGTTTTGCCACATTTAACCACCGCTTCCCGTCATGCAAGCACCTTCTCCATTCTTACTGCAATACGTCACTCCAGTTCACATTTCAATGGTATTATATCGTTATACAGAATAAAATGTCAGAATATGCTCGTATACAGATTCCGCATCATAAATGGCATGTTGTGCAGTCGAACTGGCAACATCTGCTCATTAGGCGGATGCTCTAACCACTACACTATTGCTGTGCTGCTTTATTTGCATGTATACCCATGGTTTATAGTTACCCAAACACACGCTGCAACACTTCACTAACTCAGTAGTCATCCATTCTCCAGTTGGAAAAACAGCACACCACTTCACATGCACCACACCTTACTGCTCAAGACACGTCCCATATGTTGGCTCACTCCAAGTATATTCAGACATCCCAAGCTTATAGTCCAGGAACATATATTCATATAATGGTCAGGGTGCTCAAATTGTCTTCCGGTTTTTGGCTCGTCTGACTGGAGACTGGGACTGCCCTGTACCTGTATGAAAGTCAGACTTAGCACGTGGACAAAGATAGTCCCACTGTTAGCATCCTACCTGTGGTTGGACAAGCAGGTAGTTTGCTCACCTCTGGCCAGCTTGATATGACAGCACTAAATAATACAGGGGTTCCGCTGCTGTTTTCCTTCACATTCGTTATGAATGCTTTATTGTAACCATGTTCATTCTTCATGGATAAATATATATATATATATATATATATATATATATATATATATATATATATCTGTCTGTACATGCATATACACCTACATACTTATTTACATTTCCCTTACTGTTGAATGACCGCCACTTACCTCTGCTCATACCTGCTTATGTCTGCATGAAAGTGCTTTAATCACCCTATATCTGACAGCCATTATTCTGGCCATCAAATAAAATTAGCAGCCCTTGCATGGCTTGGACCCAGGAACAGAAACACCATAGTCACTGGTTTGACCACTAAACCATCCATGATACTTTATGCATGGATGGTAGTTAGGATATATGACTTTACTACAGGCATTCCAAACTACTGGCAACAAATGTGACAGTTGGTCGGTGTACATATGTATAGTACATGTTAATGTTCATATGTTTCTGAGAGACATATGTATACATTTGCAAGTATACATATTTATGAATAGGACACATACTTGATAGCTATTTATATGCATGTATGTGTGATGTGTAGCTATGCGAATATAAGTATGTACAATTATAGCTATATGACTACATATCTGGAATTATACATGGCCATGTATATGAACACTCGCATCCGGAAGGGCCCTGTACCATTTGTATACAGGGGTTGTATACATCATTACAATGTGGAACCTGAACAGGGTATACAATTTGTGGACATGTACTATTTGGAAGATGGCTATGGGGAAGTTTCTTGGGAACATGTGAAAGGTATATATTCCCGGTAATGCACATGGGGAGATGTGCATCACGGTCAGGTGTTTAATCCTGGGTCGTAGGTTCAGCAGGACCGAGTAGAGGCTGAGCAGGGTTGTGGACAAGTACTGCTAATCCAACTTGTGTCCAGATGTCAACGGGGGTGGAAATCGTGTTGTGCCACCAAGTCTAATCTTGAGAACAGACACTTATCCCATGAGGGATGTCCAAAAATTGTGGACGCCAATGACCCCCATTCTTTTGGTTATATGAAAATGAGGGAGGGTTATACATGCATGGGATGCCTAGTTTGCAGGCCTGGGACTGCTTAGGGTGAGACTGCCTACTAGATGTGGGTAGGGGGCACTATGTGCAGATATGGCTGGCCCAAGCTAGCAGCCTGAGTATGGGTGGTTTTGGTGGATGTTCAGCAAGGGGGATGGTGTGCTGTGGAGGGGACGATGGGTATTCAATTATGTATCCAGGTGTGTAGGGGTTGGATGGCTCAGTTCAGGCCAAACCATTATGTGGTATGAGCTGGTACCATTTCTGTACATGTGTAACGTACATTTTAATGTTCATATGTTTGTGGGATTGTGTTCTGCAATATGACCTGACAGGGTGTATTGGGGATGTGAATGTATGTTCTTTAGTTTCCTTCTGGATTCTCCCACTGCTCCCTTGCACACCTCCAGTTCACCTATTGTACATTCAACCCAGTCTCCCCTTGGCTGATTATTACATTACCTATCACCCCCCCAAAAATCCACATTATTACCATCCATCCCTTCTCTGGTTGTTGGCCCATGGCACAGACAGCAGTACACATTGCCTACTCTACATATCTCTGATGCCATTATGGTTGTGAGGCCAACCGTAGCATATTTGGTCTTCCACATGCTGTACTTCACCCACATAGGTACAGGCAAATACTTTTCTTTCATGACATGGTAGGTTGACTTAGGTTATACCCACTCATATTTGGGCCATCCAGACAAGGACGACTCGGACCGCAGATGGGCAGATATTAAGTGAATGCTCTAAACATTGGGCTAGGCTTAGCAAAGGACAGCGGCACACAAACATGCTGTGTTTCACTTCCAATTGGTATAAAAATCAACACCATAATGAAATACGGACACAGGGTTTAAATGTAATAGTTCTAGGGACAGGTGCTCAACATTCAGCTACATGCTTGTGTGTTTACTCCTTTAACTTTATTTTGGTGTTCACAGAACTCTCTTGTATGCTTTGCATACATTTCAGTATCCATGGACACTGACAGGATTAATTGCTATTAGAGGCAGGCTGTACTAGTCGACATTTTAGGTTGCGCGACTGTAGTGGACATGTTCACACCTCTGTGCAGTGCTTAAATATGCCCCCTGCACTCACGCACGTTTCCTATGTACTTGGATGGTGCGGCAGCACGCATTCATTAATATGCATATGGTGCTGCTGCGCCATCTCTACGCTGCATGCTCGGCGCAAGGCTAACACCGTCCTTGCGCTGAGTTCATGAATACCGGGGAATGTCTAAAAGTATACCTAATTATGTCTGTGTTGACAATGATATAATAATGACATGTGACTTTAATTGTAATATAAGAACTGTAAAAAAATAGTTGTGATGTTGAAATGGTTACTGAAATTATGAAAAGTGGAAAGTGAAAATATGGGAAAATAAACACTGGACTTACAAAAGAAATGAAATTAAGACAGACATTGATTATTATTATTATTTTTTGTTGTTGTTATTGGAAGGCCTACGAATTATACAAAAAGGAATTAAATGTAATGGGTTCTCTGATCATGTGGCAATTTGGATAAGAATTCATGAAAATGAGGAATATATTAAAATAAGAAAAGGCACAAAAATAGTAAATGAAAAAGAGTTATATTCAGGAGAAAGAAAAGAAATTATACAATTATGGCAACAACAAATCAGTATGAGAGATTTTTATGAAAATTGGACAATATGGTGGATTCAATTCAAAAAGAAATACAAAAAAGTATTGTTATAATGTATAGAAAAGAAAAGGAAAAAGAAAAATAGAATACAAAATATTAAGTCAAGAAATATTTAAAGACTTGATAGTGAAGAAAAAAAAATTTATGGAGAAGAAAAAGAGTTACATAAAATAAATCAGGATAAGGTTAATAAATTGCAATATAAGCAAAAATATTGCTTACAAGTTAAAAAAAGAAGTAGCACCATACTTACGCAAGATAGTAAAATAAGGAAATATAACAAGAGAATTTAAAAAATGAAGAATGGAAACAATTTAGAAAACAAGGAGAAATCTATGAAATAATTAAATAATATGTATTAGATTTATATAGTAAAAAGAAATTAACATATAACAAATCTATAATGGTAAAAAATTAAATAAGGAAGATAAATAAAATAAATATAAATAAGTTGAATGATATCAAGAAATATATTAATGTTAATTCAGCTGCAGGTTTGGATGGAATTGAATATAGTATGTATAAAGAAATCTATTGAATATATTCATATACATATATGTATGTACATACTATAATATGTATAAAAAATGTATGACTAGCAAAAACATGGTGTTTATAGAAGTAGTGAATGAGTGGCTAGAAAAAGGAATTAAGTATAAAGAAATTTGCAGAGGTGTGATAACATTTCTATTAAAGAAAGGAGATAAAGATGAAATACAAAACTGAAGTTCAATTACATTGAATAACACAGACTATAACATTTTCATGAGAATACTTACTAAAAAGGCTAGGAAAACCATGGTGGTGGTGCTGCGGTAGAGGCAGAGTTGCTGGAAGTTGTTGAAGACTGGGGTGGTGGAGGGTGATAGGGGCACTTAGTTATCTAAAGAGGGCATGTTAATGTCACAATTCAACACCATTCAATTTCCAACAGGTCTTGCAGCTATCAAACTGGACAGGCTCCCCCACCCCCAGGCTGTATGATTCTGGGACACATGATCCCAGGGGTGTATATTCTGTTACCCATTCACACAACAAGGTTTCTCTTGAAGTGTGTCAGTGAGGGGCTATGCCTAATGTAGTTAGGAATGTAATGTATTGTCTCACAGTACATTTGTTATATGTTGTTATTTCAAGAGTACGTGAAGCTCAGTGGGTTTGGGGGCCTCCACCCTTTGCTAAATAGGAAACAGGCAGAAGCAACGTTAATGTCAACAGTGTAATGGTTACAGCATCTGCATAGTATCTGTGCATTTGAGGTCCCAATCCCAATAAAGGCAGGGATGTTTATCATGTTCAAATGTATACCTTAACCACAGCTTGCATATATAGGTAGTAATCGTCTGTATAATAAACATTCAAAACACCCATATAAACCCATGTGTGCTGGAGAGTAAAGTCAGCAGAGAATGTAATGTTATGTAAGCACATAGTGAGATGTTACTTCACTGACGTGTATATATCCTGAGTAGTTAGCAAATGTGGCCGTGTTTGCGTGCACAGGTTATATGTTACAAAGTTTGTTTAACTGTGTTTAACCGCTGCTATAATGTCACACAAACACTTTTAAACATGCTTACAACTGCTTAAATGAGCCTTATTCTGGAGTAAAAAAAATTTTTAAAGCATGGCAGGTGTTGAACCCTGGACCATGCACACTATAGCCGTGGGACTTACAACTAAGCCATCTGAGGTGTATACATGTTTCATGGTCTTTAGACTACACCTTATACCATATGCATTCCACTGTAATGATCACAAATGGGACAGTCACTTTGTGTACATATGTACAGTACATTGTAATGTACAGTAGTTTGTGAACCAACACATTCAAGTCTACATATGTATTACTGTTACAAATTAATACGATATATATATATATATATATATATATATATATATATATATATATATATATGTATATATATATATATATATATATATATATATATATATATATATGTCAGTGGTGTCTGCACACACACACACACACACACACACACACACACACACACATATATATATATATATATATATATATATATATATTCTACAGTTACATCAATAGCCATATATATCAACATCTATGAACACACTTCGTGACACAGAAGCACTCCAAAGGAATTGACGTGTACACAAAACACATGCAGCTCTGGTATCATAACTATTAATATGAACCTAATTCACCATAGAAGGGATGGTTGTTGGGTATGTGAAGATTGAGATGGGGGAGGAATGATGGGTAATGGAATCATGCATCAAGGAGGAACTGGGTCGGATGTTCAATAAGTGAACTGGAGGTGTATACATGGAGTATAGGGACAATATAAAAAGGACACAAAACAAGAACCTTTCTCATTCATAATACACCCTGTCATGTCACATTGCAACACCTAATTTCACAAACATATGAACATTAACATGTATCAGACATATGTACACCAACTGACTGTCACATTTGTTTTCAGTAGTGAGGAATGCCTGTAGTAAAATGTATATTCTAAACACCATAACATTTGTACATATCTCAGATGCCTTAGCGGTAAAGTTAGTGACTGTGGTGTTCATGGTCCTGGGTTCAAGGGCTAAGTTATTTTGAGGGCCATAATAAGGGCTGTTGGATGCAGGTGGATTAAAGCACTCTTAAGCAGTTGTAAGCGGGTTTCCATGGGTTTGCACGATGGCAAGCAGTGTTAAAACACGGTAAACCGAGAGGCGCTTCACAGGTTTAACCTTTGCTTAACGTCACACAGACCACAGGCAAACCTGCTTGCAACTGCTTAAATGTGCTTTATTCGCAATTTCTCTACAAGTGCCTACTCTGAGAGATAAAATAATAACACCTTTGGGGATTAGAACCCACAACCATGTACTCCATCATCAGAGTAACCTAACACTAAGCTACCCGAGATGTATCTAGTCCAGCTGTGTATGCAGACAGGTTAAAACACAAAAGGGAGGAATGTGTTGACATAGGACAACCCGCCATTTACCCAATGAAAGGTGTATGCTCATATATAGATATATATATATATATATATATATATATATATATATATATATATATATGAGAGAGAGAGAGAGAGATAGAGATGTGTCAATATATGCAGATCTACATATATATGTAGATATATAGATAGGTTAAAAAACATCTACACATCTATGGCGGTACAGATAAATGTATGCAATTATGCAATAATATATATATATATATATATATATATATATATATATATATATAGATATAGATATACACACACACACACACACACACACACACACACACACACACACACACACACACACACACAAACACACACATATATATATATATATATATATATATATATATATATATATACACACACACACACACACACACACACACATACATGTGTGTAGACAGCATCCGAAGTGTTCATATCTGAGTATAACATGGACCATAGCAATCACACATTCCACCCCCCCCCCAAACAAAATGAACATAACATATGAAGCGTATATGCCAATACACTATTACAAATATGTTCTATGGACACAGTCACCAACACAACTGCAATGACTGCAAATATCCATGACAGAAATACACAGACAGCTTTCATTTTGCAAAACTTTATTACATTCCGATGTATTACCAATAGGATTCAAGGACTAACAGTACCTGCATGCTATACAGGAAGCATTTAACAGTGCCTTAATGAATCAGCCTGCAATTACCATAGTATTAGTCCACTAAGGGATAGGTGTTCACATAAGGAAAGAACACCCACACACATTTAGACATTGTATAAAATGGGTTCCTACTCACCGGCATGTGCTATGTACACCCACCAGCATGTACCCCACAACCAAAATAGTTTCATCAATGCATACTGTCATACCATAACCAATTATTCAACTACTGTACAACATCTGCTGAAACCTTAACATACCTGGACACAGACACACTAACATGGCCCTATGTGAAATAATTGCTGTTATACAATTGAACAGCTACTGATGTTACAGGGTTTGTATGAACTAATCCTGTTTCAGAGGGTTGAAAGGTTTGTACACCAGGAAGTGTTGCCGAGTACTGATTATCAGTACAGTATGATAGACATTAACACCAAACTAAATATGTCTGGTAAGCCCACTGTAAACCCCCTAACATTATATGCATAGCTATGCAGCCTTGAGCTGGTCAAACAACCTAGCCAGACTGAAACATATACAGAAGTATTAGGTACAGACAAACCCTGCACAAGTAGCAATGTTCAGAAATATAACAGCAGTACTCACATTTAGACCAAATCCTCTAGGCATTACACACAATATATTACTCTTCATCTCCATACAGCTGTTGCAATAGATTCCAAACAACACTTCCAGGCTGCCTTCCTCACAAGTAAGGCAAAGGGACAACACCCAAATGGAGTATTCAATTATACTCCACCATTGCCATGGTATTGGCTAAGGCAGTAGCAGCGCAGCTGATATGCATGTAATTAGCTACTTAGGAACACAAACTGGTTATCGGGATAGCACATGTTACTGATCTGTAACTATAAAAGGTTGCCTTGTCACACATTCAAACAATTTGTATCTACCTGTAGGACAGTAAAAAACACCAAAAGATGAACCGAAAACGAGTATTATACTAGTCAATAACACCTCCAATTACTAAGATGGTATGTATAACATGTAGTATGTCTTTGTATGTAGTACCCATTCTGTAAGAATTACAGTGTAATCAGTGCATATAGTGGAAATAGCTATCTTGTACCGATGTATTGTTGAGCAGTAGTAATGCTTGTAGTATTCTATGTGTGTACTGCTGTAGGTCACAAGGCAAACTCCTCATACACCACAAGGGATGATATGGGCTTGGAACTCACCAATTCGCTTCCAACCACTGTCAGTGTCAGGATTGGTCCAACAAGTATGTGCTATAACAGGGGACAGTATATGTCGATATACTGTAACAGTTGACATATGTATGGGTGTATACGTAAGATAAACATGTCAAAGGTGGGCTTACTGTGCAAATATGGCTTGCATTGTGGGATATTGTGCCTATAACTGTGTAATGTACAGTATTTTAGGCAGATCTGTATTCCATTATACAGAGCAGTACTGTTATGTTATGCAAACAGTAGTTATGTCTATTGGCAATTACAATACTCAATAAAAGGATACATATTACTTGTATTCATCTGACAGTTTAGCAGCATGACAGCAAAGATAATTGGAAGAGCTAGGTAACTATCCATGCACATAACACATGTAATATCCACCTCTCTAGTATAGTTTGCAAGCAATAACAGCTGTGCATGTGTACATGTTTGCAAATGTGTTGTGACCCTTGTTACAGGGCTGGACCTCTCTAGTATTATTTGCAAGCAATAACAGCTGTGCATGTGTACATGTTATGCAAATGTGTAGTGACCCTTGTTACAGGGCTGGACCTCTCTAGTATCATCTGCAAGCAATAACAGCTGTGCATGTGTACATGTTATGCAAATGTGTAGTGACCCTTGTTACAGGGCTGGACCTCTCTAGTATCGTTTGCAAGCAATAACAGCTGTGCATGTGTACATGTTATGCAAATGTGTAGTGACCCTTGTTACAGGGCTGGACCTCTCTAGTATCATTTGCAAGCAATAACAGCTGTGCATGTATACATGTTATGCAAATGTGTAGTGACCCTTGTGACAGGGCTGGACCTCTCTAGTATCGTTTGCAAGCAATAACAGCTGTGCATGTGTACATATTATGCAAATGTGTAGTGACTCTTGTTACAGGGCTGGACCTCTCTAGTATCATTTGCAAGCAATAACAGCTGTGCATGTGTAGATGTAATGCAAATGTGTAGTGACCCTTGTTACAGGGCTGGACATCTCTAGTATCATTTGCAAGCAATAACAGCTGTGCATGTGTAGATGTTATGCAAATGTGTAGTGACCCTTGTTACATGGCTGGGCCAAATGGCTATGTGCACACCTACATAGAGTGGATATTGAGAGTAGAGACACACTGGTTGAACTATCAGGTTTGTGTAGCCTAACCTCTCATTGCCAGCCTAACAGCCGCTTGCACATACTGTATGTAAGGTAGTGCACAGTACTGGTAATGAAACAGGCTGCATGTCATCTTTAACTCCAGTGTAACATCTGCAGTAGGAGTGTAAGATGTAGGAGACTGCTGCCCATGTGTAATGGCTTACACTATCTGATTATATCCTGATCATGTTGATAGTGGCATCAGAGTCTATTGATACATGACTCTGTTTGGAGAGTGGGTATCTGTGCCCAACAGAGCTCATGGTCCTGGTGGATATGTGAGTATATACCCAGAGAAGGAAACAGACCTGTAGACACTTGCATCATCTGTAATCAACTAACAGGATGCGATGTGCTCCTCAGAGGAGGATTGCTGCTAAAGGTAGCTACAATGTTTCTGTAATAGCCAGTGTTGTCATATCCATAACACAAATATTTACATGCGAGTATCACTGTCTAAAACATCTTCATAAGCAATAAGTAAACTAAATACAGTACTTGGTACTTGTAGTACTGCATGCTCATACAGGCATGTCCACTAGTCAGCTACTGGTGTTTACTAATGTCAGCTTTGTGTATGTGGCCATCCTGGGGGAATGTAATCTCTATGCCATGTACACTGCCAAACCCACCTAACACCACACCCCACACATTGTTTCGGATGCAGCTACAGGGGTAAGCTGCAAGGCAGCCCAGTCTACAGCCATGACTGGACTGGACAGTCATGAGGTGTAGATTAACACATGGATCTCATCATCACAACCAACACATACCCTTACCAAAACACAGTAAGGACACCCTCACACACTATCAGAAATCACACACATTCACAGATGCTTCTAAGTATCTGGCCAAACAAGTGACCTCCCAAGCTGGAAGAGACAGACAATGAAATACACAAACTGTATGACATAGTTTGCATAATTGTGCCATACCTCAGAACCATGGCCGGAAACATGCCCAAGAGTACTCATTTGTGAATGCAAACTCTAGCACTATGTTACACACCAACCTATATGAGGGCATACATACTGTCAGCTGCCTGTACATACCCATACACTCAAACCACCTTTTGAACTATACACATGGCTCTGGCTTATTCCATGTTGTTGTGCAGGACCTGTGATGCAGTAGCCTGGACTGCATGGAAACACATGTAGGAACTGTCAGGTCTTGTAGCCCATGCAGGTATGTCCCAAGGCCTGGGTAGCATTCTGCCATTGGCCAGAATGATACTGCAGTACATGGACAAAAGGATTGTATTCCACAATTGTCTAATATAATGGTGCAAGTCAAAGGGTATCCAGTATCTGTCTGCCTGAGATAACATGGTTGACAGACCATGATTTTTTGCCAGAGAGGGCCTGCACCTGTCACCCCTGGGAATCTGGATACTGCTGAGGGCTCATGCTTCCCCTATAGTACCTTCATCATGCACAGTTCAAGTGAAGGTCCACTGCTGTTACAGGGACAGCCAAGCAATAAACTGCAGGTTTCACTACACAATGATACATATCAGAAATGCTATATGGACACACATATGTCAATCCTTAAAATGGAGAACATATCTGTGCAGTGGCTGAGACATGTTTCAACACTCCGGAGAGCACACCTGCATGATCATGTTATAACACATACCTCACCTCTTGCCCATTATCCTTTATTGGGACACATGGGCTGCAGGTGTGTCCACATTCCTAAAGGATATGTACACTCCCACGCTAGTTGCACTTGCATAACTTCAAATGCATTATGCTGAGCAACTACCTTTGTGCCAAAGTGGAATTCAAATTGCACCTTGCGACAGATCACCCACCATGTCGCGGATTTCCCAACTGTCATAATGTGCTGTAATCTTTAAGATTAGGTCTGAGACAGAAAACCATAATAATGGCTACTCTCAACTATTCCATTATTAACTGGGAAGACTCCTCATGTACCAGCACCTGGGCTCAATGCATGTTGGATTCCATCAACCCCAATGACCTGGATCACAGTAGTTATACAAACAGGGCTAACAGTATGCTACACATAGTCTCCAATGCCAATGTTATGTTTCCTAAGAGCAAAGTGGTGACTGTCATGGCAGCCATGCAGATGGACAATGCATGTGCAAATGCTGAATCCTACACAAATGAACCTTAAACAGTCACATACGTGCAGTGATTGTACCATTGAAACAGAACCAAGATTCAACCAAACACAAACAAGAAGGCAAACTGGTGGTACCATTCTTTAAACTGTACCACAGAAGGTAGTAACTGTTGTAAGAGTGAACACACATGAGTGCAGGTGAGCCCTGGTCAGCCTCAGTAAGATGCAGATACACCATATAAAACTACGCAAAGCTGCTGTGAAACTTATCAGCCACATATTATGAGGCCAAGCACAGAGCATTCTATAGCTGTGTCATTAATCATAATGGCAATGACAAGACTTGCTGTGCTGCACAGCACTATGGCATGGGAAGTACTGCACCTACAGAAATAGCGCCTGTTCATCCAGATAGGGTCTTGGAGAACCTAAACCCAATCCCACCCCCAACAGGTACACTTAGCTATATATCCATGTACACTACAGGACCCCTGTAATAACAACTATGCAGGTACAAGCTGCACTCTCTAAAGCCATACATACAGCTTTCATGGGACCTGTCAACATCCCAGGGTGTATCCTACACAAATGTAAGAACAATCAGCTATCCACATACACATCATGTTCAATCATAGCTCCACGTCAGACTGTGTACACACCGAATGGTGCATAGCAACAGTTATCACACCCCACAAAGGGGGAGACACCATTGATAATGGGAAATAGTGCACAACTACCCTGCTGAGTCTGGTCTGTAAGGCCATGAACCATGATCAACATATTTGATGTACTCAGTACATATGTAGATGACGGCAGGGTTGATTCACACTGCATATCATGACCTTGCCAGGTCATAGGACACCATCCTCCATACTGTGTTCTAGCTACACTCAGTAAACTAGGTGTATATTCCAATGTCACAGGAGAGGTTGGCAACTGGACTGCTGGCAGAACCAACACTACAGAAGGTGTCTGACTAATACACGCACATCAAACCAGTGCCAGCCACAGTAATACAGGATTCATTCCTGGTACTCCCACTCTTTGTTATCTATACCACACAGACTAACACAGAAGGCATCTGCCTATTGATGTTTGCAAATGACTATGAACTAGGAGCAATAGTTGACTCGATATGTGCTGCGTTCAACATACAGAAGGGCCTTTGTGTGTCAGATGTGCGGTGTGTGACGTATGGCCACAATCTGACAGCTAAGTATTGCATTTTCATCCCCTATGTTAAAAACCCTGTACCCACGAACTACCACCTAGGCAGCAGTCAACATAATGGCAACTGTGTGTGTATATGGGATGCAGCTGGACAGTAGTCATTCCTTTGTTAGTTACTTCACCACACCAGTCAGGTAGTCGTATGTGGCACCCCTAATCATGACAGGGTGCCATCCATGAATATAGAGATAATTGTTCAGCCATACTCAACACTCACGTGACCCATACTAGATCACATATTTCCTTTAAGGGTTATTGTCCATGGGTAGATGGCCTACACTGCCCTTCCCAAATCCTAGCTTCACTATATAGCATGCAGCCTACCCTGAATAAAGCCATGTCCAACCCGGAGATGTTGGACATGCTACACTTAGCACATCCTGATCCCAAATAAACACATACTTCATGGACATCCACCTTTCTAGTACAAGAATCACAACATGCCTGACAGATCTCTGTACAATACACTTAACATACTCTTGCCATATTATGCATCCTTGTCCAGCGAAGCTGCACATCGCCCCTCTCTGTGACATGGTGTGATGACCGCATGCCAAATATATCACTAAACCTGTGGATCAGTTCTGTGGCACTGCTTGAACTGGCCACTGAAACTTACCTGTCTGTTGCCTACAGTTAGGTAACCTGTCTGCCTAGGCTCATAAATGGCCCAGGGCAAATAGCCTACTAGTTCACTATGACCATACATGCTATAGTTAATATCCAACCCTGCAAATACAATCAGGCTAGCTATAGTCCTTTGTGTTACACATGTGCAACACAGGCAATACATGGCAGGATGCTACACAGCTGTATAGAGCCATGTAGATGTATATGGCAAAACACATACATGCTTGCAAATCTGCAGGGTCACAGGTCATGTCCCTAACGGCTATCTATGACTATATATGTGACATATACACAGCATTAAGGTTGACTGCATTAATGTGAACATGTCCAGGCATGTGCTGATAGGTAAAGACACCAGTACAGGCAAACAGACATGCCCACATCTAGACAACATCCACATGGAGTATGAGCAATGTCATCACAT
Organism: Protopterus annectens; assembly: GCF_019279795.1. Taxonomy (NCBI): domain Eukaryota; kingdom Metazoa; phylum Chordata; order Ceratodontiformes; family Protopteridae; genus Protopterus; species Protopterus annectens. The sequence goes on from NC_056743.1 coordinate 1,584,598,966, forward strand.
GACACACACCCATATATGGTAATAACATCACATCACATCACCAGTAAGTGTCAAATGTGTGTGACTTAAACATGTCAGTGGTGTTAGTGTCATGTAGATTTGCAAAGACTTATTTGTAATCTTAATAAATGTGATACACATGTATGTTCAGCGGTACTTCTGTACTTTTCTGTGAGTTACTGTGACCTGTCTCCATCATTTTGTCTTCCAGGTATGCCATGTAGCAGGCTGCAAGTATACACCCGCTTGGAGGATGAGGTCCTCATCCCATACCTCTTCGACAACCATGCAACACTCTTCAGCCATGTGCCACAGGATGCACAGCAGTGGGATGCCCTGTGGGAAGAACTCCACAGGAGGGTAAATGATATTGACGTTCACAATTGCACCTATCAGCAGGTGCGCTGACACTGCACTGACCTCATAAGATGGGCGAAACAGCATGCTAATGCAATCGCCAGGGAACAAGGTGCAACAGGTGGGGGGGGTCACTCACCCAGCCCCCACTCACACGTACTGAGAAGCTACTGGCCAACCTGGGGATGCCTATAGACCTCCATCTACAAGCTTTAGCTGGTATTGTGGAGGTGGGTGTCTCTCAACCACCGAGCCTGGAGTTGCCTGGTAAGTCAGTACTGCACATATAACACCACTATATTTCACATAGTTACATGCATTACTGTACAATATGTAATGTAACATCATATGCAAGGCATGTATGCACACATGCCACATATTACAGTCTGCTACTCTATGTATGCACAGATGTGAATACTCCATAGTATAGTGTATTGTACTGGTTTATGTGCTAACATGGACATTGCACCCTGTAGCTTTCACACAGGTGTGGATAATGATCTTACTGCTGTAGCACTCCTGTTTAGGTACCACTAACATTTTGCAGTGACAGTAGCCTGTGTCAGATAAGATTGTTATTATTTATCAGGCTTGATAATGCACAGATCATATTAATTGCATGCTATCTGCCATAACACATGTACACATAATGTATGGTGGTCCTGTTAATAGACACTGGTCAAACCTGCAATGCATTACAGTGGTTACCTATGTGAAACAATTGAAGACTATATGAAACACCTACATGAAACCTTCCAAACTGTCATTGCCAGATGTGTGGACAACTGTGAATACAATGGTGGAGGTGTGTTTCACTGTAGGGACAGGTACTACATATCAGCATTACGCATGCTGTGAATACAAACAGTACTGTACAGAGAGCATATGTGTTCCCAAATTCTAAATGTGTTGGAGCTGGAGTATGACTGGCCCACAGGATAGATACACCCTTGTGGATTATACCCTTGCTATGAATGTCACACAATGTCATGTGCCTTCTGACATGTCCATGACATGTAGTGGGCTGACTGCAACACTGCTCAAATATCCTGCAAAACATGA
>NC_056743.1:1584905463-1584987963 GCF_019279795.1 Protopterus annectens
GAATCGAACGGGCAACGTCTAACTGTGAGGCGACAACGCTCCCGCAGCACCACCACCGCAGTGAATTAGAACATCATGTTCTTTAAAAATTTCTATGCTGCTCATTCTTTTAGCAAAGTAACCCCCTCTTCCCTCCACCAGCATGCATTCTAACTAGGGTGTGGCGAGTGTCATTTCAGCCATGTTGTATGTGCAGCTAGAAATACTTATGAGCAAACAATTATGTTAAGCAGCTGTTTTTACTTAAAGTTAGGTATTTTTCTTCATGTAACATTTATCTTTTACAACTTTTGCCCTGAAATGGTAAGTAATTCTTTACACCTGTAACTGCAACTTTTAATTCAGAACTGTATTTTATTCAGGCATTATTACTGATGTTTGAACATTTCTAAAAGATTTACAGGTTTGCCTATACAGATTATTATCTCATACATTTTACTGGCATTTCTGTTAACTACTGTTACCTGTTAACACATACTACTACTTTTCATCTTTCTACAAAAGATGGTTGCCTGATTATAGAAATGCTACTCATTTCTTATGCATTTCATAACATCACCTCAAGTAAATATTTTCAGGTAAAGGTATCTTACTAAGGCAGTACATGTATTTATGCAATTTTTAAACTCTCTTTTGTATTTTTGTTGCATATCTTTATAGAGCTATGCATGGATTAAAACAGAATTTTACTTACTATAGAACTATGGCCTTCTCATTGTAAACTCATCAACCCACTCGGCTAGCTGGCCAACACTACACTTCTGCAAACTGTCATACCTGTAATGGCACTGCTGACTGGAGCAGGTTATAACAGTCAGGGTTGACAGGTGGTCACCCATCTCCTGTCAGAAATCAATTTTCTTCCTTGTAATGTGACATGTGCACACCTGGATCTTCTCCAGGTATGAGTCATGCAAAAAGTATTACTAAAGTCTCTTCCTCAGACCAGCCAGGAGCATGACCTTGTGCCTTTACAGATAATGCCATAATTCGAGGAGCCAGAACCAGAATGTAGAAAGTATGATGAGGGCTGTATTAATTAGAGTTAGAACCACTCCCTGTTGGGTGTGACATCACCTTGACCAAACCCTTTTTTGCTAGCATGCTCATTAGTTATTTGCAGGTTTGGTGTAACCAAAACTGTGTTTTTCACACACTGTTTTTTTTCTTAAAGGAAAACAGTTACCTCTCCTTTCCATAAGTAATGGATTATTGTTAAGTTTATCTAGAATAATTGTTAACAGTAATGGTTATCAATAAAATTATTTTTTTTCTTTCTCTCTCTTACTGTCAAAACAATATGCATCATGCAATGAAGTGGGTATTTCTTCACCCTTTTTAAGTAAAGGTAGTGGACAAAGAAATGTCAACAGTAATGTGAAATATTATTTTTAAGACTTTATGATATGTATCACCTGTTAGGGTATGACATATAGAGTTGGGTGGGTAGAGATTAAACTTCACATTGCTTTCAAACTCACATTCTGAATTTTACAAGTATATTCTTATTTTGGCTAGTTTAGGGTAATCCCTGTGAATATCTTGGTATTGCTGTGGAGTGCTGTAGAGTTCATAAGCATCCACAGTGCATCCACATCTCTTTCAGATATGTTCATGTACTAGGAGACATGCATTCACAATTGAAGAAAACCCCAAATATGCTGATGTACTTTGTAACACGTTTCGTAATACTATGATTCATAGATATGCATATACTCTAATTTCCATAACAAACATGTAAATCAGCCTGAATTTATGCCAGAAGTTTAAGCCATGCCATAGTGACTTGCCAATTGCCCAGATAGGTGGCAAATATGTTAGGATATTGCAGACATCAAAAAGTAAGGAAAAACTTTATAAATTAATTGTGTGCATTTAATGATAACATTACATGACTGGTAATTCTGGTCAGCTGGTTGCAATTGTTTAACATGTGTTATTCATTGAAATTGTAGTAAATGTTCATTAGATCATTACAGATGCTAGTGATTAGGCATACATGGAAAAAAAATGGTTACTATAGTGGAAAAATTGTACTGTGCAAATGGCACAAATACACATTTTGAAAAATGTGATGTTTTGATGCTGTCAGTGTGGGAGGAATAAATGGCAAGGGCAGAGAGTAGTGCAATTTGATTTTGGTATGATTACTGTCAGTACCGAATAAACTGCAGTTGTGCAGTTTGCATAACATTTGTGTTTGCTTATTTATTTACTTCTGTGGGTGGCAGGAATAGCAGGTCAGTGGGTTATAGTTTAAGAGCTGATGTCATTTAGACAGTAGTGTGGCAAGTGTCTGACTGCAGCCCTTTTACTTTTTTCCCTGTGTAGTACTGATGGAGGATAAGGGATCAAGGCATAGACATGATAACTTAAGTCATGAGGAAAATTGTGTACTCATGGCAGCACTTAAGACATATGGGAAACTTCTTTTTGTTAAAGGGAAGCCCACACAAACTGAGAAGAGCAAAGAATGGAGACAGGTAGTTGTTGAAATTAATGCAGTTGGAGGCAGTAACAGATCACTGTCACAGTGCAAGAAAAGGGCAAATGATATAGTAGTTCATTCAAAAAGCAAGGCCAGGCAGAATGCAATTTCCAGGACCACTAAAGGGGGGACCTCCAAATCTTATTAAGTTAACAACAGATGATGAAAACCTTCTGCCCATCCATGGAGATGGCTATGATACAGAAGATGGTGTAAATCATATAATTAGAGGTGGCATGGACACTGTTTCATCAAATCAAAGTCTGCAGCAGCATTTGCATTCATCATCTCCTGAAGGTTGGTTTTAAAATGTACATCCAGTATATTTAAAAGTGAATGGGGACAAACACTGCTGTAATTAAACACATCACAATTCATTATTATTAGGTCAGCCTTGTACATCAGCAGCTAATGAAAATGAAGGCAGACTACATGGTAAGTGTCCCACTCACCCCCTTGTAAACATGCTATCCCACAAGCTGATGCAATATTATTAATGTGTTGTAGTGATTTCTTGTACAGACTCAACATCAGAAGCAAACAGTTCAACTGTACCAATAAATATGGATGAAGGCAGCAGTAGAGCAGGTGTTGCTGATGATTATGATGATTATAATGATTATGATATAGTTGCATTTATGAGGCAAACTGAGGGAAGTGGCAGGCAGCTTCCCAATGTAATGACATGCAGTCTCACCTCACAACATGTTAGTAACTACAGAAAGTGACATTGCATCACAAAGTGAAACACAAGGTGACATTCCACTCACGCTTGTAAACCAGGAACAAACTTGCACATGTAGATCAGTTTCTCTACACACAGGAGAACAGTTTGACAATGAAGATAGGCATTCTGAGGCCATACTACCCATAGTGAGAACACTACAAAGAGGTGCCATGTGCAGAAATTATTTAGAACTATCATCGGAAACATGTAAAGCATCAGCTGCACAACAGGAAATGTGCTATGACACAATTAGGGCTCAGACCACTGCAACAGAGATTCAGCTGGAAATGGCCAAAGTCCTACAGAGTATGGGAGATGGTTTCCAACACTACTTTGAATTGGCACAGAGGTGGAATAATGCCAAGGTGACACTGATGCATAGTATGGTGGCACATCAAGCATTAGTCGCAGCCACCATCCATGCACTGGTTATGACATACCAGAGTCAAGCTGGACTCAGTCTTACAACGGGCAGGAGATGGAGTACTGTCCAGACATGTGGGGGAGATCACATAATACTAACATTGGTTCTCAAGATAGTAATGTCAGTACTTATAGTGAGAAATCACAACAAATTTCTTAACAGGTCATGTCAACAGTCATCTACATCTAGGAGTACCTTACATTCCAGCTTGAGGTCACGGTCATCAGCAGTGTCAGGTCAATAACAGCAGGATCACCTCCTTCTCTAGATCACACCATCTGACTAACTCACCTTACAGTTCTCACGGTAGCCCATATTCCAGATTAGTTGCACCATCACCAGGCCTATCAACAGGAGCTGTGTATGACTCAAGATCTGGAACCTTTGTGAATTACATTCATTGATAAATCCTTATGATTACTTGAAATAAAGTTCTGTTGGGGATGGGAGGATGTATATATGTGCAGTTATTCTCTTTACAGCTATTACATTGACTGTATTCTAATGACTACAATCATTTAACTTTCTGTTTAACTGGAATTGGATTGTGGAGAGGAGGGAAGTCTATGTACATCTGTTAAGTACATGAATGAACACTGGGCCAAAAACAGTGATACATGGATTACCGGTTCCCCTTAAAAACATCTAAAACCTATAATATCTAAAATCATAACATCAAAACCATAACGTCTAAAACCCAAAACATCTAAACCCCATAACATTGAATTTCATAACATCTAAAATGTGCATCACAACATCGAACACTACAAATCACATGAAAATAACATCCCCTCTACATATAACTACACCAAACTAACAAACACACTTTTTACTATGTTTCTGCAGGGGGCAAGCCCCCCTGCACCCCCCATGTGGGGGGCTCTGCTTCCCACACCTCCTGTAAATTAAATATACTAACTCCGAGATCACACTACAGTGGAAAAAATGTAATTTCCTACCCCACTGTACTGCGATCACCATAATGAATGTACACATAATCCCCAGGATTCATGAAGCTCAGCGCAAGGATGGTGTTAGCCTTGCACTGAGCATGCGGCGTAGAGATGGCGCAGCAGCACCATATGCATATTAATGAAGGCACGCTGCCGCACCGTCCACATGCACAGGAAACGTGCGCAAGTGCAGGGGGCATGTTTAAGTGCTGCACGGAGGCGTTAACATGTCCCCTACAGTCGTGCAACCTAAAATGCTGACTAGTACAGCCTGCCTCTAATAGTAATCAATCCTGTCAGTGTCCATGGATACTGAAATGTATGCAAAGCATACATGAGAGTTCCGCGAACACCAAAATAAAGTCACAGGAATAAACACACAAGCACGTAGCTGAATGTTGAGCCCCCATCCCTAGAACTATCACATTTAAAACCCTGTGTCCGTATTTCATTGTAGTGTTGATTTTTATGCCAAGTGGAAGTGAAACGCAGCATGTTTGCATGCCGCTGCCCTTTGCTAAGCCTAGCCCAAAGGTTAGAGCATTCGTTTAATATCTGCCCATTTGCGGTCCGAGTCGTTCTTGTCTGGACGGCCCAAAAATGAATGGGTATAACCTGGGTTAACCTACCATGTCATGAAAGATAAGTATTTGTGTGTACCTATGTACGTGAAGTACAGCATCTGGAAGACCAAATATTCTAGGGTTGGCCTCAAAACCATAATGGTACCAGAGATATGTAGAGTAGGCAATGTGTACTGCTGTCTGTGCCATGGGCTAACAACCATAGAAGGGATGGATGGTGTGTATGTGGATTTTGGGGGGGTGATGGGTAAAATAATAATCCACCAAGGGGAGACTGGGTCAGATGTACAATAGGTGAACTGGAGGTGTACGAGGGAGCAGTGGGAGAATCCAAAAGGAAACTAAAGAACATACATTCACATCCCCAATACACCCTGTCAGATCATATTGCAGAACACAATCCCACAAACATGAACATTAAAATGTACGATACACATGTACAGAAATGGTACTGGCTCACACCACATAATGGCTTGGCCTGAACTGAGTCATCCAACCCCTACACACCTGGATACATAATTGAATACCCATCAGCCCCACCACAGCACACCACCACCCCCCCCCCCTTGCTGAACAGCCACCAAAACCACCCATACTTGGGCTGCTAGCTTGGGACAGCCATATCTGCACATAGTGCCCCCTACCCACATCTAGTAGGCAGTCTCACCCTAAGCAGTCTCAGGCCTGCAAAATGCATGTATAACCCTCCCTCATTTTCATATAACCAAAAGAATGGGGTTCATCGGCGTCCACAATTTGTGGACATCCCTCATGGGATAAGTGTCTGTTCTCAAGATTAGGCTTGGTGGCACAACACGATTTCCACCCCCGTTGACATCCGGACACAAGTCGGATTAGCAGTACTTGTCCACAACCCTGGTCAGCCTCCACCCAGTCCTGCAGAACCTACAACCTAGGATTAAACACCTGACCATGATGCATGTCTCCCCATGTGCATTATCGGGAATATATACTTTTCACATGTTCCCAAGAAGCTTCTCCATAGCCATCTTCCAGATAGTACACGTCCACAAATTGTATACCCTGTCCAGGTTACATGTCATAATGTTGCACACAACCCCTGTATACAAATGGTACAGGTCCCTCCCGGATGCGGGTGTTCATATACATGGCCATGTATAACCCCAGATATATAGTCATATATCTATAAATGTACATACTTATATTCGCATAGCTACACATCACACATACATGCATATAAGTAGTTGTCAAGTATGTGTCCTATTCATAAATATGTATACTTGCAAATGTATACATATGTCTCTCAGAAACATATGAATATTAACATGTACTATACATATGTACACCAACGGACTGTCACATTTGTTGCCAGTAGTGCGGAATGCCTGTAGTAAAGTCATATATCCTAACTACCATCCATGCAGAATGTATCACGGATGGTTTAGTGGTCAAACCAGTGACTATGGTGTTTCTGTTTCTGGGTCCAAGCCATGCAAGGGCTGCTAATTTTATATGTTGCCCAGAATAATGGCGGTCGGATATAGGGTGATTAAAGCACTTTCAAGCAGACGTAAGCGGGTATGCACGGCGGTAAGTGGCGATCATTCAACAGTATGGGAAATGTAAATAAACATGTAGGTGTATATGCATGTGTATGTACAGACAGAGATATATATATATATATATATATATATATATATATATATATATATATATGGTTCCCTATCAGAAGCCTGAAACACTATAAGCCTGAAAATCAAAATCCTGAAAACTAAAGCCTGAAAATTCAAAATCCCGAAAACCCAAAATCCTGAAACCACAAAATGGACATACTGACGTCATTGTGGCTTTGCTATTGTTAGCCCTGTGGTGTTAGGTCATGCGTTGGGTTCAGGTGAGTGTGCGGTTGGTTTTATGTTAGGGTTAGGGGCGGTTTAAGTGAGTTAGGGTTAGGGCACAGGTTAGGCATGTATGCAATAGTGACAAATATTGGGGTTAGGGGCGGTTTAAGTGAGTTAGGGTTAGGGCTCGGGTCAGGTGAGTGTGCGATAGTGACGGACCTTAGGGTTAGGGTCAGGGTCAGTTGGTAGATATTAGTGTCTTTATAGTGACATATTAGCATTATTTGTGTTTTCAGGATTTTGGGCTTTCGGGATTTTGAATTTTCAGGCTTTAGTTTTTAGGATTTTGATTTTCAGGCTTATAGTGTTTCAGGCTTCTGATAGGGAACAATAAAGCATTCATAACGAATGTGAAGGAAAACAGCAGTGGAACTCACGTATTATTTAGTGCTGTCATATCAAGCTGGCCAGAGGTGAGCAAACCTCCTGCATCTCCAACCACAGGTAGGATGCTAACAGGGGGACTATCTTTGTCCACGTGCTAAGTATGATTTTCAAACAGGTACAGGGCAGTCCCAGTCTCCAGTCAGACGAGCTGAAAACCAGAAGACTACTTGAACACCCTGACCATTATATGAACGTATGTTCCAGGACTATAAGCTTGGGATGTTTGAATATACTTGGAGTGAGCCAACATACGGGATGTGTCTAGAGCAGCAGAGTGTGGTGCATGTATAGTGGTGTGGTTATTTTCCAACTGGAGAATGGATGACTGCTGTGTTAGTGAAGTGTTGCAGAGAGTGTTCGGGTAACTATGAACCATGGGTATACATGCAAATTAAGCAGCACAGCAATAGTGTTGTGGTTAGAGCATCCGCCTAACGAGCAGATGTTGCCAGTTTGACTGCAGCACACACCATTTATGATGCGGATTCTGTAATCGAGCATAGTCTGACATTTATATGCTGTATAATGATATAATACCATTGAAATGTGAACTGGAGTGACGTATCACAGTAAAAATGGAGAAGGTGTTTGCATGACGAGAAGCGGCGGTTAAACATGGTGAAATGGAAAACCGCTGCTGAAATGTGTTGTACTCACCCTTTGTCCAATGGCCCTTGTTCTGCCCAGCAACACAATAAACCGCCTTGGCAAGGCTCGATGCCAGGATCCTACACACCACAACCAATGTGATTTACCACTAAGCCACGGCAGTTATACGTAACTCTGATGTTATCACAAACATAGCAGACAGCACAGTCATTCAACAGTATGATCAAAGAAAATAATCATATAAATGTATATGCATGCGTACATCCAGATATATATATATATATATATATATATATATATATATATATATATATATATATCTAAAGAACAAACTTGGTCACAATAAAGCATTCATAATGAATGTGAAGGAAAACAGCAGTGGAACTCCTGTATTATTTAGTGCTGTCATATCAAGCTGGCCAGAGGTGAGCAAACCCCCTGCATCTACAACCACAGGTAAAATACTAACAGTGAGACTAATGCTGTCCACGTGCTAAGTCTGACTTTCAAACAGGTACAGGGCAGTCCCAGTCCCCAGTCGGACGAGCCAAAAATAGGAAGACTATTTGAACACCCTGACCATTATATGAACGTATGTTCCAGGACTATAAACTTGGGACGTCTGAATATCTTGGAGTGAATCAACATGCGGGACGGGTCTAGAGTGGTAGGGAGTGGCGCATGTGTAGTGGTGTGGTTTTTCCAACTGGAGAATGGATGACTGCTGTGTTAGTGAAATGTTGAGGCGTGTGTTCGGGTAACTATGAACCATGGGTATACATCAAAATGAAGCAGCACACCAATAGTGTAATGGTTAGAGCATCCGCCTAACAAACAGGCATTCACGGTTCAAGTTTAACTATAGCACATATCATTTTCCATGTGGAATGAATGTCATTCTGCTGTAAAACCGACATAATAACATGTAAAAGTGAACTTGAGTATCGCATGGGACTTTTAACCAAATCCATTCAATCAAAGTGGTACTGTCATAACGAATAAGGCACAAGTAAGCACAAATAAGCAGCAGTAAACATATATAACAAGCAGTAAGCAAATCTGAGTGTGCTTGTACAGGTGTAAGCAGTGCCCAACATAGAAAATGTATATATGTATGTACAGATGTAATATATATATATATATATATATATATATATATATATACACACACACATATATATACATATACACACACACACACACACACATATATATATATCTGAAGAATGAACATCGTAACAATAAAGCATAGAAAAGGAATGAGAAGTGAATCAACAGCAACTATAGTATTATATAGTGCTTTCAGCGTATGTCATATCAAGCTGGCCAGGAGTGACCAAAGCACTGCTACTCACACCACAGGCAGGGTTTTACCAGTGGGAATAACATTGTTGATCTGCTAAGTCTACTTTACAAACAATCAGAGGGTAGTCCCCAGTGGGACTACCAAAAATTGACAGCATATTTGGATCTCCATTCATTACACAAGCAAGGGCAGGTATGATCAAAGACTAAATGGTGGGAGTGCATGATAATACATGTGTTAAGACAACATACATGTAGGGCCCCTAATGCTGGGGGGAGGGCAGTATGTAGAGGTGTGTCATGGCTGTGAAAGCAACTGGATAATGAATGGATTGTGTGTATGTCGAACTCGGGTGGGGTAGAGGAACAATGGGTATGTGATTATGGATCAAGGCGTGTCATGGTTGGATGGCCTGGTTCTAATTGTACCTCCTCGTGGAGGCCAGTGAGTTAGTTATAAGTATATATGCATAAACACATGCATACATCTATATGTAGAAGTACATTCCTTGTAACATATCCATTCCATTTGCAGACATAAAAACATGAATGTGCCCTTACAAACCTTGACAGTAGATAGAATAATAGGTAGTGCATAAGAGGGAAGGGCCGAAATTGCTAAAACGCAGAAGTATGTGCAATGTCCAAAGTCAGTGCTGTGCTGAATAAATCAAATGTGAGGACTGTCTCACACAGGGAATTATCCCTGTGATCTGCCTGCAACGGCAACGCCAAATACTAAACCGGTCTATTTGTAAAAGAATCACGCCGAACACGTACATAATTAGTTCTCATGTGTAACGTGTACTTTACCATATAGTCAGACTAATTAATTCATTGTAGTGTCATGTTAACGGGAGTAAGTATGTAAGGAAGTAAGAGTCTAATCTTGACACAAAAACAAATGTGTCCCATGTGGGATAATGCAAAACTTGTGATTAGTGTCCTGTTGGTCACTCATGTCACCAATGTTTGTGGACTAAACATTAGGGATTCCTGAGGATATGTGTATTGAGTCAACCGATGGGATGGGTCTACAAGGGTAGGGAGCAGCCAATGTGTACTGGTGTGGATACACCACAAATCCAACTGGAGAATGAATGACTGCAGTGTTAGTGAATTGTTGGGATGGGTGTTTGGGGAACTAGGAGACATGGGTATATGGGTATATATGCAACTGAAGCAGCACAGCAATAGTGTATTAGTCATAGCATTCGCCTAACGAACAGGCATTCACAGTCCGTGTCCCACACTAGCACATATGATTTTCTACGTGGAATGTGTATATAAACATATTTATACATCATATTGCTGTACTACCTACATAAGAACATGTACATGTGAACTGGAGTGCTGCATGAAATGTTTAATTAATGTCATTCAATCTCAGTGTTACTGACATAATGAATAAGTTACTATTAAGCAGGTGTAAGCACAAATATGCAGTAGTAAGCATATCTAAGCACCAGTAAGCATGTTTAAGTACATTTGCGTGGGGGTATTTTTCCGTTAACGGGGCAACATTGTTAATGCGGTTGCTGACCTCCGAATCCAGTGTCAAACCATGTATTTGTGTTAATCTTAACATGTGTGTGTAGTGTACAGTTGTTCTCATTTTGCTTTTACATTTTATCCATTTAACTGATTTACACACAATGTTTAACATCAACATCCAAACAACATGGCTTGAGCTTGGAGTCAGAGCTGAGCACCCACATTGAAAGTGTTTGCCCGAAAGCAGAATAGTGCATAAACAAAGACAAAGGCCTACTATTACAGCAGTCTATCCATTATAGGGAAAGCAGGCATTGTAGAAAACGTTTTCATTGTCACTTCTCTAATTATACTAACTCAGCTTCTTTAAGCCACGAGGATGCGATTACAATCAGTAAACAGTCATCGTTTGTTAGAGTGTCAGGCATGGATTTAGGAAGGAATCACTGAGCCCAGAAATAACTGTGTTTACAATGTATACATCTGTTGCTGTTGTACAAGGCTTTTACATAATTAATCCAAGTTGAAGCCTAATCCTAACAACTTGTGTCTTGTAAGCCCTTCACAGCAAACATATACATAGCAATTTCACTGTCTTTTAATCATCATTTCACAGGCCTCACAGAGGACTGAAAATTGTCTGATTGCAAATGGTCAGCATGACTACGTCTTTGTAAACTGTAAGCACAGGCAGTTACTTCATGTTAGGCATTTCATGCAGTGTAGATATCACCATGTCATGCCTAATTAACAGAAGAAAGGAATGTCATGTTATTTGCAAGTATTTCCTTATTACTCATTTCCTGCCTGCATATGTGGTGGTGGTGCTGCGGTAGCATTGTTGCCTCACAGTAAGACGTCTTCTGTGTGGAGACATGCGTGAATGGGCGTACCTTCTTTGAAGGTTGTGCATCAGAGCCGGCAACTCGGCACGTAAACATCTACTGCCAATCATTAGCAGGCCGGAGTTCCGCTGTGGCGACCCCTAACCGGGAAAAGCTGAAAGACACAACAACTGATTTCCTGTCTTTGTGACTTACCAGGGCAACACTTTAAAGCAATCGCTCTACTGTAATGCAGTACCTTAACACGTCTGTCAAGCAGACGTGTGTAAAATTAGACTAGCTACTTGGTTAAACATTTAATTATTAAAACAAGCATTTTATACTGACATGTGCTCAACAGGCATGTTAATGAGCTGCAATACACCTGAATGATTGCATTAATAGTGTTGCCCCAATAACGGAATTGTACCCATTCAACAGTATAGGACATGTATTCAATTACGCAGATGTATGTCTGTTAATGTCCATATATATATATATATATATATATATATATATATATATATATATATACATACATAGATATAGATTATATATCCCAAGAACAAACCTCGTGACACCAAAGCATTAAAAAAGAATGAAAAGGAAAACACCTGCAACTCCTGTATTATGTACTGGAGTTAATCCCAAGGTAAGTGTGTTTCTGTCCAACACATGGGTTCAGACTGTAGTCTGGGTAATAATAAGGTTGCTGACGTTACTCACCAGGCCTATTGCCAAATGTATGGGTATGTCTCGCCAACCCAGTCACTTGGCTGATTGTGACATATATGGCCACTATATAGGAAAACTACAAAACGCTCCCCAACACATCCAGTGGCTAGACACTCACAGCCACCAACACACAGGATATGACTGACAAACACACACACCTGCTATGCCTCGGAATAGAACACCTACCTAACTACTTTAACACACTGCAGCATTACGCAGTTAGAGAATGCGCTACCAAGATTACTGGGTTACAGCAGTCCGAGAGGTGTATTTCTAGGTGGGTGACATCAGTAGGACTGCCAAAGTTGAGTATATGAATTGTACGGAGTGAGAGTACTCTAAAAAGGATTGTTCTGTCCTCAGGCAGGCAGACACACACACACACACACTTGGCATGTCTGGGATTAGAACACCGACCTAACTATTTTGTCACACTACAGCATTATGCAGTTACAGAATGTGCTACCAAGATTACTGGGTCACAGCAATCCCAGAGATGTATTCCTAGATGGGTGACATCATCAGCCTTGCCAAAGTTGAGTATAGGAATTGTACGAAGTGTGAGTACTCTAAAAAGGATTGTTCTGTCCTCAGACAGACGGACACACACACACACACACACACTTGGCATGTCTGGGATTAGAACACTGACCTAACTACTTTATCACACTACAGCATTACGCAGTTACAGAATGTGCTACCGAGATTACTGGGTCACAGCAATCCCAGAGGTGTATTCCTAGGTGGGTGACATCATCAGCCTTGCCAAAGCTGATCGTACGGAGTGTGAGTACTCTAAAAAGGATTGTTCTGTCCTCAGGCAGATGGACACACACTTGGCATGTCTAGGATTAGAACACACTGACCTAACTCTTTTATCACACTACAGTATTACAGACCACTCCAGGTGGTGGTGTCCCCACATTCATAATGGCTACTCACATGTTCAGACCAGTACTCCAACATAAGTCATCACAGATGAGCCAGGTGCAGGTCACAGTGTCAAAAGCTGCATTCTAGGATGTAATCCTCAGACACCACCATGTCCTCAGACCACCAACACACATCCATACATATGGTATGACATGTAATGGTACAACACCAAGTAACCTTTGACTGGTGGACTGTACCTAGCCCTACAACTGTGCAGAGTACCCATGTACTGACACAGTTGCATTATCTGTTATGCAATGCAATGATACCACTGTTTCTAACCAGGTCAGCTGTACACATACCAGGGTCCCTCGGATATTGGTAGCATTAACAGATGACTGTTGCTGTGCACCATTCAGTGTGTACACAGCCTGACATGAAGCTAAGATTGTACATGATTGTTTATGTAGGGAGCAGATTGTTTTGATATTTGTGTAGGATACAACCTGGGATGTGGACAGGTCCCATGCTGCCTGTATGTATGGCATTAGAAAGTGCAGCTTGTACCTGCATAGTTGTTATTACAGGGGCTCTGTAGTGTACATGGATATATGAATGTGTACCTGTTGGGGGGTGGCAGTGTGTTTATGTTATCCAAGACCTTATCTGGATGAACAGGTGCTATTTCCGTAGGTGCAGTACTTCTCATGCCATAATGCTGTGAAGCACAGTATGTCTTGTTGTTGCTATTATGTTTCATGACACAGCTATGGAATCCTCTTTGTTTGGTCTCATCTTACTGAGGCTGACCATGGATCAACTTCCACTCATGCATATTGACTCTTGCAACAGTTACTACCTTCTGTGGTACAGTTTAAGGCAGGGTACCACTGGCTTGGCTTCATGTTTGTGTTTGTTTGAACCCTGTTTCTGTTTCAATGGCACTATCACTGCACATATGTGAGTGCCTAAAGTGCATTTGTGTAGGACCCAACATTTGCACATGCATTGTACATCTGCATGGGTGCCATGACAGTCACCACTTCACTCTTAAGGAGCATAAAATTGGCTTTGAAGACTGACCATGTGTGGCATACTGTTAGTCCTGTTGATGTGACTATGGTGATCCAGGACATTGGTGTTGATGAAATCCAACATGCATTGAGCACATGTGTTGGTACATGATGAGTCTTCCCAATTCATAATGGGATAGCTGAGTGGCCATGATTATGGTTTCCTGTCTCAAAACTGGTATTCCCCATTATAGCACAATGACAGTTGGGAATTCTGAGGCATGGTGGATTATCTGTCACAAAGTGCAATTTGGATTACACTTTGGCACAAAGGTAGTTGCTCAGCATAATGCATCTTACATTGTGCAAGTGAAACTAGTGTGGGGGTGTAAATATCCCTCAGGAAGTTGGACACACCTGTGGCCCATGTGTTCTAATAAAGGATGATGGCCAAGAGGTGAGGTATGTGTTATAACATGGTCATGCAGCGGTGCTCTCCAAATTATTGAACCATATCTCAATCACTGCACAAATATCTTCTCCATGTTTCAGATTGCCGTAAGTTAGTCCATATTGAGTACCTGATTTGTATCATTGAGTAGCAAGACCCACAGTTTATTTCTTGGTTGTCCCTGTTGCACCAGTAGACTTTCACTTGAACCTGGCATGATGAGGGCACTATAGGGGAAGCATGAGCCATTGCCAGTATCCAGATTCTCAGGGGTGACAGGTGCAGGCCATGTCTGGCAAAGCATCATGGTCTGTCAACCATGTTATCCCAGGCAGAGAGATGCTGGATACTCTGAATTACACCAGTACATTTCACGATTGTGGAATACAGTCCTTGTCCCTGTACTGCTGCATCATTCTGGCCAATGGCAGAATGCTACCCAGGACGTGGGACATACCTGCATGGGCTACAAGACCTGACAGTTCCTACATGTGTTTCCATGCAGTCCAGGCTACTGCATCACAGGTCCTGCACAACAACATAGAATATGCCAGAGACATGTGTATAGTTCTAAAGGTGGTCTGAGTGTATGGGTATGTGGCTAATCATGGCAGACAGGCAGTTGACAGTATGTTTGCCTTCATATAGCTTGGTATGTAACATAGTGCTAGGGTTTGCATTCATAAATGAGTACTGTTGGCTATGTTTCTGGCCACGTGTTCTGAGGTGTAACACAATTATGCAAACTATGTCATACAGTCTTTGTATTCTGTTATCTGTCTATTCCAACTTGGGAGGCCTCTTGCTTGGCCAGATACTTAGAGGCCTCTGTGGATGTGTCTGATATCTGATGGCATGTGTGTTTGTCCTTACTGTGTTCTGTTAACGGTATGTATTGGTTGTGGTGAAGAGATGCATGTGTTAACCTGCACCTCTTGACTGTCTAGTCCAGTCATGGGTGTAGACTGGACTGCCTCCATGCTCACCCCTGTAGCTGCATCCTGGACAATGTGTGGGGTGTGGTGTTAGGCAGGTTTGGCAGTGCACCTGTTAGGGGGTGGCAGTGTGTTTATGTTATCCAAGACCCTATCTGGATGAACAGGTGCTATTTCCGTAGGTGCAGTACTTCTCATGCCATAATGCTATGAAGCACAGTATGTCTTGTTGTTGCCATTATGTTTCATGACACAGCTATGGAATCCTCTGTGTTTGGCCTCATAATATGTGAATGATTAGTTTCACAGTAGCTTTGTATGGCATTATATGGTGTATCTGCATCTTACTGAGGCTGACCATGGATCAATTCCACTCGTGTATTGACTCTTGCAACAGTTACTACCTTCTGTGGTACAGTTTAAGGCAGGGTACCACCGGTTTGCCTTCATGTTTCTGTTTCAATGTCATGATCACTGCACATATGTGAGTGCCTAAAGTGCATTTGTGTAGGACCCAGCATTTGCACATGCATTGTACATCTGCATGGGTGCCATGACAATCACCAATTCACTCTTAAGGAGCATAAAATTGGCTTTGAAGACTGACCATGTGTGGCATACTGTTAGCCCTGTTGGTGTGAGTATGGTGATTCAGGACATTGGTGTTGATGAAATCCAACATGCATTGAGCACATGTGTTGGTACATGATGAGTCTGCCCAATTCATAATGGGATAGCTGAGTGGCCATGATTATTGTTTCCTGTCTCAAAACTGGTATTCCCCATTACAGCACAATGACAGCTGGGAATTCTGAGGCATGGTGGATGATCTGTCACAAAGTGCAATTTGGATTACACTTTGGCACAAAGGTAGCTAATCAGCATAATGCATCTTACATTGTGCAAGTGAAACTAGAGTGGGGGTGTACATATCCCTCAGGAAGTTGGACACACCTGTGGCCCATGTGTTCCAATAAAGGATGATGGCCAAGAGGTGAGGTATGTGTTATAACATGGGAATGCAGCGGTGCTCTCCAAAGCATTGAACCATATCTCAATCACTGCACAGATATGTTCTCCATGTTTCAGATTGCCGTAAGTTAGTCCATATTGAGTACCTGATTTGTATCATTGTGTAGCAAGACCCACAGTTTATTTCTTGGTTGTCCCTGTTGCATCAGTGGGCTTTCACTTGAACCTGGCATGATGAGGGAACTATAGGGGAAGCATGGGCTGTTGCCAGTATCCAGATTCTCAGGGGTGACAGGTGCAAGCCCTGTCTGGCAAAGCATCATGGTCTGTCAACCATGTTATCCCAGGCAGAGAGATGCTGGATACTCTTTGAATTACACCAGTACATTTCACAATTGTGGAATACAATCCTTGTCCCTGTACTGCTGCATCATTCTGGCCAATGGCAGAATGTTACCCAGGACTTGGGACATACCTGCATGGGCTACAAGACCTGACAGTTCCTACATGTGTTTCCATGCAGTCCAGGCTACTGCATCACAGGTCCTGCACAACAACATAGAATATGCCAGAGACATGTGTATAGTTCTAAAGGTGGTCTGAGTGTATGGGTATGTGGCTAATCATGGCAGACTGGCAGTTGACAGTATGTTTGCCCTCATATAGCTTGGTGTGCAACATAGTGCTAGGGTTTGCATTCACAAATGTGTACTGTTGGCTATGTTTCTGGCCACGTGTTCTGAGGTGTGACACAATTATGCAAACTATGTCGTACAGTCTTTGTATTCTGTTATCTGTCTATTCCAACTTGGGAGGCCTCTTGCTTGGCCAGATACTTAGAGGCCTCTGTGGATGTGTCTGATATCTGGTGGCATGTGTGTGTGTCCTTACTGTGTTCTGCTAAGGGTATGTGTTGGTTGTGGTGAAGAGATGCACATGTTAACCTACACCTCTTGACTGTCTAATCCAGTCATGGGTGTAGAATGGACTGCCTCCAAGCTCACCCCTGTAGCTGCATCCTGGATAATGTGTGGGGTGTGGTGTTAGGCAGGTTTGGCAGTGTACATGGCATAGAGATTGCATTCCCCTAGGATGGCCACATACACAAAGCTGACATTAGTAGACACCAGTAGCTGACTAGTGGATATGCCTGTATGAGCATTCAGTACTACAAGTACCATGTACTGTATTTAGTATACTTACTGCTTATGAAGATGTTTTAGACAGTGATGCTCACATGTAAATATTTGTGTTATGGACGTGGTAACACTAGCTACTACAGGAACGTGGTAGCTACCTTTAGTAGCAATCCCCCTCTGAGGGCCACATCACATCCTGATAGTTGATTACAGATGATGCAAGTGTGAACAGGGCTGTATCCTTGTCTGGGTATGTACTCACATACCCAACAGAACCATGAGCTCTGTTGGGCACAGACACCCACTCCCCACACAGAGTCAAATATCAATAGACTCTGCTGCCACTATCGACATGATCAGGATATAATCAGATAGTGTACGCCATCATCTATGAAGCAGCTGTTACACATGGGCAGCAGTTTCCTACATCTTACACTCCTACTGCAGATGTCACACTGGAGTTAATGATGATATGCACCATGTTTCATTACCAATACTGTCAACACATTTCCAAGCAGCTGTTAGTCTGGCAATGAGAGGTTAGGCTACACAAATCTAAACATTCAACCAGTGTGTCTCTACTGTCAATATCCACTCTATGTAGGTGTGCACATAGCCATTTGGCACAGCCCTGTAACAAGGGTCAGTACACATTTGCAGAACATGTACACATGCACAGCTGTCATTGCTTGCAAACAATAGTAGAGAGGTGGATATTAGGCAAGGTTGACTTTTAGGCAAAGCTCATAAGACAGACCCACCACTGTAAATAGCACAAGTAACCAGAAACTGAGGGTATTGCTACTCAATGCCAGAAGTTTAAACTTCAAAATGCACACACTCGAGGCACTCCTCAGTATGGAGAACATCAATATCTGTGCAGTAACAGAAACCTGGTTTAAGGCTCCAGAGAGCACCCCAGCACTACCAGGCTATAACTCATACCACACCTTTCGGCCACAGAACCCAGACCAGAACACAAAAGGCAGGGGTGTATCCATATTCATCAAGGATACTCACACCTCCAGGTTAGTGGCGCAGCACAATGCATCAGAGATCATCCAAGTGCAACTGACAATGGGCAAAACTGCAATCCAAATTGTAGCTTGCTACAGATTACCCACCATGACCCAGGACCCACATTCCGCATTTCTGGAGACACTTGGAAATATGCAGGTCCTACCAAACACCCTAATACTGGGTGATTTCAACTACCCAAACATTAACTGGGAGAACTACTCAAGTACTAACTCTCTTGCCCAGTGCTTCCTAGAATTTCTAAACTCATACACCCTGCAACAACTGGTCTACACCCCCACCAGAGGGAACAACATATTGGACCTGGCCATCACCAGCATGGGTGACCGGTGTTCCACACCTGATGTCAACCCCTCGCTGGTTAGATCAGACCATAGACTAATCACTCTGGATATTCACATTCCACCCACAACCCCAAACAAGGAAACCACTGTGAAAATCTTTTCCAAAGCAGACTTCACATTGCTTAAGCCTGAGGTGGAAAGGTTCACAGCCCCCACGCCAATGGACAATGCTGTCCAAGATGCTGAAACCTATACAAAGGCACTCTATGATCATCTGAAGGAATGCATGGATTGTGCTATCCCAAGTCAAACCTAGACTCACTCCTCCAAGAAAAGGAAATCAGTCTGGTGGACCCCTGCCATAAACAGGCTCTACAATAGAAGGAGGAAACTAGTACAGATAAGAGTGAAATCCCTAGAAGGACAGACATCCCTGATCAGTATCAGCAAGAAACTACGATCCTTCATGAAATCATCTAAGGCTAGCTTCAAAAGACAATTTCCCAAGGACCCTACAGATAACCATAAAGCGTTCTTTAGCTATGTCAAGAACCTAAGTGGGAACTCTCAGAAATGCTCTGAGTTGGTGCAGACTGGCACAAAATACACTGAACCGACTGATATTGACAACATTTTTGCAGACAGGTTCAGTGCAAACTTCACACCCCCCTCATCCCCTAAACAGCCCATAACCATACCAGAAGAATGTACGGCCCCGGCAATCACCAACACACAGGTTAAAACAGCCCTATCCAAAGCCACAAACACAGCTTCAGTGGGACAGGACAGTGTCCCAGGCTGTGTCTTACAAGAGCTCCAAATGAACTAACCCCTCACCTAAACACACTGTTCAAACCCAGCCTCTCTACAGGCTACATACCCACAGAGTGGCGCACAGCAACTGTTATCTCACTCCACAAAGGTGGCACCACAATGGACCCCAGGAACTATTGCCCTATAAGCCTGACTAACCTGGTCTGCAAGGCTATGGAGCACATCATCATGGAACTCATTAACAGAGACATTGGTAACCTCCAGACACTCGACCCAACCCAGGTCAGCTTGACTGAGTGCAGATCATGCCTACTGAACCTGTTTGACGTCTTACAGTCACCTAGACTTTAGGTGAGGAGTGTGGTAGTTCACACATACTACCTGGACCGCGCCAAGGATTTTAACACCATTCCCCACTCAGGTATTATTTATAAACTCACCAGCCTGTACATACACCCATACATCACAGGTTGGGTCGCCAACAGCCTTACACACAGAACCCACATGGTCAGCCTAGCAGCCTCCAGGTCCAACTCTTAACCAGTCACAACTGGTGTCCCACAGGGCTCAGTCCTGAGACCCCTGCTGTTTGCCATATACTTCTCAGAGGTGCAGGCAAACACAGGTGGACTACAGCAAACCGTGTCTGGTGATTACTGCAAACTGTGAGCCATACTTGACAGTCCAGCTGTCACAGATGTCCTTCAAGGGGCCTCACATAGACCAACACAGGGTGTCAAAGTCATGGCCTCCAGCTAAAGGCCACAAACTGCATGGTCATTCCATGTTGGGAAAACTAAACACCCACATATTAACACATGAGTGGCAGCCACTTTAATACAGGCGAGGTAATGGGTATGTGGAGACTACATTAGATAGTTATCTCTCCTTTGACAATCATATCTCCAAAGTAATTAGGCCATCCATCTATGTAGGCCATCTGATTACTTAAGGGTTTGCATCTAGACATACTGAGGTTATTGTGCCCCTTTACTCATCACTCATCAATACCATCATCGAGTATGATAACCCATTTGGGATGTACCTCAGAAGACACATCCAGCAGCTGAAGGGTCCACGAACTTACCTCGCCAAGAGGATTACTGGCCTCAGACATGTGTCCTATGCTGCCAGACTGAATGAACTCTTGCATTACTCAGTGGCATCTCGTTTACTCAGAGATGATGTTTGCTGGCCAACAAAGCCATGTCCAAGTCAGGCTTAATGGATATGCTCCACCTACGGGAATCCATGTCACAGTGAGCCACACACTGTAATGAGCTACACCTTACCACAACCATAACTGGAAGATGCTGGAGTGACAGATTCCTGTCACAGGTACTTCCCATGCTTTGGAACTACATCCCTGATTACATTATACACAGCCTCTCACTAACACTCCAGGGAAACCTTGCAGAGTGGATGGGGAACAGTGGATACACCCCAGGGATCCCATAATTGGCTCTGCTCCACAGAGGGACAGTTAGTTAATCAATGGGGTGGCGACAGCTGAAACATTTTGGCTAAGTTTATGAATGGCCTCGGGCAGTTAGCCAAGTACCCACCTATGTACCTATGAACCTATACATACAGTATCAGCACATGCTGATAGTTTAATTTACTGTTCATGTGTTGACTTACCTTGTGCCAATACGGTTGTGTGTGCAATAGTTTAGGGCTGCCTATGTAGGATGCACACAGTAGACCACCTATACATGACAATTTACAGGTGGTCTTGTGTGTGTGCCATCCATGTTTACTGTGTGTGGAGGTGGAGAAGGGTGTCAGTCTGTTGGTGCCTACACTGTCAGTTTGTGTGCTATATGTTCCCTCTTTGCCAAGGCATGGGCATACTGGGCACACCTCCGTCTGCCTACTGGGGCTGGCTCAGGGTGTTTGTGGTCTGAGTACCTCT
Organism: Protopterus annectens; assembly: GCF_019279795.1. NCBI lineage: Eukaryota > Metazoa > Chordata > Ceratodontiformes > Protopteridae > Protopterus > Protopterus annectens. Next base: position 1,584,927,271 of record NC_056743.1, read on the forward strand.
GTGCCTGTGGGGCCCTTGGCAATGGTGGTGGGCTGTGAGGGCCTTCACCATTCTGTTCCTACTACAGCTGTTTCCGCAGGATAATATTGTGTAGCATGGCATATACTATGAAGATGTGGGCACACGTGCCTGGAGAGTACTGCAAGGCTCCACCAGATATGTCCAAGCAATGGAACCATGATTTCAGCATCCTAAACACATGCTCCATGATAATTCTGGTTTGTGCGTGTGCCTCATTATGGCGTTCTTGCATGGGTGTGTGTGCATTTCTGATGGGAGTCATCATCCACGTTTCCAAGTCCATAGCCAGCATCCCCCACCAGGTGGCCATATGGGATGTCCCCCCTGGCAAATACCTGATACAGCTGTGAGGTATACCAGATGTGGGAGTCGTGATAGCTTCCAGGGCTGCCAGCACACACATCCATGATAATGCCCTGGGCATTACATACGACCTGACAGTTGATGGAGAGGTATCCCTTGCTGTTTATGTATCGCCTACCCTGCTCACCGGGTGGTGACTTGATGTGTATGTGCATGCAGTCTATTGCACCCAGTACCTCCGGGTATTCTGCCACACAGTGGAAGAGACACATATTGCTGACCAACTCCTCCTGCGTTCGGGGGAAGTATATGTGCTCACTGGCATGTGGTAACATGGCATCCAGGAACTGGTGGAGTACCCTGGATGCTGATGCCTGTGAGATCCCCAGGATATCCCCAGCTGGCCTTTGAAAGGTACCTGTGGCTAGTAATCTCAAGCTTACACATACCTTCTTGTCCACTGGGATGGGTTCCCCTCTGTTATTTCTGGCTCTGAGGCATGGCCGGCACAGCTCAACAAGTTGCTGTATGGTGTCCCTGTCCACCCTGTAATGCTTTACTATCTCCAGATCATTTAGCCCCTGATAGGTTACCCTGGGTCTGAACACTCTTCTCCTCCTCCTCCGGTACCTGAGGTGGTTGTCAGCATCATCCTCCATACCACCTTCAGTCTCCAACACATGCTGGTGAATCAAAGCTATGGCAGCCCCTAACATGTACATATTAAAAGTTCCCCGTCTGTATACACCGATGGTGCAGAGTGTATGGGAATACACAAATGTGTGTGAGGTGCTTTTAAACTTTATAGTATTGTGCTATGGATGCTGCTGATGTAAGTGGGTGTGTATGAACTATTCCAGCTGCTGCGTGTCTTAATTATGGGTTTTGCAATGAGTACTGCAAGTGTGGGGCCTTTACTGTGGAGATCTTCTTGCCTGCCTTGATTACTCTGTTGCCCTTTAATTCACTTTTAGACCTGGATCCCCTATTGTCAGGCATGCATCCACCTGCTGTCATTCTTGTTTTGTACTTTCCCTACCCAGTCATGGCGAATTGTGCCTTGTAGCTGATATACTGCATATCACCTTTGTTCTGCTTTGACACTTTGCTGTTTTCTTTGCAGTACAGCCCCTCCCCTTCCCTGTTCTGCAGGTAGCTGCTTGCAGCCTTGTTAGCTGTTGTCAATGACCCACTGTAGGCTCCTAGGTGTTAATTAGCCATTTGTACTCCAATTTCACTGCTGCAGCATTTCCTTTTCTTTCGTATATCCTTCCTGTTTCACCTGTAATGCGTGACGCACATACCCGTTTACCAGGTTTATGCATGTTTTCATCTCCTACATACTCAGTTACCTTGTGTACTCTCCGCTAAGCATAGCTATGGACAATTCGACACACCCCTATCCTGCAACTTTGCCTAGCTAGGGGCAGACTGGTTTAGCAATGCTCCAATGTGCTTACAGCAATGGCGACAGACCCCTCTCTTGATGTCATTTCTATCTCAAGGGCTCACTTCACTATTATAATGCTACGTTGTTTTGTGCATCCTTACACCAGCGGGAAATCTGCAATTCACTATTACTCCTCTCATTTGCATGGCATTGCCTAATAATTCCTAGCTACTGCGCATAACATTGTCGCTGCCCCTTAGCAACCCTAGCGGCATGAGTATGGTGCAGCATGCCTGCCATTGACTATTATGGGGAAACCATGATATGTGTTTCATTGCAGTTTTATTCTACATTTTTATATATTCCTTACGATCCCCTTTGTGCACCACTGCCCTGCGCTTCCACATCGCGATAGTGCGACTATATATATTTAATGTTAATTTTATATTTTGCACATTTTTTTATGCCAATGGCTATATATTTAGCCATTGGCATATATTAATATTATAATACATGTGTTTGGTCGGCTGTCATGGCTCTGATTTTATGTTTGCAACAATGTTAACCGTTTTATTTCAGTTTACATTTCTGCATGCTTACACTACGCCTGCACCACTTCCTGAATCGCTATATACCTTCATTTGCATGCTACACTGCTGCACTTGGGGTGATTAGCATACAGGCTCCGGGAGCGTACCAGGTAGTGCACGTGGAAACAGCTCGTACCTGAATAGCTCGGCGGCCATATTTGGTGTTAGATTGCCGATGCTATGCGTGCACCTGGCCAAGCTCCTTGAATCTCAGGGATTGTCTACATCACCTACCTGTATGACCTAAAAACACATACAGAGTGGCAAAATAAACACTATATAAAAAGTATAAATTCCTACAATATATAAATAATAACTATAGAAATAAAAGCTACAACAGCTCATAGTGATACCACAAGATTAACAGATGAAACTAACATTTACACGTTTGATGATACACTATTACATATTATACTTATGAAATTCGATATTATGAGTTTTAGATGTTATGGATTTTAGATGTTATGGTCTCGATGTTTTGATTTTAGATGTTATGAGTTTTAGATGTTTTAAAAGGGAACCAGATTACTATTCCTTCTGGTTAAAGTTACATAAGAAATCACAACAGAAATGAGCAAAGATTTCCAGGTATAATACATTATCAAGAAATAACACATTAAAATAATCATCCTGCCCTATACACTTAACTGCAGCCAATACACCCTCATCACTGCACAAATGAAGACATTTTCTGAAGTCATAATTATTTTGAATGACAGTAAAAAAGAAATCTGATGTGCAGTGCAACAGAATTTAGTGCACAGAAGTAGCATACATTAACTGAATTTGTCATTTTTGCAAGTACTACCTTCTATTGCATAGTGAATAAATAATTAAAACAAAGGTTATTAAATACATCAGGTGCAACTGTTGATTTATTTATTGATTTGATGCCTTCCAGCATCACTAAACAGGAATCAGTGAGAACTCAGACAAACAGGTAGTAAGACAAAACTATTTTAAGATGAGAAAGAATGTCAGATGAAAAATAACAGCAGACCATGCATAGGAGGTTAATAGGCTATTGATCCTGAGGCCCTTAAAAGCCTAGCCAAGAGTTTAGCCCATGTTTAGACAAGTCAGCACCCAGAGCCCCTGTCCAGCAGGGACACAGGTGGAATCCCAGGGGTGTATTTTCTGTTTCCCATCCAGTTATCCAGGTTGCACTTAAAAAGGGATAATGAGGTACTCTGCTTGATGTGGAAAGGGAGTCTATTCCACAGATGGGGGAGTCTCTGGGACACACATCTGTCCCACCAACAAGTCCTATTGATATCATAGACCAGGTTGAGGTTGCGCTTATGGATTGCTCGAGTGGAGCTTGACTTGCAGATATGCAGCAGTCTCATCAAGGTGGGGTCTGAGATTGCTTTGTATGCCAGACAGAGGTCACCTCTGAGGAGTCTGTATGAAACTGAGTAGAGGGACAGGGCTTTTAGCCTATCTGTGTAGGGTAGGTGTTTGAGGCCGTGTATTCTCCTGGTGAGGAATGTCTGTGGTCTCTCCAGCTGCTGCATGTGCTTTGTGAGGTACATGCCGAAGGGGGTGTTGTACACAATAACTGCCCTTATATGGTAATAATACAGGGATCTTATGACCTCTTTGTCTCTGGATGAGGTACCCTTAGTTATGAGGTGGGCTGTGTAGGAAAGCTTTCCGTACAATGGAAGCAACATAGTGGTCAAAAGTCAGGTTGCTATCAACCTGGGTGCCCAAATCCCTCAATACTGATTGCGTGCTTATTAAGTTGTTATTAATGTGATAATATGTGAGGATGTCACTCTCCCCAAAGGGGATGATGATGCATTTTTTGGTATTCAGCTTGAGGCCATGTTTCTGGCACCAGTCATTTGTTTGGGTGAGACCCTCTTGGAGGACGTCCACATCACTTGGGGAATTGATGACTGTGCCCAGCTTGCAGTCATCTGCAAACTTGGTCAGCCATAGCCCACTGGTTTTGGCCTGCACCTCAGAGATGTATATCCCAAATAACAGAGGCCCCAAGACTGATCCCTGGGGTACGCCGCTCATTACTGGTCTACTGCTTGAGGTGGCTTCCCCTATTTTGATTAGGTGGGTTCTATCAGTGAGCCAGTTTGCTACACATCTGGTAACATATGGATTGATACCTAGTTGAATGAGTTTATCTACTATGCCCGAGTGGGGAATAGTGTCGAAGGCTTTGGCCAGGTCAAGGTAGGCAGTGTGCACTGTCTTCCCCTTGTCCATGGCTTTGGTGACTGTCTCAAAGAAGTCAGCCAGATTTAACAGACATGACCTCTCCATGACAAAGCCAAACTGTGTGGGGTCAAGTGTTTGGAGGTTGCCACTGTCCCTGTAAATGAGCTCCATGATAATCCATTCCATGGCCATGCAGATCAGGCTAGTTAGGCTGATGGGTCTATAATTTCCTGGATTAGTGGACGCTCCACCTTTGTGTAAAGGGATGACAGTGGCTGTCCTCCACTTAGCTGAAACAAAGCTGGTACTCAGGCTTTGGTTGAATAGGGTGCCTAATGGTGCTGCAAGTCTATGCCTGGGATGCTCTCAGGTCCCATGGAGGCTGTATTTTTTGCCTTTTAGAGGGCAGTGATGACCTGCTCCCTAGAGATATGGGGTGGGGGGCAGGTACTGGGGATGTCCTGATTTACTGATGGAGAGTGATGATGAAAGAGGGGAGAAGTTTTTGCTGAATCTGTCAGCCAGCAGATTGGTTTTATCTACAGCATTTGTGTATGTGGTGTCCTTGATCACCAGTTCTGAACAGATCTGGGTGTTTCCTTTGAGAGTGCAGAAATATGTGAAGAAGGCCTTATGATTGCCTCTAGTCGATGTGGCCAATTTGGACTCAAAGTTGGCTTTGGAGGATTTCACTAGTGCACTTACTGGCTTGTTCAGACTAAGGAGAGATTGCTTCCAATTGAGTACCTGCTCCTTCTTGGTCTTGAACATCAAATATTTCCTTTTGTTATATAGTTTATTTATTGCAGATGTCCACCAGACAGGTTTACTTTTCCTTGCGGAGGATGATTTTGTCCTGTCAGGTATTCCTGATTCCATGCATCTACTGTATATAAATGATTGTATAGTACTTTGGTGTAGATTTGAAGATTGGTGCCAGTTCCTATAGTTGAGGAGGGGGTTGTGAAGCTGTTTATACTATCCCTCTGGAGGTTGTAATCAGCTTTGGAGAAGTTTTTTGTTTGACCCTAGCTAGAGGGGGGGTCAAGGGAGATGGTGACTTCGAACGTGACCGCTTTATGGTCAGATCTTACCAGGGAGGATGATACTGTAGGGGTGCTGCAGTGGTTACTCATGTTGGTTAATACCAAGTCCAAGATATTATCACCTCTTGTGGGGATATCAACTAGCTGTTCCAAGGCATTTGCATTGATAAAATTAAGGAATCTCTGGGCATTTGTGTTCTGGCATGAGTAGTTTTTCCACTCTATGGTTGGGTAATTAAAGTCACCCAGGATCAGGGTAAAGAGTTGAATCTTGATAGATCTGAAGAGGTCCAGATAGGTGGAGTGGCCATCTTGAGTCAAATTTGGGGGCCTGTAGCTAGGTATAATTTGAATACGGGTCTTGTCAATGGTTAACTACACCTGGAGTGTCTCCTATGCATCATGCTGTTTGACCAGCCTGGAGGTCTATATGTCTTTCATATATATTGAAACTCTACCTCCTTTGGCTTTGATGCCCACATTTTGTGGTTTGAATGTACAACAGGATGAGTAATCAGGTAAGGCTGGGGTCCCCTCCAAAGCTTTGAACCAGGTTTCTGTGACTGCAAAAATGTCAGCATCTTTCAGGAGTAAGAATGCTTGCAATGAGCACAGTTTCATGTTTATACTCCTAGAATTTAGCAGCATGACCTTTAATTTGTGTTTTGTTGAGATTTTTATGTTGGTAGTATCGAACTCATGACTTTTCCTAAAAAAGGCACTATGAGGAGGCAAGGGCCTTTGCCAGAAGCCTGAAGCCCAAGTGAGACAGATGCAGGCCATCTCTAGCAAAGCATCATGGTCTGTCGATCATACCTACCCAGGCTGTCAGGCACTGGATCCCCCTGTAATGACACCAGAAACTAAGCCAATTGTTAAAGTCAATCATTTTCTGTTTGTATTGAGGCATCATTCTGGGTGATGGTAGAATGCAGCTCAAGGCTAGGGATATAACTGCCTGGGACACATATTCAGTGAACTCAATCATGTCTCTCTTCATATAGTCTAGGGAGGTACATCTCAAGTTGTTCACGCCAACATGGACTCTGACACGGTCATAGCAGTACCTGTTGTTGACAGACTTGAGTGCATGTGTGATATGTTGGATTCTGGCACCTGACAATCAACTAACCGTGACTTTTGCCTTAGCCAGCCTGGTGAAAGGCACATCTGTGTGTCTCACAATGGAGTGTCCTATGACTAATATGTTGGGTTTATGGTTAGGCCTTAGTGGTTGCGAGACACTGGTGTATGGACTATGCATGGTATGCGGTGTGGAGGGTTGTGGAGTTCTCATGTGTTTTTGCCCCTGAGGTCTCCTTTGTTTGGGTTTGTTTTTGTTGAGAACTTCCTTATATGTGGGTGTGTGTTGTGTAGTTGTGGGTGGTGTTTGAGGTGTAGTGATTGTGTTGGCATCCTTCTCAGTGCCAGATATACTGGCTTGTGAGGGACAGAGCATAGACTGTAATTCCAATGATGGTGAACTCTTTGTTCGTGGTTTTTGCCACCGAAGAATGGACAATCATAAACATATCGCAAACAACAGGAAATGGATAGGTAAACACGTAAATCTTACAGTTAATAATGAAGACATGGATTTAGAATTGTGTAGGGAGAATGTTTTGGGTAGCGATATGACCAATGGTATGAATGAGTATGTTATTAATGGTTTAAACAATGCCTTAGAAAACAATATGAATTTGAAAGTTACAAGACAGAATGACCAAAACATTATAATGTATTTGAACAAACTGAGTGACAACTGTGACAAACATTTTATTGTACAGAGAAATGTTACCCCACAAAAAGCAGGAACAGCTTATTGTTGTCAAGCGATAGAATATGAAAAAACGCTTGTTGATATAAATAATAGAATAACGAACAAAGAAATGCAAGAACAAAATGAGGGGGAAAGTGCACTATTAAACCTATCCACATATGAAATTATTGATGTAAGAGAACAGAATTTAATACAGGAAGATTCCAATATAATAGTGGGTGAGGTAAAGTGTACATCTCAAACAAGCACGGATATAATTATTCCCATCAATTTTTATATTGATTTAAACCCTGAACAATATCTTAATGAAAGTTCTCAGTGCTTTACTAATATGGACACTGAACCAACCCAGAGTGAATTTTTGAGTAACCCAACAATAACAACAAACACCCAAGGTGATTTTAAAATATTTAACTACTCGAAGAATGTTATGAGTAGTGAACATGCCAACTTGTTTTCAATGGGATTTAACTTTGTACCATGTCAAAAGGGTAGAGTGGTTAATTCTATCATTGATTTGAAATTATTCATTAGGAAACTGAATCTAAAAATGTTTTTCAATAATACAACTAGTGAAAATATGTTTATTCAACAAGATAATAAACTGTCTAAACCTAGTGTGTTCAACCCCCCGACTCATGAAAAAATAGCTCTCTTTGAAAAAATAACAGAAAGAGATATAAGGAAGTTTTATAAGCAATATAAACAACCAATACATACTAATATGGAAAAAGAACAACAGAAGATATTTGATCATATATTAGGAATCAAGGACATCAGGATAATGAGACCCGATAAGGGTAACGGGGTTGTCATAACGGACAAAGGGGATTATATATCCTACATGACAAATATGTTATTTAGTGAATCATACTCGGAAGTCAGTTTAAATGAAATTAATATAGCTAATCAAAGAATAGACAACTTACTCGAAGACATGTTGATGCAGGGGGAAATCTCTGAGGAAGAATATACTTATTTGAAAAATGATTACCCAGTAATAAGTGGAATTTTTGGAATACCCAAAATTCACAAGGGTTTAAACAACTTACAATTTAGACCTATAGTTGATGGTAAGAGAAGCAAAACATGCTTCATTGGACAATATTTGGACCATCACTTTAAGAAATGTATAGTTAAATATCCTTACATTACTAAAGACTCTTGGGACTTTCTGGGCAGGCTGAATCAGATAAAAATGAACAGTGGGGACTTATTTGTCACAGTGGATGTATGCAATTTATTTACATGTATTCCACATGACATAGGATTAATATGGTTAGAAGAACAACTATTTGAATCTAGAATATACGAACAAACCAAAATTAATACATTAATTAATCTTATGGGCATAGTGTTGCATAATAATTTCATATTTTTTGAAGGAAATTATTATAAACAGACAGATGGAGTAGCCATGGGGGCAGCTTGTGCCCCCATGTATGCAAACCTCATAATGACATACTGGGAGCAAAATTTTGTATTCAAGAGTGAATATTGGAAATATATTAAATTATATTTAAGATACCTAGATGATATTTTTATCATCTGGGATCATGATAAAAATAAAAAGAAATTAAATACATTCCTGGAATACATCAATAACAATGTCAGATTTTTAAAATTTACACACACCATTGGAGATGAGGAAGTCACATTCTTGGACGTTAAAATTACACATAATAAAGATAATGGTAATTTAAAATCCAATATTTTCAGGAAGCCAACATTCTCAAATTCTTACCTCCATTATGACAGCTGGCACCCTGACCATCAGAAAAAAGCTGTGGTCAAAGGCCAGATGGTCAGGGCGGCCAGAATGGTCAGTGAGGAAGATGAGTTTATTAAAGAAATTAAATTCATGGCTACCATGTTTACCAACAGGGGATACCCTGGCACATTTTGTGAGAAAATACTTGAAGAAGTTAGGAATAAGAGACTCAGGGGAATATATGAACCCATATTGAGTCATGGTTACAATACAAACAACAAGAATAATAATAACCAAATAATTGAAAAACATCAACTACCATTATATATTTCAGTATTTGATGACACCTATGAAATCATTAGGAATATCATTAAGGGAAATTGGGGAATGTTAATTGATGATAATACTGTGGCGCAAACACTTCAGGGACAAGTGAAATTTGTATATAAAAAAGATATGGCCTTTAAGCAATTTTTTGAAAGAAACACACTATCAACTAAAACGAATAGGAAAGTGGGTAATTTTAAATGTGGCAGATGCACTGTATGTAAATATATTCAATGTACAGGCAATAGAGTTCTGGTAAATCATCAAAACATTAGGATTAAAGAACATTTCAATTGTTTTACTTCTAATGTTGTTTATGTCGCAATATGTCAAGATTGCAGGGCATTCTATGTTGGCAAAACCAGCAGGCATTTTAGGAGTAGAATTAAAGAACACCTGCTGGATGTCCAACATTTGAAAACAACGAATGCCCTGGCTAGACATGTACAACAAAATAGAAGCCACACTTTCAAATTTTGTGTTATCCAGCATGTAGAATATGATGCAAATGGAAAATGTACTAAATATGATTTAGACATTAATGAATTAAGATGGCAAATATTTTTAAATGCCTACAATTGGCCAGGATTAAATGAATATTGTAGCATTAAACCTATTTTAAATAGCAATTATATTAAGGGTAGGATACATTAATCAATATGAATATTTATTGATAATGAATTGGATATTTATGTAAGTAATTGCAATTGTAATATAAAATAATGGAATGTGTTATTAATTTATGTATTACAACAATATATAATACATGAGTTATGTAATGAAGATATATTCATATATTAATTATTAATGCATGAATGTTTTTAACATTAACATTATTGTAACTTGTTCTATATACATATATATTTTTTACATTTTTCATGTTTTATAATATGGATGTACACAAATCATAATTTATGTGATATACAAGATGACAAGCCATAAAATACAGAATTACACTGGCTTCACAATAACATATATAAAACATATATAAATAGTTTTATATATTCAAAAATTTATAAACATATACATAAAAGAACATCCAGAATGAAATATAAGGAAACCTACACATTTGTTAATTAGAATACAGATAACATTATTCATTAATTATTATTATTATTATCACTTTTTAAAAAAACAGCCATTATGGCATAGGAATGGTGTTTTGACACAAAAAGGAGTTTTTAATTGTCAATTGTTAATTGTTTAAAGTGATTAATTGTTTTTAATTGGGGTGGGACCTGTGTATATTTAAAGAAAGGAAAGCAGTGGAATAGTATTCTGAAGAAGTTCGTCACAACGGACGAAACCCGGGTAAACATTCGTTTTATGTATTGGTTTGGTGGATATTCAGTGGATGTTGGTGTACTGGTCATTTTCGTGGTGTACTGCTGTTCGCAACTTTTCAATAAACGGTCCATTATAGCTGTGGAAAGCATCATTTGTACAGCGTGGAAGAAAGTGAGTTGCTGTGACTGCTGTGACTGCTGTGTATGCTGTGGTATAATTCGCTGCCGAGCATTTGAACTTCCTGTGTTATAGACTGTACCTTCTTTATGTAATTGCATCTCTCACAAATTGTGTTCCTAGGTGGTAGTAGTAGAAGGTTGTCCGTGTACATGAAGCAGTTGCTACACTGTCTCAGGATGCCCATATCAACCAGGCTGGCAGGAGAAACCGTAGGAAATTTTCCATCCATATTTGTCAGAATCTGAGGGAGAGAGGCCAGGGAGAGCTAAGGGGTAGGCCTAAAGCCCAAGTGCTTAAACCAAAACTAAGAGGCATAGAATAACACTTAAAATTTAAACAGGCTAAAAACAAGCAGTAATAAATGCAGCAGAGAAGACACAATTGAACACTTTAGAGAACAAGTAGCAGAAAAAACAAGATGAAGTGATACAGTAGGAGGAGGAAACAAATACTGTAAAAGCATCTGAATAAAGTTTTTTTCCCCCAGTAAAGTGGAAAGGGAGAAAGGAGATAATTCAAGGTTAAGAAGCTAAGGGGGTTGGCCTTCCTAAATGTTCTCAATGGATTAGGCAGAATGAGGTAATGACACTGATCTGGGAGGAGTGTCTCAGATCAAATTTATACTAGGGGCGGGCAAACGCAAAGCTACCAAGTATAACAACAAGATACCAATAGGGAGGGAGCCTGGGAAACTATACTACAGCTACTAGCTACACTATTTTAGGCAGAAAACAATACAGAAATGTTTATCACAGCAGAAAAAAACAGCAGTGAGGCACTAAATGAAAGCATTAAACAGATAAAGGAGCAAGGAGACTCTAGAGAATGTTTTTAACTGCAAATAAATCAGTTATATGATACACTCCTTGGCAGGAAATTCGAACAAACAAACAGATGCTGAACAAATAGAGAAAATTTCCAGTTAATACCTTTCACACAGTGAAAATAGCTAAAAAAGCTTTACAAACAGTGTGACAGTAACAAAAGTGATTTAACAGGCCCAGTAAGGCAGACAATTTCAGAACTATAGTGCAGATTAGGTTATACCAATAAAATACAGTAAAAAAAATAGTAAAAAATAGTAGGCAGCAGGGAATTAAAAAGTGCTATAAATGGTTATAATAAGCAATAACTAGCAATAACTAGTAAAAATACATCACAATGCACCACACAGCATAACCCACAGATATCATTAAATACATCAATTATACTCAATGTGTTTATACCAAAAAAGGAAACACTAAACTGTATGTCCTGGTCCATAGTTCTGGACAAGACAGCACCTCTTAATCTATACAGCTGCATGCTGTGCATGAGCCTTCCACATGGGGTTTCTTACTACTGCTGCAGCTGGTCATCATTAGTCAAAGTGGGACTGGGTCTGGAAGAGGGATGCATCATATTTCTCCTCCACAACTCAAGAAGGATTTCTCACAGAAGTCATGAGCCATGGCTCCAGTGGATATCCAGCACCCCCTTTTAAAGAAAAAAAATAGGGGGGGCATAATAGGGATGAGGACGGGCATAATGGTTAAGGTGTTCACCTCACAGACACAAGATACAGGGTTTCATCCCACCTTTGTAGGAAATTAGTTAGGCTTAACATGGCCTGCAAGGGCAGCTAACCTAGTACTTGGCTATGAAACTGTGAACCTACATACCTCTCAACCTCCTAGAGCAAGAAATCTGGACAAAGCCATAAATAATGGGGAACAAAGGCCCAAAAATAGGGACATTTTTTAAATATTGCTCCTACATTCTTAGAAAGTTGATAGAATAACAGGTTTTACCTTATAATGACTTTTCTGAAGGGTAAAAGGTTTGAAACTCAAATCTCTGTCATTATTTTTTGACATCAGTCCTCAATGATTTGCCAGCAATTTGCTAGAAAACCAACATTTTATGAGTAACAGACCAAAAATATGAGGCAAAAATCTGGGCATTCTGTGAAAATCTGGACAGTTGAGAGGTATGTATGAACATATGAACCTATAGGAGAGACAAAACAGGAGAAAAAGATTAATATACAGCAATTATATTTAATATGAATAACTGCTTATATTAAAAATAAAATTAATTCAACTTATTAACAAAATGCCCACTGAGCACCCTGCAATTTAGTAAAAGGTGGTAAAGTGAGCTAGTGTGTCAGATATGGGAATCGTGCATTGCCAGGGTGCTGGACAAATACATTGGTGATGCACCCCCATGTATCACACACTACCTGGTAATTGATGGAAGGGTAGCCCTTTCAATTGCAGTACCACTCATCCTGGGGAGCAGCAGGGGCCCTAATTACAGTATGGGTGCAATCTATTGCACCAAGTACCTCAGGAAAATGTACCAGGTCATAAAAGGCACTCAAAGTCCTGGCTTGGTCCTGAGGTGATATTGGGAAATAGATGTACCTATCCACAAGTGTCAAGAGTACATCCAGGAACTGCTTCAGTATCCTCAAGGCAGAAGCCTGTTAGATCCATAATGTGTCCCCAGTCGGTTTCTGGAAGGTCCCCGTAGCAAGTATATTGAAGGCTATACATACTTTGGTGTTCACAGGAATAGGGAGTCCACTCATACTTACACTGCCTTTATGGGGTCAGACTTGCCCACTAAGACCCTTATACTGTCCCTGTCCATTATAAACCTATCAAGGATTTCTGATTATCAAAGTTATGAGTTATCCCTTGCTTATATTTTCACCTTCTGGGCCAGCAAATACCGTTGGGTGCAAGCAGTTTTGGCCCAACCAAGACAAGCAACTTTGACTTAAAAATAGCAAAGCTTTCCACAAGAGATAGCATTTCTGCCAATTACAACTCTGATAGATTTGGTGATGCCTCAGTTTTTATAGCATATCTGCAACAAGCACAGGAAAGGGGGAAAAATTGACTATGAATTGCAAATGGTGTAAAATAATTGTAATTAGCATACGAACATTGACGTCACTCCACATTTCCATTTCATTATCTGATCATTTTATATAAATACATTTAGGGACATTGTGAATTGTCATAAATGTGCCTGTTAATGCACACCCCTGAACTCCTTAATGCATTTGTGTAACTGACTATGATTACTGACCTAAGAAAGATTCTACTACTGTTGAATCGAAAATATAGAAAGCCTGGAATATGAAAAAGGAAAAAATAAAAAGTATTTCTGCAGTGAAAAAAGCCTCCTTGTTGCTCACATCCCCTTACTTAAATGTACTAACTCCACAATTGCACAACCAAGGAGAAAGGGCAAACTCATTACTGTTACAAAACCCATTTTTCACAGAGTGCAACTACAGCATTCTGCAGCAAAAAAAATGTGAACTAAATTTACAGCAACTTAATCACATCTAAGCAAATCCTTTTTAAATCGTCTATGTAAAATAAAAGAAAACAGACAGCTACAAATTTAACACTATGGCCTCCTAAATGCCAAAACGTGTATAGTCATCCCCTTTGGCAAAAACAAAGTGCCCACAAATTACCACATAGGTGGTAATCCATTAAGTACAGAAGAAGTAATTAGGGACCTGGGGACCCAAGTTGATAGCAATCTCTCATTTGACAACCACGTGGCCAAAGTGGTTAGAAAAACATTTTATATAGCCCACCTAATCATGAAGGGATTCACATCTAGATCAGGGGAGGTCATCATGCCTCTTTACTCATCCCTCATCAGGCCCATAATTGAGTACAATGCCCCTTTTGGGATGTACCTTACCAGACACCTGCAGCAACTGGAAAGACCCCAAAAGTACCTCACCAAGAGGATCAAAGGGCTCAGACAGATGCCATATGCTGCCCGGTTAAAGAAACTCCAGCTCTACTCAGTGGCATATCGCCTGCTCAGAGGCAATCTGTGCCTGACATATAAAGCCATGTCCAACCTGGAATTAATGGACATGCTGCACCTCAGAAAATCCAAATCCCATCGAGCTACACGCTCGAGAGACTTGAACCTCAGCACTGAAATAAATAGGACATGCTGGAGGGACAGATTCATAACCCAGAGGCTCACTTCACTCTGGAATAAAATCCCAGTCCAGGTTAAGCAGAGTCCCTCATTGACTCTCTTCAAGAGGAATCTTGATGAGTGGATGGCAGATCGTAGGTTTACCCTGGGTATCACTTCTGTGTCACTGTTAGACAGAGGCACAGTATACTAACCTCGAAAAAGGGCATAGCAAAATTAATTTAAAATGGGTGGCGAAAGCCAAACACACTCTGGCTAGGCTTATAAATGCCCTAGGGCAGATAGCCTAGTATGAACCTATGAACACTGAAATCAAAATAAACATCAAACAGTAATTGCAGCCAGGACTACAGAGCCTGCAATATTTAATTAAATAGGATCTTCTCATGCCTTTTTCACTTATAATGGATTTCTTAAGAGTGCACACAATCAAGCAACATGCTCCCCTTTGAAAAATGAAGTATATAAATGTAAATGCTTCTTGTTCCATCCATAGTGCTGCTTAAACTGTTAATTCCAGAAAATGATCCCAAATTTAGGGGACCAGGGTTTGTGCAGTAAGATTGCTAAACTAAACATGAACTACTGTATGCCTGCATTGCAGCATTTGCTCTGTACCAATCTTAGTCAAGTTTCTGATCTGCAAGTATGAATGAGCATACACTGTTAACATCTGTGCTGGAATACATATAGCGTTGTTATCTTTTCAGTTGCCCAGAATGGGGTATTTCTTACTGAAACATTTAGTAGGCCAAACCACACTCTGAAATGATGGAAACACCTTTCACGCTATTACCGAAACAGACTGTTGTAGCAATATAATCGATGCTATTGTTTTATATCACATAGAGATAACTCAAATAACTGGCACAGTTTTCTACAATATTTAGAGTCAAATTAGATTTTTTTCTCAGGACATCTGTAACTATTCATGCGTTCACATAATACATCTGCTAAAACCAAGACTGCTGTGTGAAAAGTGGGAACAGCAGGTATCCCTGATTAAAAGAAGGTAATATGCATAAGCAAATACATAATTTAAGTGTGACATCATAGGAATATGGCAGGACAAGTCAAATCATAAATGAGCTATGAAAGTCCTGCCCACTCATAAGTAATGACAGGTGACACATTCAGAGTTAAGAGTATTATTTTGTTTGAACTATACAGCCCACATGTGTTTCTTATATACCTCTCACATGAGCTCATCATTTGAAAGTGGATCTATTTCTTTTTAGGACCTGCTGCAGGGATATATTTGTTAAATGTATAGGTAATAACAGTAGTATATTCTGGTGCTTTGTTACACTATACTTACGTCTCCAGAAGCTAGTAAAGGCACAAACTGCACATTCATATATAAGGAACCTGCAAACTTACATGACACCAGGCATGCAGAGTGTATGAAATTATGGCCATTTGTTCCTGCAGGGAATCTGTTGACATAGCCTGCAGGATAATCTGTCCACAATGTGCACAACAAATTACAAAGACATGCATCAGGAGCATTTCTCCCTGGGCCTCCGCTGAAAATTGGCTCATTCCAAGTCAGACTTTCCCAGTAAACAAATGTACAATAAAATAAAATAAACATCTCTCTCCCTTTCAGTTTACAATAAAAATGGTTGTATAAGACATAGGTGAACATCTTAAAAGATACCATTCCTGAGATCCTGAGTGAATTTTCTTAAATTTCCATGCATGGAGTTGTGGAAAGGTATGGCACACCAAAGAAGGAGAATGATGTTCAGGGTGTGCAACTATAGCAATTCAGTATATGGTTCTGACAGGTTACAGATGCAATACAGCTGTCACTTGCTGAACAGCCAGACTCCTCTTTTTTTAATTTCTCCAAATCTTTTGGGTTTCTAATACCATGATGGGAATGAACCCCATTCCTAAGTCAAAGTATGATTAATGTTCATGAAATTAGCATTGTTTCAATCTTTTATGTTAGCCAGAAGTGGTCTTCGCAGCACCTGCAATGTGCCCAGTAATGACTCCTTCTGCAATTCATATGGAATTACATGTATTGGAACCATATCTAAATACAATTGTAGCTTCTTGTTTATAAGAGCCGTTGCTCCTACTACTACTGGAATTGTCTGGGTATCTTTCTTCCACATTTCTCTTATTTCTGCCTGCAAATCCTAATATGACTTTGTGTCTCTCTGCATGCAAGACACTGTAGTCAGTGGGTGTAGCAATTTCAATGATCAATGCTACTTTTGTCTTCTTTTCATGGACCACTATATCTGGTTTTCTAGCATCTATCTTTTGAACTGTTGGTAATGGGTGATCCCATGTGATGTAGACTTCATCATTTTCTATGATGCTTTGTGGCTCATTTCATGTGTTTTTCAGCTACATAAATATTATAAAATTTGTACAATCCCCAGTGCAAAAGTCTTGCCACATTATTATACCTTTCAATATACAATCCCTCTGCCATTAGTATGTTACAAACAGCAACAAGGTGTGTGACTGTTTCCAATTCTGTTTTACAAAACCTATATTTGTCTGTTTCTCCCACATGTTCAATGGACTTTGTAAACCAGCATGTGCGTAGTGCATTATCAGGGCCACCAATATTAACCTTTCATTTTTTGGTTTGAATTCGCCTCTCCTTAATCATTCCTGCGTTCGATCCTGATCAACTTGAGGTTCTTCTTGAAGTTTTCTATACTTGCAACTGTATTTATACATTTTCCACATTTCTTGCTTTCTCATCTGATCCTTCACCTTACATTCTTTCTTTTGTTTTTTGGCACATTCAGTTGCTGCCTGATTTTTATCTGCTTCTGGTTTGATTTCCATTCCCACTTGACGCTGATATGCTTCTGCTAGACTAAGCAGGGAAGTCATCTTAGATTTATTCTTCTCATGTTTCAAAACTTTCACTACATTTAGGTCTTGTGAGGTCAACAGATATGTGTGCAGTCTCATGACTGCAGATCTAGTAATGTAATCAATTTCAAGGAGGCCCATGCTTCTTTCAAAACAGGGAATATATAATCTTGGTATGCACTGAATTTTATAAATCATTTGGTGAGCATGAAGCACCCTTCTTGTTTTCCTGCCTAATCTATCCAGCATGTTTTGGGGCCAGTCAGTCACTCCAAAATTGTAAGTTAGGACAGGAAGAACAAATTGGTTTATAGCTTGAATTTTGTTCCTAGATGACAATGCTGTTTTTTAGAATTAATTTAAGTCTTCTAAAATATTCCTTAATAAGTTTTATTCGCATTTGTTCATGTTTTATCGTTGATTCCTCATCAATTCTCAAATATTTATACACTCCCTCTTGCTCAAGTTCTTTTAGATCACATTCTTCTTCCAATCTGATGTTTTCTTGGTGCTGCAGTTTTCTTGCTTTAAA
Source organism: Protopterus annectens (assembly GCF_019279795.1). Taxonomy (NCBI): domain Eukaryota; kingdom Metazoa; phylum Chordata; order Ceratodontiformes; family Protopteridae; genus Protopterus; species Protopterus annectens. The sequence goes on from NC_056743.1 coordinate 1,584,945,432, forward strand.
GGTTGCTTTTGCACATTTATCAAGACCAAGTGACATTCTTTAGAATGTTAAATGACATTCAGATGCAACACAGCTTTCACCTTCTAAACAGCTGGACTCCCCCAATGTTGTCATATGTCATGGACATACAGGATAACAAAAGCTATGCCATACCGCAGTATTATTATTCAAGAGAAATCATTAGTGGCATGACTGTAGAGGGCTGTAAATATATATGGCATTCAGGACAGACCATTATGACTCAGACTGCTGCATCACGAGTATGGGAAGGTTGTGTAGCTTAACAATGGGTCAGATCCTCTTCTAGACCCATTACGCCATGATCAGGAGTAATGTGCAGGATAGCTACACATGCACTGGGAGGGTTGATAAGCAACAGCTGAAGACAGTGTAGGCTGTGAAGGTTATGTGGATTCCTTCTGAACAGGACTGCCATGCTTAGGATAGCCCACCAACTTCTGATATGTGAAATAGAGGTTCTCATTATGACAAATATAGTATAATCTTGTTAAGCTACAAATAAAATATTTGAGAACTGAAAAATGCAAAGTAGCTGCCTTACTTCATGGCCTCCCCCAGACAAAAAGACAGCAATTTATAAGACTGAGGAACAGGTAAGACGGTTACAGGGAAGAAACAATATCCTCTTCACAATTCACAATGTGGCTAATGAGTCAGAAAAGTGAGGTATAGGCTGTTTTTTTTTTATGTACGTATTATGGAATCACAAATACCAGTGTTGAGGAACTCACATTACCTCATGTCTGAGTATCAAGATTTGCCAGTATTCCTGTGATTCACATCATCGTATGTCTGGGTAGAAACAGGTTTTAGCTTGAGCTTGAACATGTTTGTATTCTTGGCTAGAAATATCTGTACATAATGAAGTCATAGACTAAGCCTTTGAATAAATAATAATGATGACAGTAACATAGTCACTGCCAAACCTGAATGGATAATATCGGCAATGCAAGGAAAAATGAAAAGGAAGTTATCTACTGTTCTATGGTGAATGAATCTTTAGGTCTCTGCCTCTTAAATCAGGCTTCTAATAACCCCATACAAAAGCTGAAGGTCTTATACACCCTTTAGGTGTGCTGCTTCACCAGAAGACATCCTCTCCAGCAAAAGTGCAGTCCCTGTACAACGTATGTGATATAACAAGCATAAGTTATCCTGTCCTGTTTTTGCCTTCTGTGAGCCTTGTTAAAGTATTGCTCCTGGTCATCGTCAACAACATCACTGTGTCCCCCCTTATCTGGGTTCTCCCTGGCCATTAAACCCATCTCCTTCCCTCTAACCCTCATACCTCAGCCTTTAAACAGCTCTACTGCAGCCACCTAGCCTTCCTCTTGGCTACCTCTTCCCTTGCTCACCCATCTTCATTAATAGCTGACCCTCAAACCTCCACTGCTCCCTAGCCAGAGCTTGAATCACCCTTCCTTCACTCACACAGCTCTCAACTAGACTCTCCAGTCCCTACCACTCCTTTCCCTACCAGTCTCTCTGTACCCACCTCTGTAGCCTAACTCCTAGCTTGGTCTCTTAACATCCCTCCCATAGATTTGTGCTAAAAAACCCAAGCTGACCATTACTGTAACAGCAATCCAGTAAACATTATAGCTTAGATCCCTTTTCTATTGCATTCTCCTACTATTCCCACTGATTGCTTTCCTTGACTACTGCTGCTGATTCCTTAGACTGTGCTGCCCCACTCCGTTCGCTACGCTCACTCCACTCCCCTACCATACCCCCATTCCCACCCACCCCATAACAATTACACTTATAGTTACTGGCCACACCCTCCACAAATTACTAGTCCCGCCCACCCAACCATCTCCCATATAGAACTCACCACACTCCAATCAGTTCACCCTTTACCTACCTTCTACCACAACTGCTATATATACTACCCATACCCTCCTATACTCTCTACTCCCACTTATACCCCACTTTACATAAACTATAACCATGCAACCCCCACAGCATACCCAACCTCCAAAACTTGCAATATACCTAATAACCTCCATCTCTCTACTTCTCCTCTCCAGCCTAACCTCTTTACCACACTGAGCTTTATATGAGAAACACAACTCGGTGGCAAACAGATTCCACAACCACTGCCAGCAAACTGCTATACTTCTCTATATCACCATCAGACCTCTCCTTCTCACAACCTCCTTTATACTCTTCTAACAAACCTGCTTATAAAACTAACCCCCACTTCTCCCACAAGATAACAAGAATACTATACAAACTTAATAGACTGCCTCCACCTACTCCAAAATCTCACCTGCTGTGCAGATATACACCCTAATCCAGGCCCCAACTCATCAAGCACAACAAACGTAAATCACACAGAGGCTATATTCAAAAGGTCTTCCTCTTCTATCCTACTGTTAAACTTAAATTCAAGAAGTATACTCAACAAAATACCAGACATACATGCCCTCCTAGCCTTATACAAACCAGAGATAGCAGTGTTGACAGAAACTTGGCTTAAGCCACAATACCACAACAATGAGATCACTCCACCTGGATATAATATCATACGTAATGACAGAATAGGGAAAAAAGGTGGAGGAGTAGCCATAGTCTTCCAACGTCATCTTGCTATGGAACAATTTGAATGTAGCACCCATGAAACAAAAGATATTGAAGTAATATTTGCTAAACTAAAACTAAATTCCAGAAAATATATAATTATTGCAGATGGCTACATTCCACGAGGCAATAACATTGCTACACTGGAAAACCTGCTATTCTGGATATCTACCTCCCTCCCACAGGAAGGCATACTACTCGGAGACTTTATTATAAACTGGGCTGAATGCTCTAGTTACAACTCCTCCTCCCATATCAACCTACATGGCTTTACCCAAATTATATCTCACCCCACAAGAATTGATAGGACATCCCAATGATAGTCCATCTTAGACTGGATACTGGCATCAAACCCCAATCTCATACAACAAGCAGGCTGCCTCCCAGACAGTCTAACTGACCACCAAATAACCTACCTGATCAGGAATAAATCCCACCATACAACTCCCCCCACTCTAAAAACAATACGGAACAAAAAGAACTTCATAGCTAATAACCTACTTAACGCTCTAAAATTCATTAACTGGACTCCCCCTTACTCACCTTCCTCTAGACGAAGCTGTGCAATACTTTAACACAGCCTTCCTCAAAGCCCTAAATGAACGTGCACCACCCAGAAGCATTAGAGTCAAAACCAATTACGCCCCTTGGCTAACAAAAGAGACAAAAGCAATAATGAAAACTAGGGACAAAGGCTGGATTCAATTTCATAAACACAAAACCTCTTCCCTGAAACAACAATACCTAGAAGTCCGGAACAAAGCCAAAAAACACATTAAGCTAGACAAAGCCAATTATTATAAAACCAGACAAATTTGCTAGTAACCCTCAGAAATTCTGGGCCACAATAAATAATTTACTGTAACTTGGAAAAGCGACCACTCCTACCCCCGAACTGCCAAACAACCACAACAACATCCCAACACATTTCAATAGATTAACAAAATCAAAAAACTGCAATAAACTTCCAAAAACAAAAATAATGAAAACAAGCTGGAGCAGAAAAGTAACAAACAATTTAATATGAGCGCTTTCGGAAAAAACAATGCTTCTCCTTCTTCGGCCCATAAGCACATAAATGAGGGCCGTGAGATCTCCGACGGCATTCACCTCTCCAGTAGTAGAGTTTAAACAGATAGGGTCATTATTAGTAACAGGCTCATCTTGTGAAAAAAGAGAGCCTTGCAATCCTGCTCTTACTTGATTCGCCATAAAGACAGACTAACAAAATCAAAAAACTGCAATAAACTTCCAAAAACAAAAATAACGAAAACAAGCTGGAGCAGGAAAGTAACAAACAATTTAATATGAGCGCTTTCGGAAAAAACAATGCTTCTCCTTCTTCAGATGAACGAGATGTCAACTAAAGTGTGGTTTTATATGAACATCAATATGCAATTGGTAAAAAAGATTTGACCAATGCATTAGCTAAGCATATACATAATTTTCCTGAACATTATTTTAAATTTACTATACTTCAGCAAGTTCCACAGGACGAATTAGGTGGCCCATGGCAGATTAATTTAGAAATAAATGAATTACGCTGGCAAATTAGAACTGCAGCATATATCTTCCCAGGTCTTAATGAATTTATTTCTGATAAGTGTGTCCTTAAACTCTTAGCCTTGAAGAGATAGTTTGTAAACCAATGTTAATATATATTTTTTATATATATTTTTTATATATATATTTTTCATATATATATTTTTTAATATATATATTTCTTGAGTTTTGACAATTTTAAGATATATATTATGGGTTTTATGATTCTTAGTAAGTCCCTTTAATAGCTGCATCCAATGTTTCAATAATTTTATTGCTTTTATTGTTCTTAATGTTTATGTCGTATTGCAGAGTTAATGTGTTTATAAGAAAAATAGTCATTGTTAGGTTTTATATTTAATTATCTTGTTATTTGATTATATAAGGAATTTTTAGAATCACATGACAGTTTAATTAATTAATTATGACGAGAATGGCTATCAAACCACACTTTAGTTGACATCTCGTTCATCTGAAGAAGGAGAAGCATTGTTTTTTCCGAAAGCGCTCATATTAAATTGTTTGTTACTTTCCTGCTGTAGCTTGTTTTCGTTATTTTTGTTTTTGGACATTTCAATAGATACTTTACTGAAGCAATCCAAGCTCTAGCCAACACCCAAAATAGCACCAGCAACCCCATAACAAATCCCACTCCCTCCCATACCATAGAACTAAACAACTCCCCTAACTTTTCCCTACACCCTGTGTCCACTAAGACTATTACCAAACTCCTGAAAAAACTTAAACCAACCACACTAGCTGCAGACAAACTCCCTGCTGACTTCCTTCAGATAACAGCTGATGCTATAGCCTACCTCATATCCATCCTCATAAATAGGTCCATAACAGAATCTACTGCACCCACCTTGTGGAAAGTATCACACATAATTCCATTCCACAAGGGAGGCAAATCCCGAGAGCTGACCACCTACCGGCCAATAGCAATTCTCTCACCTTTATCAAACATATTAGAGCGAATAGTTCACTCTCAACTAATGCAATATCTCTTAACAAATAACCTGCTATCCCATTCTCAGCATGGCTTTAGACCCTCCAACAGCACCACCACTGCACTACTATCCTTTACCAACTTAGTCAAGCACTACAGATACAAGGGACTATTCGTATTCACCATATTTCTAGACTTAGCTAAAGCCTTCAATATGGTTAACCATAGCAGGCTTCTGGAAATATGAGCTACCCTTAACATCCACTCTTCCACTATATCATGGTTTAGTAACTACCTATCAGGTCAACAACAAGCAGTGCTATGGCAAAACCAATTGTCCTCTCTCTTACCAGTCTCCATTGGTGTCCCTCAAGGATCCATTTTTGGTCCTCTACTGTTCTCCCTATTCACAAACCAGAGAGCAACATCTCCATTCTCTGCCAAAGTAGTACAATATGCAGATGACACCACTATTATAGGTGCTGCCCCAAATATGAATGAACTCCAAGCCATAACTCAACAAAACTTCACCTCAGCAGAAACATGGTTCGCCAGCATAAAACTCCTTCTTAATCCCAAAAACAAAACAACCTAATCATATTTGGCCCTGGTAGACCACCTCAGCAGTGCAATGATCTAACTATAGTCTCTAAAGATAATATCACAATCACTCCAACTACACACACAAAACTTCTAGGGGTAATTATTGACAACAACCTCAGATTTGACCTTCACATAGCCCAAACAATTAAGAAAGTAAACAAAAAACTGGGTCCCCTTTATAGAAGCAAACAATTCATGACCAAGGAGACCAAATCCGCAACTGCAAGGACTCATCTCTTATCCATCCTACTTTATGCCACCCCTGTAATGACAAATCTTCGCCACTCCGAACTCACCAAAATGGAATCTTGTTACAACAAGATTGTCAAGTTCACTACTGAGGCCTCTCATAGATCCCATCACTGTCTTGCCCTAAAGCAACTCAACTGGCTTGAGCTGCCTCAACACCTGATACAACACACAAGCTGTACTACCTGCCCGACAAAATCCCATCACTACAGCAGCTAATTCAACCCTGCACAACCTCCAGAATCTTAAGATCCAGCAGCCAAAACCCATGTCATCAAACATAAAAATGTAAGGTAAGTCTCTCTTTGCCTGCACCATAGCCAAAGTTTGGAATCAACTCCCAAATCATATCACTGCTACAAGCTCTCCCCTCCAATTTAAAAATCTCCTCAAAGGCCACTTTACAAACAACTGGCTCTGCTCCTGTGTCTCCCCAGGTTAAACCAGCCCACTGCACTGTTGCTAAATGCAGGAATGCATCTGTTGATAATCATCTATTACTACCTCTAGTTATGCAAGTTAGACCTGCATACCCCAAGCACACAGACTTTTCTTAATGCATTCCTACTAAAACCTTTTGTTCCTTTTCTCTCAGATACCATGTGACCTCTAATCTGTCAAACTACTAGATACACAACATACATCTACTACTGCTACATAAAACTCTTGCACTGTTTTTCCCAATACTGTGCTACTCCACTCAGTCTCTCAATGTACTGCAGATTTACATACTACCAGTAATTGTAAAACTCTGCCAATAAAATACTGAAATGAGTCTGAAACAAACTTGTATATAGCCCTAATAGCAAGACGTTAATATTTGACATTGTACTGCTTATTAACCAACTACGAAAAATGTAAATCTCTGCCTAGCACATGCTGAAATGAGTCTATAACATACCTGTATATTGTACTGTTAACATGATGTTAATATTTGACTAATGCATGCTGGATTGTATTGTATTACTATTGCATGCTGATTGTATTACATGTAATGAAATCCTAACCTGTACTGTACCTGGAGCTTTTCTCCCCGGGCCTCCGCTGAAAAAGGACCTGTGTCCAATCGGACTTTCCCAATTAACAAAAGTAAAATAAAATAAATAAATAAATATGCAAGGAGTAGGAAAAGGAGAAAAATGAATTAATCCAGGGACTGCAGAGAATGACTTCCTGATACAGCAGTGAAATCAAGATTCTTAAAACGTGAATGACCACAAGAATTCTCTCTTTTTTCTTAATACACGTGCTCAGAATTAAAAAACACAGATCTCACACAAAATAACAGCCATTTATCTACCCAGTCCACTGCTAGCTTATAGTCCCAGAGTTTGTCACTGCAAGTTGACCTGATACAGGCTGCATACAAACGTGTCTACTTCTAAATTTCAAACTTTCAGAACTTCAACTTTCTTATGGTCCAGAACATAAGATTGATGTTTTGAAAGTTCGAACCATTTAAATGGAGAACCGCTGTACAGTGCAGAGCAGTAGATTTACAGTTTTCTTCACTGTAGCACAATCTCACAGTTGGTATATTTAATTAGTAGGGGGTGTGGGAGTTGCAGGGGGTGCTCCCCCTTGCAAAAACATAAAAAAAAAATTTTTTTTTGTTTTTACTTTTTTTATTTAAATTTCGATCTTTCAAAACATTGATCTTATGGTCTCAACCATAAGAAAATTGATGTTTTGAAAGTTTGAAATTTAGACATAGACCCATACAAACAGATATAAAGAATGACTGTCTCTGCAAAAGTAACACCACCTCTATAGCTCCACATACACCATTGCATATTTTACAAAAGCATCACCATGCTGTTTTACCACAGATAATATGAACCTCCATGAGGGAAACTGAAGCATCCTCCTCTAAATTCTTATACAAGATATAGCTGTATATATATATATATATATATATATATATATATATATATATATATATATATATATGTGTGTGTGTGTATGTGTGTATGTATGTGTATATATATATATATATATATATATATATATATATATATATATATATATATATATCTATAGATTTTTTTTTTTTTTTTTTAGCATCTACTGCTGTTTTCATTTGTGTGTGTTTTGTTGACAGGAAGTACATTTCTGTTGTTTAGATAGAAATCCTTATAGCCAGCAGGGAATGATCTGTGGATTCGCTTGTTCATTTGTTAGCTTCTTCGGGTTTAGTGTGCTACGTTTGACAAAGCATACCATGATTAACCAACCACCACATCTATATTTCCTTGACTAATGGATAAGCTGCCATCTCAAGCTAACTAGAATTATAATTTTACTCTTCATTCAGATTGCCTTTTGCTGAAACCATACCATCATGTGTTTCTGTGTTCTTTGTTATACTCTTCCACAGGCTCAGAAAGTCCATTCCATGCACCTTTCACCCTATCTGTGAAAACATACTTCATCACTCCACCTCAGATTTAAACCTGTTTATAATTCAATGCTGCCTTGTCTTTGTGCATTTGTTTTTCTGAAATGTTCTGCCTTCCATTGTCAGAATTCATAGAGCTTGATGCAAGACAAAAATCATAACATCACAAATAAGCAGATATCCATGGAAAAACAAAACAGTATGAGTGGCTAAACTACTCATATGTAAATACATTTGCTTAGGCAGAGAACACATGCAAATATATGTGGCGTATTAACAAATACAGCAGTATGCACCTAGAGATGCACTCCCTTTCAGAGACATAGCAGTGCCGAATGAAACAGTGTTCCATACTCATAGTACAACATAAAACATTGCCAGCTAGAATCAGCCTGGGGGACTGGGTCATGTGCTCTTGACTGCAAGCAACATTTCAAGTCTGATGACACAGGATGTAGTAGCAGGGGACCAGCTCAAAGGATAGCACTGCTAAATGCCAAAAAGATTCAGGCACATATCAGAAGCTGGAAGTTCAGTTCTGTGGAGTTCCGTCATTATTACAGGTTAATTATGCTGTCATACAAAGAATCACACATGTGCCATGTCACAACAGAGCCAGTGTCACCTCTAGTTAAATCATATCCCCAGAAAGAAGTGTAACAGCAGCACTGCACTTTCTAACAATGGAGACAACTCAGAGAGTCATGGAGGGTGCTGCTAACATCCCATTCTTTGGCAGGCTTAGTAGTACAGTAAGTAACTAGGAGTAAGTTGAGGTTTCATGTTTTATCTTTGCGTGCTGCCTCGGCAGAGTCTGCATGTCCACATTCTTTTCTCGATTCACTGATTTTCTTCTCTCTCCTTGTACTCTGCTGTTGAAGCTGACTGGCTTCATTAAGAAATTATCTGAGTTTCTGTTTTGGAGCTTTTCTCCCCAGGTATCCTGAACATTTGTGTCCCTATTTCAGAAGGACTAATTCCAGACTGTAATACTGCAAGTCAAAGAAAGATCTACCGTATATGAGACATTAACAAAATAAAAAGTATATTGATTTTCCATTTTCCAAAGAATTATCACAACATTCCAAAATGTGGATTATCTGAGTACTGGAAAAAAGTATTTCTTGAGATTCGCAATTTATGTCAGAATACTCACTCACCATAATTTATATTTGTTCTTACATTTACTACTCCGGTTATTCTTAGTTTGCCTTCTTACATATTTCTATTTAGATCTGTTTTAATTTTACATATATGGCTAGGCCATAAGATTATAATGAACTCATGGAAAACCTGCTTCAAAATCATTGGCATAATTCCCCGAATTTCAGCTTTATTTTTTTTTTATAATGGTATATCAGTGTCACTGCTTATCATATAGTGGCCCAATTCCTGCAAGTAATTTTAAATGATGAATAGGTCATTGCATGTCCATCCATAGTTACTAAGCATGCTACATACATGTTATGCTGTCATCCAAAAGATGGCATACCCAGTGACCTTGATGCCCCAAAGAAACTGTATGCATGTGCCTGTATGCGTGGTATATCTGCATTACAAAGGATGCCACTCACTCAAGCATCTAGTCACTAATGACATGGTAATATTCTGCATCAGTTCTTTCTAGCAGCAAAGCTAGCACACTGACGTGGTGGGACTGTAAACTGGCTCACTGCATTCAGGAATGGATAAATAGCATGTGACATGTTTTCCGTTGAGCTGCATCTGTCCTATATGTTATGTGAGATCAGTGCAGTATGCATTGAAAAGCAGTGGCATAACTGAGAACTACGTGCCACAGTAGGGAAGACAGTCTTTTGTAAACTACTGAAATGTAATCAACTCTGTGTGTGCCTCCGACTTTGATATCTTGATACCATATATTCTTCATAGAAATGTGCAGATAAAACTTGGCATACACACAATCTAATGGACAGTGTGTCAGTAAGAAGCCACTTTTACTGAGTAAAACTCCATTTTTCTTTTATTTACTGTGACTTCTTGATCTTGGTGACAGCCTGTAAAAATCCATCATGTCATGTTCCTTTATGTCATGGGCAAGGAAGTAATGTATTTAACACGTTTACATTTAGAGAGAAGGAAAGAGACAAACAATGCAGTATAAAAACTTAAGAAGATTGTACCATATATGAGCATTGGTTTTAACTGGAAATCAAGAGGTTTTCAGAAAACAGATAACTAACTGAACTTAAGCAGAGAACCACATGATGGTTCAATGATTAGGACCTCTGCCTTAAAGCTCCATGGCCAAGGGTTCTGTCCTGACAGCAGATCACTGTTTTTGCATCATTTGCATGTTCACCCCCAAAGTCTGAATGAGTTTTCTCTAGGCTCCTTTCCAAACACCTGCAGGCTGATACACTAATCTAAACTCTTTATATATTTTGTATTTACCCTTACATGTGTGGCTGAAAAGAATACATAATGACAAGCCCACTTATCTGGTAAATAACTGAATAAACTAAATTAAAATGTGTAACACAAGGTCGTGAATTTGGTAACTTTGCTGATTCATTTATAGCATAACAATTGCTTGTGGACTCATAAATGATTGATTATGGGGCAGACCTTTGAGAGAAACTGATTTAAACACTGGAGAAAGCCACTAATGTATGTACAGTACGTGAGCTGTCTAGCATGCAACTGCAAAGCATGACATAGGAGTTGGAAGTCTGTAAAAAAGGTCTGTTTGTGAGATTTATGTAATAGTGAAACCTAACTTCAATAAAAATAATGCAAATAAAAATGAAACTACAGGCAATCACATGGTATCCAAGATGGTGTTTGGTAAGATACCATACCTAATGCTGTAGCTACTGGCATGAAAAAGTACACTAAAAAGCATTAGATCTAATCTTTAGACTTTGTGAGGTAACAACTCTGTCACCAAAGTTTTAAGAAACAGAACCAGGTGCTAAGGCATGATATCTTAAAGGAAAATGAACAGTCTAATGCAGAAATGATTGTTGTCACTACCAAAGTACATTCCATGAATATAACACATGATGCACGAAGTCTCAGCACATTTATTTATGCCAAAATAAATATGTGCACTCAATCTAAACTGTGAAAAATGGGAACTTGACTTTTGCTTTGAAAAGATTTGGATTAAAAGCAAAGCAGTAACATTTAAACTAGACACTAGTACAGATTGCTACATAATGGAAGAACCTAAATGTATTTAAGCATACACATTAGGGTCATATTATACACATAACTTCAAGCTTATAGATCAGTTATAGTTAGACTGTGTCTAAAAATAAAAAAAACAGAAGTTTGTTTTTGCAAGTAATGAGATTGCCAGCTTAACCAAAGCAGCCAGATAGCCCAAGAGAGATGCTTAGTATTAGACTTGATATGGTAAAGATAATTCATGCAGTTCAGATGAAAACTGTATACTTTCTACAGCAAAATATTATTAAAACTCATTTATAGCCAGACTGTTAGGCTGAGTGATCAGAGGTGCCGGAAGCTGTTGAAGACTGGGGGGGGGGGGGGGGTGAGAGAGGAACTTAGTGATCTAAAAAGGGCAATTTTTTTAAAACTATTTACTGCCACAACATAGGTTCACTTGGAAGACATTTTAACCTTATCTAATTTTCTTTTGGTGCTTGAATTAACATTTCTTGATTGGTCTTACATGTCCCATGGCTGATAATTGTATATTAGCCCTAGTGAGAATAAATGTGATCATACTATAGATAATTTGAGGGGACCCATGTAAGGTATGCAGCATTTAGGAACTGCCTTTATCCATTAGTGGCATGAGGGGCAATCCTGGAGTACATTTTCTATTGCCTATCCTATGATCCAAGTTGCATTTGAATATGGATAGGGTTGAGCTTTGTTTTACTTGACTGGATAGTCTGTTCTGGAACAGTGGTAGCCCCTGTGATAGATATCCATCTCTCCACAACATTCAGTTTAGATACATGGACTGAGTATTTCTGATGACATTTGATTTTCTGATGTTCAGTAGGTCCATCTGTATAAGGTCAGGGGATGTTTTGTATGCCAGTCATGTCACCTCTAAGCACTATGTAGGATATTGAGTATAGTGATAAATATTTGAGGTGGTCCATGCAAGACCTGCTGTTTAGGACTTGTATCCTTTTAGTAAGGTATATTTGTGGGCATTCCAATTGTTGCATGGGTCTGAAAGGATACATGCCAAAGTGGGCATTATACAAAATGACTGACCTAATGAGGGCTTTGTAAAGGGGGACAATAACATCTCTAGATCTAGTCAAAATCAATTTGTTTAGAAGCTGTGCAATATAGAAAGTCTTTCTTATGACTCTGGGCATATGTTGGTCAAAAGTTAGATCACTATACACACAAGTTCCCAAATGCCAAACAACTGTTTCAGTTCTCAGGGGTCATTGTCAATTTGGCAGTTCCCTGGAGTAGATGACTTCCTAAAGGATACGATAATGTATTTCTTGGAGTTTAGTTTGAATTCATAATTCTGGCACCCGTTATTGTTTGGGGCAAACCTTCCTGCATGATGGCTAAGTCATTTGGGGATTCAATAACTGCACCTAGCTTGCAGTCATCTCAGACTTAGTCGGCCAAAGTCCTTTGGTATTTCCTTCTACTTTTGAGATGTATATGCCAAACAGAAAAAGTTTCAGCACCGAACCCTGGGGAAATCCATTGGTGACTGGTCTCTTGCCCTATTTTGATCTCGTGTATCCTGTGAGTAAGCATAAATGCATGCATTCTTTGATTCATCTTGATGATATATTGCAATCAGGTTAATACAAATTATATTTCTTGTATAATACAGCACCACTTGTTAGAATGTGTTTTAAATTTGTAGTTTGGAACAGTCTTCTAGTAAGCATTTCAGAAAATTTCAACCATAAAAGGCCAGTCAAACTTATGTCATTACAATCCACCAATATCAGTAAATATGCAAAATCTCTGCAGAAGTATGTATCTAAATAATTCCACAATAAAGGCATCTGTAACTAATGAAGAGGTTGCTGCTAGCAAACAACTTTATAATTCATTGTTTCATCTACAAATAAAGTGTCTGTTGCCCTTGAAGAATAAATTGCCTATGCTACATAAAAAAAAATGATAAGCTAACAATTTTGCAATGGATGGGAAACTGATAACAGAAAGATAGTTACTATATAACTCCTCCAAAGGAGGACATTCATAGGACTGCAGCATCCACTCCCTTTAAAGTATAACACAGTACAAGCGATCCATCTGCATAGTGTGGGAGTAGAACCCACAGCCTTCTACATCACAGGCAAGTATACTACCTATTGTGCTACTACCAATGCGAGTGACTTAGTATAAGTAGCACTAAACTTCTCTTCCCTTGAAGTTGTCGGCTCCTTTTAAAATCCGCTTGACACTCAACTAAATCTCTCAACTTCGTAGCACAAGAAATCTGGAAAAGGGCAAAATTTATTGGGGGAGCAAAGGCCCAAAACCAGGGACACATTTTAAATATTGCTTGTATAATAGAAAGTTGCTAAGATAAAGTGTTTTATGTTATCATGAGTTTCCTGAAAGATAGGAAGACTGAAATGTAAAGGGCTATCATTATTTAGTGAATGCAGTTCTCACAGATTTGCTAGAAAACCACAAATTTTAAGAGGAACAGACCAAAAGTATGAGCCAAATATTCTGTGAAAATCTGGACAGTTGAGAGCTATGGACTCCTCTCCCTGAATCACAAGTGTTGGTATGGGTAGAGAATTCAGGCTCTTGTTTGAGCCTGAGTAACACTAACCACCAGGTATACCTAACTGGGGCATGTTATGCACACACACACACACACACACACACACACACACACACACACACACACACACACACACACACACACACACACACACACACACACACACACACACACACACACACACACACACACACACACACACAGGAGTGGCATAACTCCTACAAATAAAAGAGCAAAACTCTCCTTACTGGCATGACTCTGGCTCTGGCAGCACCAACAGAAGAGTGGCAGCATAATAACACAAAGCAATAAGAGAACAAGAACAGTTAGTTTAGTTAGTTTAACTTCCACACCCGAATCCACGTTAGCGTGAAAACTCCACTTCATTAATTGTTTTTCCGACAGGTATTGCAGCTGTACAAGTGGGGGGGGGTGCCCCCTCCCCCTGGCTCTATGGTTCCAGCACCCATGTGAGTGATGCTGAATACATACAAGAGTAGGGTACGGTACCATTATGTGAGAATATGCAATCAAGACTGCAGAACATTTGGAAAAACAGGGTGTGTGACATTCATGAGAATGTGCAAGCAGGAAAGCAGAACAGTTGCAGATGTAGTTGCGATTCTGAATTTAAAATGTAGAATTCAGTTTAAGAAAACCACTGTGGCAAACCATTTCAGTAAAAATGCATGCATTTGTTTACAAGTACAAAGCATAATGCTCTATGCAGGATACAAGAAGTACACTGATGTATTTGAGGGCTTAGGATCTCTGCAGAATGAGTATTATAAAAAGATTAAACCTGAGGAGATTCCTGAAATTCATGATCCTAAAAGAGTATCTATTGTGCTTTAAGACTAGGACAGAACATAAATTAAAATATGGAGCCAATGGTGGTTAAACAAAACCTGATTGGGTCAATTGTATGGTAACAGTTGCAAAGCTGAACAAGTTCAACATTTGTATTAATTCATAACACCATAACAAACTAAGTAAAATGGAGATTTACCTATTTCAAACTGTATAATTTCAGACTCTTTTTAGTAGTTGATACAAATCATGAGTTTTAGCAGATCAAGGTAGAAGAAACCACTTCCAAGTTCTGTAAATTCAATAGCCTTTAGGTCATTATAGATATTTGAGACCTTATCAGCTACCAAAGTCAAGGAGCTAGATTGAGTGGTCAGTATAAAAATGTTAAAGTTGAATTGACTAAATATTGGATATGTGTCACCTCTTTGAAGTACTTGAGACATGTGCTGAAGGAATATGGTCTTCAACAGTTATGGTACAGTATTTCTCTATGTTCCTACATTACTTATTAAAAATCACAGCTGCATTAAGAAAGTTGCTATAACGTGATGCAGTATTGTGTTAGCTAGAAAAGCACGAAGAGTTTTGAGGTGGGAAAATATCTAGTAACTATTGTGCCAGTTCTCAAATAGTATGGTGTGACACTCCTTATAACCTTGCAGATTGATGCTAGTCAACAAGGGCTACTGTAATTTTTGCAGGATGGCCGTCCTATAGTATATATATCCAGAGAATTAACAGATGTTCAGACATGGTACAACGAAATAGTAACGGAAATGCTACTGATGGTCTTTGGCAGCTATAAGTTCCACAATTATCTTCATAGCAAGAGTATTAAAGTAGGATCTAACCATAAATCATGTCACTGTATTTTGAAAAGTCATTGCACTAAGTACCAGAATATCTGCAAATGATGTTACTACAGAAATATAACTTTTGTGTACACTACAAACCAGGGAAACTTATGCAATTGTGGATACTGTAAGCAGGGAATACTAAAAGAAGTTTAAACAGGATAGTCTAGGAAAAGATTCAGAAATACCAAGAATTATGTTGTACCATTACCAATAAAAACAGAGAGGCTCCAAGAGTCAAAAGCTTCCACTAGAGATGGCTTAGAGCTACAGTTACTTAGAGATGTCATTACGAGAGGATAGTCTGATAGAATGAAGATGCTGCATCATCAGAGTTAGAGGATGGCATAGTGTTTACCTCGGAAGCACAAGGTACAGGGTTTGATTCTCACATTTGAAAGGGAATTTTGCTAAGTTTAAAAATGGCCCACAAGGACAGCTAGCCAAATGCTTACCAATGAACCTATGAACCTATCCAATAGACTATATTTCCAGTTTAGAAAATAATTATCAAGTGTTCAGAGACTAATTTTCAAAGTTAACAAAGTATCCTGTACAAAGGCAATGCACATCAGTAAAACTACATGAATCACATGAGCTCCTGTTGAAAGTGTAAGGATTACAACTGCAGTCCTCAGCACAGCAAGACTACTATTGCAAAAAGGGGAATATATGTATACCAAGACCAAGGTTGGGGTTTCTTAGCCTACTCCCCTTACTATCAGGTACAGCTATCTTGGAATTAGTATATATTGGCAGCAGAGGTATGGGGAAAGCAGCCCCCATGTTTTGAGGTATAGGGGAGCCAAGCTAACCCTGTAAAAATTCTTTAGGGTGAACTACAGAAAGTTCAGAGATTACTGTTACCTGTCTAAATTGCAGCTCATTTTCATATTTGTGGGACACACTTACTAGTCTCACACTTGAAATAGGGAGGGAAATCCCATCCTGTTGTAACAAAATACAATTTACAAGTGGTATCATTTACAGCCCTGACATAACTGTGTAGACTGAGCACGTGGTACAAAATTGTGGGATCTGTGGCATGTTCACAAAAGAAGTGCATACCAGTGATATTTCTCCCTTGCCTTGGATGAAACTGGGAATGACCTTGTTTCAGTATAAAACTGTATACTTTTCACTGTGTGCTGATTATTACTCAAAGTACACTCTAGTACAATCTAGTGTGCAATGTGTTTTTTGGTAAAGGCGTTTGCATCTTCCATAGCCAGGACCTATGAAAGGGCACCAAGACAAAGCTACACAGCTTGATTTTATCACTGCCCTTCTTTGCACCTGTGAGTCCTGGATGAAGAAAATGATATCAGCTTATACACCTTGAGAGGTACAACCAACAGTACCTTCTAAAGATCATTCACTTTGAGTAGGATGACAATAGTTGGTTCCATTGTATAGAGGATAAAGCTCGTGGTGAAACAGACTCCATGAAAAGATGAGGCATTAGCAGGGCATGTCACAACATAGATGGAGGTGACCCTCCTATGGCACCATTGCACTCCCACCTAAACCATGCTTAGGAAATTAGGAACTTGTAGGGCTCATAATAAAAGATCATTTCTCAAAGTATATTACACTACAACCAGAAAGCTCTAATATCCTCAGTACCTTCTCAAACTCAATACATTTGTCCTGTTCCATCTGGTGGCAGACCTCCAGTCTACAGAATCTGCACCAGACAAACAGAATCAGATTCTCAGGAGGGGATCTGGCCAATGGTAAATGGTCAAGCTGGCTGAGGGACCCCCCCCCAAAAAAAAAATTAATTCATTATTTCTACTTAGATAGATGTCAGCAATATTGAGGAAGTAATAATAACATGCCAGTTCCATTGGACTAGGCACAGTTTTTAGCTGCTTACCTCAGCTCCCAAAGCAATTTCTTTATTCTCAGCTCAGTCACGGGTCTCAGAAATTATGGTGGCCAAAATAAAAATGTTACAAATAGGCACTAAAGCAAGAAATAAATGAAGATGCCATGAGTTGGGAAACACTGAGCATAAACCAATCTCAGAGCACAGTGGCATCTATAAAACTATGGCCTACTTTAAAAAGTAAACTTTGCCAGTGGAACAGAAGTTATAGTGTGGAGGTAAGAAAAACAAGGAACCAACAGGTGATTCTACCAATCAGGGTTACCTGCAGTTTATGTGACTGTATCATTTGGTGCAGAAGTGTATTATTAGGCCACTGCAGGAACTAAACTGGAAGCCATGATGGGTTTATTCTCAACTTGGAGGATTGTTGATCTGAAAAGAAGATCATTATATGGGCACTATGTAGACCTAGTTTACTGTATTTATAAACAAATAATGTATGCAGTCAATTCATTCTTACTAATGTCTGCTTCTGTAAAACCTTTTCAGTGCGGCAACAAGACTCATCACTAACTCAAGCCAATTGTACCATATTTGTTCATTAATCATGTGACAAAAGTCTCAATGTACGTAGTATTAATTATGTTTCCGTAATATCTTCAAATGCTGTTTATGTTTAAATATATTAAGTTTGTTGTATATTGATATTCAGAGGCATAGCTAGGGTGCTGTGAAGTGGGCAGCGACTCTGGGTGCAAAGTGTTAGGGGACACAATCGGTACAACTAAAGCATTGTAGTGCTCCATGTTTTCAGTGCATTGCTGGCATTCAGATTGTGGTATTGCATTACTGTCAGAACTGAAGCACTGTAGTATTCAGTGTGTGGCATAAACTGCAGCAGTTGCTTTTTTTTGTTGTTGCTCAAGTCCAAAGAGAGGAGGCAACACCAGGCACAATAATAACTAGCTGCACCTCAGATGATATTCTTTGTACTCAGTACTTTCTGCACCTTTTCTCCTTTGTAGCCACTAAAAATGGGCTATAACCCAGATGGGTATCGATCAATAAATGCATAAACAAAAAAGAGAGACATAAATAAATATAAATCTCACATTTTCTGACTTTCAGACTGAAGTACTAACATTCCCCAAATAAAAGGGTTACAGGTATACAGAGCAGCTGAGGGGTAAGGCCTGTGCATGCTCAAGGCACGGGGAGACACTGGTGCTCTTCCACACCCAGTTCCATTAGTAGAAGGAGCAACAGGATTAGTAAAAAGGAATTTACAGCCATACTTAAATGTGCAACCAATACATGTAACCCTGTATGAATTACAGAAGGAAACAATTCTGGGCACGTTGCAGGTGCTGAGAAGAGCACTCTTGGCTAACATCAAAGACTGCAGCAAAACTAATTTCATGGACTTTAACTGTATCCTGACTTAGGAATGGGGTCCATTCCTGTCATGTAATTAGAACCCCAAAACACTTGCAGAAAGTAAACCATCCAGACAACTGTCCAGCACTCAAGAGCTTAGTGCAGCCCTACTCAAACGACATGCCACTAAGATCCTCCAACAAACAACTACTCAAAGTAATTAAATCTAATAATTGTTATGATAACTCTCTCTCTTCTCCCACCAAATATCTAAGTCCTGGAATTCCATGCATCAGACAATACTAAATTTTAGCAAAACATCCAAATATAAACTACTGCTTACGGAACACCTGACCAAAAACTGGCCTTGCTCCTGCACTAATCCAGGCTGATCATTCTGTCTTTCTTTGTTCTTACAACCAAACACATTGCTTACCTTACTAAATCCAGCATCCAAACTATCCCTTCTCTCATGGAATTCCAATTTCTCTCTACCTATCTGAAGCTCACTATGGCTCCTGTTTTTATCTACCTATCTCAAGCTTCCTACAGTTTCATCATATTCCCTCCAGCTTGTACTTCACCTCAATATTGCCTTAGCTATCACTGTTAAGAACAAGTAACACTAGCATAGCAACAATCAGCCATATTCTTGTTCATATACTATATATGTATCTCATAAATATTTACCACTAAAACCATGATATTAATCTACTGATCAGTCATTTCTATGTGCTGGCAGAAGCTATTTCATGCTAGTTTATTTGTTATCTTTCTTTTTATTCCACTTTATATTACTCTCTCACTTTTTATTATTTATGTATTTTTATTATTTATGTATAAACTATTTACCACCTATATTTACCAAAGTTATGTATTTTTGATTGTTATCAATTTTTTGTATTGTTTGTAATATGTTTTTGTAATGGAGTTTTCTTCCCGGGCCTCCACTGAAAAAGAGCAACTAGCCTAGTCAGGCATCCCCGGTAAACAAATGTAAAATAAAATAAAATAAAATAAATAAATAAATATACAGGCACAGCCTAGTCATGTGACTCATATACACAGGTTACAGCTAAATTCTTAAAGATATACTGCATACCTCCTTTGTTTGAATAAAGAATTGATACCCTCTACAAATAAATGGTATATACTTTATAGATAGATTAGTAATAATAACAATACTACCATTACTCTAAGATTACTGAGTTGTAGGACAATATAGAATATACCCAAAAGAAAATAAACATTTAAGTGTCTACTGTTATTATGTACAGCCACTATGTTTGAGTTTTTGTTTTACACACTTCTACCATATTTTGTGCAATAGGCATTGTCCCAAATTAACTGAACACCACTCTAAGGCTTTAAATAAATGTTTGACTAGTTGACTGTGTAACAAAATTCTCATTTCCTGAGTTCATATCTGCTGAATAACATTTCTTTGATACCTTGGCTTACATACTGTCTAGTAGTTCTGAACTGAACCTGTCCAACTAAATCCAGCAGGCATGTCTGATTTGGTGTCTTAAGCAGATAACTTTGATTTCTTCTTAATAAGTGTAAATCATTACCCCCAACAATACATGTTCTCAGACTTTGGTGCTAGACACTGGCTGTCTGTTGAATGTGAAATCTGTGACAAATTTGACAGTGTAACTCTTTCCCAATTAGAAAGACATTTTTGCAGTTCTAGCATAGTATTGTTTCTGTTATAACTGCATTTTTATGAGATGTTTCTGATGCTTGCATTCTTCTTTTAGGATCCAACAGTGTAATGGATGTTCATAGGTTCATAGGTAGGTACTAGGCTATTGGCCCTAGAGCCTATATAAGCCTAGCCAAAAGTACCCTGGCTTTCACCACCCAAGAAAATCATTTTCCTGTGCCACTGTCGAGCAGAGCCACAGAAGTGATTCCCGGGGTGAATTTCCTATCTCCCATCCAATCATCAAGATTTTTCTTGAAGAGTGCTAATGAGGAGCTTTGTTTGATATAGACAGGTAGTTTGTTCCGGAGTATGGGAAATCTCTAGGATGGGAATCTATCCCTCCAACATGTTCTGTTTATTGTGGTGACGAGGTTTAGGTCCCTAGAGCGTGTAGCTCATAGGGATTGTGATTTCTTTAAGTGGAGCATGTCTAAAAGCTCTGGGTTTGACATAGCTTTGTATGTTAGGCAGAGATTGCCTCTGAGTAGGCGATATGCAACAGAGTAAAGCTGCAGTTTTTTGAGACGATCTGCATAGGGCATCTCTTTGAGGCCGGTAATCCTCTTTGTGAGGTATTTCTGTGGCCTTTCCAGTTGCTTTAGATGTCTTGTGAGGTATATACCAAAAGGGGCATTGTACTCTATAATGGGTCTAATGAGTGCTGAGTAGAGGGGAACAATGACCTCTTTTTCCTGGATGAGAAACCTTTTGTGATGAGGTGTGCCACGTAGAAGGATTTCCTGACTACTGTGGTGATGTGATTATCAAAGGAGAGACTACTGTCCACCTGTGTCCCAAGGTCTCTTATCACACCTTCGGTATTAAGTAGACTACCACCTATGTGGTAGTTCATGGGTACTGAGTTTTTACCAAAAGGGATGACAATGCACTTTTTGGCATTGAGCTTGAGGCCATGGCTTTGACACCAGGCATCTGTCTCAGTGAGGCCCTTTTGTAGGATGTCCACATCTTTTGGAGTTTTAATTATGGCTCCTAGTTTGCAGTCATCTGCGAACGTTAATAAAAGACCTTCTGTGTTGGCCTGTACTTCAGAGAAGTAGATACCAAACAGGAGAGGACCCAGGACTGAACCCTGTGGTACTCCACTTGTCACTGGTCTGAAGTTGGATTTGGAGCCTGCTACTTTCACAGTGTGGATTCTGTCAGTGAGCCAGTTGGCAAACCATCATGTGACATAGGGTTTTACACCTAGTTTAGTGAGTTTATCTATAATTCCAGAGTGGGGGATGGTGTTGAAAGCCTTGGCGAGATCTAGATAGGCTGTGTGAACCACCTTACCCTCATCCACGGCTTTGGTGACTGCTTCAAAGAAGTCTATCAGGTTTAGGAGACATGATCTGCCTTTTACAAACCCGAACTGGGTGGGGTCCTGAGTTTAGAGATTACCAATGTCATTGTTTATAAGTTCCATGATGATACGTTCCATAGCTTTGCAGACCAGGCTCATTAGGCTAATGGGGCAGTAGTTTCCGGGGTCTGTGGTGGCTCCCCCTTTGTGGAGTGGGATAACTGTCACTGTGCACCATTCAGTGGGCACATAGCCTGAGGTGAGGCTATGATTGAACATGATACATAAGTGGGGTGCCAGTTCGTTCTGTAGTTCATGTAGAACACAGCCTGGGATGTCGTCAGGTCCCATGCATGCTGTGTTCTTGGCTTTGGATAGTGTGTTTTTTACCTGTGCAGCCATGATTACAGGAACTTTGCATTCTTCTGGTATAGAGATGGGCCCTTTAGGGGATGACAGGGGGGTAAAGTTAGCACTGAACCTATCTGCCAGGATGTTGGCAATATCAGTTGGTTCTGTATATTTAGTGCCATTGTGCTGTAACTCAGAGCAGATCTGAGTGTTGCCATTGAGATTCTTGACATAGCTATAGAATGCTTTGTGGTTGTCTTTAGAGTCAGTGGCGATTTTGTTTTTATAACTAGCTTTGGAAGATTTTATGAGGGATCTCAGCTTCTTACTGAGGCTGACCAGGGAGTTTCTCCAATCATGGGATTTTACTCTTTTTTGCAACTATAAGCATCATTCACAACCTTCTGCCCATTAACAGTTGCAATGACAAGAATACAACTGACTGAAGAGGCATATTTCTATAATTCACTAAGTCCAAATGAATGGCCATGCTATCTGATGTATTAAATTTCTTTAACATATTTTCAGTAACATCTGATTCCTTAGCTGAAATGAGACGCTTCCTTTCTCACCCTTAAGTAACAGACTGTGTATGCAAGGTAACTGTTCCCTGAAAGCGTAACATTAATGGATGAAAATGCTTTGCATTCTCCAGTCATTCTGATATTATGGCTTCTCTTTACAGTTGCATTTCTGTATCTTCTCTTATCATCATTTTAGTTTCTAAAGTCTCTCTGGTGTCACAGCAATTTGTGTCATGACATATAATGCTTCACTTATAGGTTCATATGTTCATAGGTAAGTACTAGGCTATCTGCCCGAGGGCATTTATAAGCCTAGCCAGAGTGTGTCAGCTTTCGCCGCCCCATTGATTAATTAACTGAGCCTCTGTCAAGAAGAGCCAATGAAGTGATCCCAGGGGTGTATTTTCTGTTACCCATCCACTCGTCAAGGTTTCTCTTGAAGAGTGTTAGTGAGGGGCTCTGCCTAATGTAGTTAGGAATTTTGTTCCAAAGCATGGGGAGTCTCTGTGACAGGAATCTATCCCTCCAGCATGTTCTACTTATTCTTATAGTGAGGTTTAGCTCACTAGAGCGTGTGGCTCACAGTGACTTGGATTTCTTTAGGTGGAGCATGTCCATCAATTCTGAGTTGGACATGGCTTTGTAAGTCAGTCCGAGATCACCTCTGAGTAAGCGATATGTGACTGAGTACAGCTGAGCTGCATAGGACATATGTCTGAGGCCAGTAATCCTCTTGGTAAGGTACTGTTGTGGTCTTTCCAGCTGTTGGAAGTGTCTTGTGAGGTACATCCCAAATGGGGCATTGTACTCTATGATGAGTCTGATGAGTGATGAGTAGAGGGGCACTATAACCGCTTTATTTCTAGATGCGAACCCTTTAGTAATTAGATGGGCTACATAGAAGGATTTCCTAACTACTTTGGCAATATGATTGTCAAAGGAGAGATTACTATCTACCTGGGTCCCCAGATCTCTTATTACCTCTTCTGTATTAAGGGGGCTGCCACCTATGTGGTAATTCATGGGTGTTTTGTTTTTCCCAAACGGGATGACTATGCATTTTTTGGCATTTAGCTTGAGACCATGTCTTTGACACCAGGTGTTCGTCTCAGTAAGGCTGAGGTTGAACAGCGTGTTTAGGTGGGGTTTAGTTCGTTCTGCAGTTCATGCAAGACGCAGCCTGGGACACCATCTGGTCCCATTGACACTGTGCTTTTGGCTTTTGAAAGGACTGTTTTCACCTGTGCGTTGGTGATTTCCGGGACACTACACTTTTCCGGTATTGTTGTGGGCCCTTTTGGGGGTAAGAGGGGGGTAAAGTTTGCACTGAATCTATCTGCCCGGATATTGGCAATATCAGTGGGTTCAGTATATTTTGTGCTATTTTGCACTAGCTCAGAGCATATCTGCAAGTTGCCACTTAGATTCTTGACATGGCTAAAGAAGTCTTTGTGGTTATCTTTCGAATCCTTGGCTATTTGTCTTTTGAAGTTAGCATTGGAGGATTTTATGAGGGACCTTAGTTTCCTACTGATGCTGATCAGGGATGTCTTTCCTTCTTGGGATTTGCTTTTTTTCTGAACTAGTTTCCTCCTCCTATTGTATAGCAGGGGTCCACCAGACTGGTTTCCTTCTCTTAGAGAAGTGAGTCTTGGTTTTGCTACGGATGGCACGATCCATGCATCCTTGTAGGTGCTCATAGAGTGCATTTGTAAAGGTTCCTGCATCTTGGACACTGTTATCCTTTAGCGTGGGGGCTGTGAAACATACCACCTCTGTCTTAAGTAAGGTGAAGTTTGCTATAGAAAAGTTTTTCACTGTGGTTTCCTTGGTTGGAGGTGGTGGTGTGATGTGGATATCCAGAGTGATTAGTTTATGGTCTGATCTAACCAGTGACGGGTTGACCTCTGGTGTGGAACACCTGTCACCCATGTTGATGATGACCAGCTCCAGTATGTTTTCACCTCTGGTAGGGGAGTTCACCAGCTGATCTAGGGCATTTGAGTTGATAAATTCCTGGAAGCGCTGGACCTGGGAGTTTGTACTTGAGTAGTTTTCCCAGTTAATGGCAGGGTAATTGAAATCGCCCAATATCAGGGTATTCGGTAGGACCTTCATGTTTTCCAGTGTCTCCAGAAAGGCGGAGTGGTGGTCCTGGGTCATGGAGGGTGATCTGTAGCAGGCCACAATTTGCATTGCAGATTTGCCTGATGTTAGTTGCACATGGATGATCTCTGAGGTATCATGCTGCGCCACTAAACTGGAGGTGTAGGTATCCTTGATGAATATGAATACACCCCCTCCTTTTGTGTTTCGGTCCATGTTCTGTGGATGAAATGTGTGATATGAGTTGTAGCCTGGTAGTGCTGGGGTGCTCTGTGGAGCCTTGAACCAGGTTTCAGTTACTGCACAGATGTCGACGTTCTCCATACTGAGGAGTGCTTCGAGCACGTGCATTTTGAGATTTAAATTCCTGGCGTTGAGTAGCATAACCCTCATTTTTTTATTTGTGCTGTTTACGGAGGTGGGTTTGACTTTTGAGCCTTGCCTAAAAAAGGCACTATGGGCGCAGCAAGAGCCTTGGCTAGTATTCAAAAGCCTAGAGGTGACAGGTGCAAGCCATCTCTTGTGAAGCAACGAGGCTTGTTGAGCATGTCGTCTCAGGCTGTCAGGCACTGGATCCCCTTTGAATGACACCAGAAGCTTAGCCAATTGTTGAAATTGATCATTTTGTCTTTATACTGCAGTATCATTCTTGGTGAGGGCAGGATGCTACTCAGGGTCAGGGTCATACCTGCCTGGGCTACATGATCAGAGGGTGATTCACTTCAGTGATTCAGTCTTCTATTCATTAATATAAGCTCTTCTAAGCATGCGAGCTACATGCATTAGTCTTCTTATCTTGTGCTGTACTTCACATCATATTTTTTCAGTAATGGTATTATTCTTTGTAATATAGTTGCTTCTTTGTATACATTTTTTATCTTGTTTTTTTTTTTTACAGTTTAACACTTTTTTCAATGCATATCAGTACTCTCACATTATGATATCATAGTTTTCATAAGCAAGACATATAAAACTTATACAAGACATTAGCTGTACTGCATTAATAACATAATTTCTACTGGATCATTTAATAAAACAGTCTTCTTCATTAGCCATCCTTTTAACTTCTACTACAATCTTTCCAAGTCCTCTTGCCACTTGTCACAGCCCTCCATCTCACTTTTCAAACATTTTTTATGAACAGTCGGTGTTCATTTTATTGTACTTTCCTTGTTTCATGCATCTACAACTTACTCCTTACAATTCTCTCTGTTTGTGATCACTATCGTTTTTCTTTCCCCATTTTTCACTTCCTCTATGCCTTGTTTATGCTCTCCATCCTTTCCATTTCTTACATCATCTAAACATCTACTTTATTCCCTAGTGCCATCTTATTTGTCCATTTCACCCTCCCTTTTGTGTATTCTGCTACATTCCTGTCTTCCCATGCTCTTGCTATCTTCCTCCTAATGTCCCACACTTCTAGCTGCAATTCCAAAATCTCATCTTTAAGCCACTTCTTACTTGAGGTGTCAACTTCAGACATACAGAACTGCCATGAGTCTTGAATATCCTCCAAAGTATTTCACTCCTGATTCTCCTCTCCATTTCTGATAGCTGTATAATTTCCTCACACACCTACCATATATGGGTGCTCTGCATTTGTAATATCATACCACCAGCAGCATGACATTCCAACCTGCCCTTCCTTTTGTACCCTTACTGGAATTCTGCAGTGGTGGTGCTGCGGTAGCGTTGTCGCCTCACAGTAAGACATTGTCCTGTTCGAATCTCAGCTACAGCGTCTTCTGTGTGGAGACATGCATGAATGGGCGTACCTTCGTTGAAGGTTGTGCATCAGGGCCGGCAACTAGGCATGTAAAAATCTACTAATCCAAAAAGAAGAAATCCAAAAAGAAACGATGGCAGAATAGCACAAAAACGAAGTTTAATTCACGAAGTAAAATCCACAAGATAAAACACATGAAAACACACTGTAATTATGCTGTTGTAGAACCACAAGTGAGCGCTTTCATCTCCAAAGGGAGATTTCTTCAGACTAATGGTTACAACACACTGTTTCATTTAAATACTCTTAGCAATTAATAAGGTGCTTCAATTAAGCAATCAGATTAAAAGTTATCAGTTTAAAATGTGTTTGAACTACAACATTCTTAAACTATTCTGTATACCTGAAAACTAACCTAATGTTTAAAACCTTTCCTTTTTAAATACATAATGAATTCCTCTCTATTGTTTAACCCTGGCGGAAAACACGCATTTAACCTCACTTGCCAGCAGTATTCAAGCCACCCCAATTCTTTTTCAATATTTATCTTTGTAACATTGGGATGGATAAAATCTATAACTAAACATTTGAAATTAGTCTTACATTTACTTTCTAAATAATGTTTTGCCAAAGCATTTTTGACATCTCCTTTGCCTATGGCATATTGATGTTCATAAATTCTTCTATACAATTCCCTTCCTGTTCTATCAACATAAAATGAGTTGCAATCTAAACATATTATTAGATAGACAACATTTTTGGACTTACAAGTAAATCTGCCTGGAACATATATCTTAGTTTTGCCCACAAAAATCTCATGCCTATCTGTATATAAATAACTACAATAGTTACAATTAAAACATTTATACATTCCTTTTCTTTCTTCTACTACTCTACTTTTATTTAATTTTCCTTGAAAAAAATCTTTAAAATTTTTTGCTCTTTTTTGCACAAACTTAGGTTTATCGCCTAACTTCTGTGATAAATTAATATTGGTTTTAAAAATTCCCCGATTTTTTCTTACTATATTTTTGATGACATAAGAATCAGTACTATTTCGCACTGCCAAAGCAGTGGTAAAATCTGCTGAAGATATTCTTTTCAACTTATTTTTCTCATTTTTATTTCTGTTTACAATTTCTTCTGTCATAACTTCCTTAATCATTTCTTGGGGATAACCTCTATTTAACATCCTTTCACAGAAGTTATCAGCTAAATTTCATTATCATCTGTTAGATTACTTATTCTCTTTATTTGTCCTTTGACAATATTCTGTTTAGTTTGTTTTGGTTGTAAACTTGAATAATGTAAATACATATTATTTTGAAATTCTTTTTTATATATTTTTGACACTAATTTTCCATCTTTTTTATATATAGTGAGATCTAAAAAATTAATATTTTCGGTATTGATATTATATGAAAACTTAATATAAAAACAGACATTATCAATATATTTCAAAAACAAATTTAATTCTTCGACCATCCTACTCCAAATAATCAGAATATCGTCAATAAATCTTAACATTTTGATGATATTTTTCACAAACCTACTTTCTAATATATTTGCTGTTTCCCAGCCTTGCATGAATAAATTAGCATAGCTAGGTGCTAAGGCTGCACCCATAGCTACCCCATTGACTTGGACAAACAATTCATCATAGAATTCTAAATCATTATAACTTAATACTAAATCTATCATTTCCATTAGCAGACTAATAGTATCTATAGAAAATTCTCTTGATTTGAACAGTTCCATTCTAACCATCTCCATACCTTCCTTATTAGGAATCATAGTATAGAGAGAATTTATACCCAATGTTACAAGTATATCAGATTCTGAGACCTTAATATTGTTAAGTTTTGCCATGCAGTCATAACTGTCCTTTATATAAGTGACTCCCTTCGGAACTACTTTCTGTAAATGTTTATCTACAAAAATAGACATCCCTTCTAATTTACTATTTTTGCTAGCAACTATTGGTCTTAAAGGGGGAGAATCTATGTTTTTATGGGTTTTTGGTATTCCAAAGATCCTACTAATCAACGGGTTATTATTAGTTATGTTCCTTTTCATTTTTTCATCGATTCTACCTGCATAGAACCATTCTACTATACATCATTCTATAAGTAAAAAACCTTTCTTAATTTCAGACATATTTACTGACTTATAAAAATTAGAGTCTGATAACATTTCTTTCATCTTTCCTTCATAATCTTTCCTATCCATTAAAACCATTGCTCCCCCTTTATCAGCTTTTAAGACAAGTATATTCTCGTCTTTAAGTAGGACATCTAAACATTTTTTCTCTTTTTTGTCAGATTATAGTATTTGTATTTTGTATCTTCTTCTAACATTTCTAACATCTGTAGTTCACATATATTAAGAAACATTTCCAATTCTTTACATAAAGGTGAATTATAACAACTAGGTTTGTAGAAGTCACAATTATTAGGTTTCTGACTTCCTAACAATACTTTGAAATTTAATTTTCACACATAGTCTCTTAATTCATTAATCATGATGAGTTTGTTGGCCCTTTGTGCTGGGGCAAAATTCCATCCCTTACTTAGTACACAGCAATCATCATAAGAAATATTTTTACTGCACAAATTGATAATTTTAAAGTTAACATTTTTTAAGTCTTCCATTGCTTCCGCTGGTAATTCCAATTCTTCTTTGGATATTTGTTGCCCCCCCCCCCCCAGTTTTTTTGTGGCTGTTGTTTACTATGATA
Source organism: Protopterus annectens (assembly GCF_019279795.1). Taxonomy (NCBI): domain Eukaryota; kingdom Metazoa; phylum Chordata; order Ceratodontiformes; family Protopteridae; genus Protopterus; species Protopterus annectens. Next base: position 1,584,974,847 of record NC_056743.1, read on the forward strand.
GTTTTTATCACTATAACTGTCTGCTGTGACTTGGGCCCAAGTTCTTTTTTGATTGTCAATTCTCTGATATACTTCGATAATCTGTTTGTTGTCTTCCTTGGTTGATCCTTTAGACACTGTTTCTTGGTTACTCATTTTAGTTCTACTCATGTCTTTAATTTTAGGCCTTACTGCTGGTTCAATTGAATTTTGTTTACTTTCCCCCAAGGGAATATGGTAGATTTCAGCCACTGTTACTACATTATTTTTGTTGCCAAGTCTTTCAGACCTTCTTACTGTACTTATTTCTTCATCTACATTAACCAAATTTATCTCTTGCTGTTTTGAGACATTATTGTTGACACTTGTTTCCAATCAAAGTCCATAAGCTGTGGCTATTCCATTCACATATTCATTTTTGTCCCTTTGAAATTTTTTTGTTTTTCTTTGACATAGTTCATCATTTAACTTAAGTGAACCAGCAGTAAGGCCTAAAATTAAAGACATGCGTAGAACTAAAATGAGTAACCAAGAAACAGTGTCTAAAGGATCGACCAAGGAAGACAACAAACAGATTATCGAAGTATATCAGAGAATTGACAATCAAAAAAGAACTTGGGCCCAAGTCACAGCAGACAGTTATAGTGATAAAAACTATCATAGTAAACAACAGCCACAAAAACTGGGGCAACAAATATCCAAAGAAGAATTGGAATTACCAGCGGAAGCAATGGAAGACTTAAAAAATGTTAACTTTAAAATTATCAATTTGTGCAGTAAAAATATTTCTTATGATGATTGCTGTGTACTAAGTAAGGGATGGAATTTTGCCCCAGCACAAAGGGCCAACAAACTCATCATGATTAATGAATTAAGAGACTATGTGTGAAAATTAAATTTCAAAGTATTGTTAGGAAGTCAGAAACCTAATAATTGTGACTTCTACAAACCTAGTTGTTATAATTCACCTTTATGTAAAGAATTGGAAATGTTTCTTAATATATGTGAACTACAGATGTTAGAAATGTTAGAAGAAGATACAAAATACAAATACTATAATCTGACAAAAAAAGAGAAAAAATGTTTAGATGTCCTACTTAAAGACGAGAATATACTTGTCTTAAAAGCTGATAAAGGGGGAGCAATGGTTTTAATGGATAGGAAAGATTATGAAGGAAAGATGAAAGAAATGTTATCAGACTCTAATTTTTATAAGTCAGTAAATATGTCTGAAATTAAGAAAGTTTTTTTACTTATAGAATCATGTATAGTAGAATGGTTCTATGCAGGTAGAATCGATGAAAAAATGAAAAGGAACATAACTAATAATAACCCGTTGATTAGTAGGATCTTTGGAATACCAAAAACCCATAAAAACATAGATTCTCCCCCTTTAAGACCAATAGTTGCTAGCAAAAATAGTAAATTAGAAGGGATGTCTATTTTTGTAGGTAAACATTTACAGAAAGTAGTTCCGAAGGGAGTCAGTTATATAAAGGACAGTTATGACTGCATGGCAAAACTTAACAATATTAAGGTCTCAGAATCTGATATACTTGTAACATTGGGTATAAATTCTCTCTATACTATGATTCCTAATAAGGAAGGTATGGAGATGGTTAGAATGGAACTGTTGAAATCAAGAGAATTTTCTATAAATACTATAAGTCTGCTAATGGAAATGATAGATTTAGTATTAAGTTATAATTATTTAGAATTCTATGATGAATTGTTTGTCCAAGTCAATGGGGTAGCTATGGGTGCAGCCTTAGCACCTAGCTATGCTAATTTATTCATGCAAGGCTGGGAAACAGCAAATATATTAGAAAGTAGCAGTTTTTTGTGAAAAATATCATCAAAATGTTAAGATTTATTGACAATATTCTGATTATTTGGAGTGGGACGGTCAAAGAATTAAATTTGTTTTTGAAATATATTGATAATGTCTGTTCTTATATTAAGTTTTCATATAATATCAATACTGAAAATATAAATTTTTTAGATCTCACTATATATAAAAAGATGGAAAATTAGTGTCAAAAATATATAAAAAAGAATTTCAAAATAATATGTATTTACATTATTCAAATTTACATCCAAAAAAAAACTAAACAGAATATTGTCAAAGGACAAATAAAGAGAATAAGTAATCTAACAGATGATAGTGAAATTTTTCATCTAGAAGCTGATAACTTCTGTGAAAGGATGTTAAATAGAGGTTATCCCCAAGAAATGATTAAGGAAGTTATGACAGAAGAAATTGTAAACAGAAATAAAAATGAGAAAAAGAAGTTGAGTAGAATATCTTCAGCAGATTTTACCACTGCTTTGGCAGTATTGATTCTTATATCATCAAAAATATAGTAAGAAAAAATTGGGGAATTTTTAAAACCAATATTAATTTATTACAGAAGTTAGGCGATAAACCTAAGTTTGTGCAAAAAAGAGCAAAAAATGTTAAAGATTTTTTCAAGGAAAATTAAATAAAAGTAGAGTAGTAGAAGAAAGAAAAGGAATGTATAAATTTTTTAATTGTAACTATTGTAGTTATTTATATACAGATAGGCATGAGATTTTTGTGGGCAAAACTAAGATATATGTTCCAGGCAGATTTACTTGTAAGTCCAAAAATGTTGTCTATTTAATAATATGTTTAGATTGCAACTCATTTTATGTTGGTAGAACAGGAAGGGAATTGTATAGAAGAATTTATGAACATCAATATGCCATAGGCAAAGGAGATGTCAAAACATTATTTAGAAAGTAAATGTAAGACTAATTTCAAATGTTTAGTTATAGATTTTATCCATCCCAATGTTACAAAGATAAATATTGAAGAAGAATTGGGGTGGCTTGAATACTGCTGGCAAGTGAGATTAAATGCGTGTTTTCCGCCAGGGTTAAACAATAGAGAGGAATTCATTATGTATTTAAAAAGGAAAGGTTTTAAACATTAGGTTAGTTTTCAGGTATACAGAATAGTTTAAGAATGTTGTAGTTCAAACACATTTTAAACTGATAACTTTTAATCTGATTGCTTAATTGAAGCACCTTATTGATTGCTAATAGTATTTAAATGAAGCAGTGTGTTGTAACCATTAGTCTGAAGAAATTTCCTTTGGAGATGAAAGCGCTCACTTGTGGTTCTACAACAGCGTAATTACAGCGTGTTTTCGTGTGTTTTATTGGATTTTATCTTGTGGATTTTACTTCGTGAATTAAACTTCGTTTTTGTGCTATTCTGCCATTGTTTCTTTTTGGATTTCTTCTTTTTGGATTTGTGCTTTGTTTTGAAGCGTGCTGCTTTGCTCATCGCTATGTAAAAATCTACTGTCAATCATTAGCGGGCCGGAGTTCTGCTGTGGCAACCCCTAACTGGGAAAAGCCAAAAGACACAACAACAACAAATGGAATTCTGTACTATCTGTGCACTAATCTGACTGACATAAACTTTTAAAACTGGACCCTCCCTATTCAAGAATCTCATCACACACAACCCTTCCTCCCAGAGAGACAGTCTTCCTCCCACTCCATAGGCTCTTTTATCAATTCTTTTGTCAACATCTCCATTGCCATGTGGGTTTCTCCTCATCTCTTGAATATTCTTGTTACTCTAGCTTTCTTCATCTTTTCTCAACCTATTAGTATTTTTTCTCATTTCCTTTGGCTTCTGCCTTTATCTTTCCATTTACCTTTCATCTTAAATCCTTCCTTTCCAACCCTACCACAATCTTCTCTATCAAGTTTCGAAAGAAGTCCTCTGTGAAATAGCCATCCCCTTCTCATTCCCCAACTTCTTGCTAAATTTCTTCAAAAGAGGTCTAACCTCCACTTACTTCTCCTTTCAAGTCCTTCACTACAGTAATGCCTTTCCTATTTCACTCTGCTAGTCTCCTTTCTGTTTCTTCTGGCTTTCTCTACCAGAAAGTACCTAATCACCTTTCCATCCATATACTTTTTATAGATTTTATTCTAAGAAAACTCTTCGCTACCTTGTCCTTCCCTTATTAGATTTCTTGATATACACCTGTACATTTCTCTTTATATCCATCTTCCCACCAAATCCATTATTCTCATTTCATCTCTCATCCCCTTAATCTTTAAGAGAGATTTATCACTGTTACAGATCTTTTGAAATCTGGTGGTCCCCATCCTCTTAACTTTCTATCCAATCACAAACTACCATTTGCTATGTGTCTTCTTTTTCCACTCCATATAAACCTGTCACAAACCTGCTGAATCTTCCCTATTTAAACCTCCTGGGCATACCAATCAACTGTTCAGGTTATTGCAGAATATCCAGATTTTTGCCTCATATTTTTGATCTGTTTTTCATAAAATTGTGGTTTTCTGGAAAATTTGTGGCAAATCATTAAAGAATGACGTTAGAAAATAATGACAGACATTTGAGAGTCAGAGTTTACACCCTTCAGAAAATCTATGCTAATGCAAAACCTGTTATTCTATCAACTTTCTAAGTTTGTAAGAACAATATTTAAAAATTGTCCCTATTTTGGGGCCTTTGTCCCACTTTTATTTACTGTGTAATGTGGTTCTGATTAAACGCTGTTTTGGGTGATTCATTATGTTATTTTAGTTTGTTTGTCTTTTTCGTCTAAGAATGTTGGATATATTTTTTTGGTTTCCACTTTTATTTATGGCTTGGTCAAGATTTCTTGCTCTAAGAGGTTGAGAGGTATGCGCCTGAGGTTTTATTTGAAAATGTCTAAGCATATAAATTACATGCAGTAAAATCATGTATCTCACTAGACTAATCCCTCCTCCAACATACAAACTATCCCACCCACTTATCCGACATTATGCCTATCCTCCCCCTCAGTTCCTCACAGTTTCTCCTCCTGATCTGTTATACTTCTTGAAAAACCTTCAAGCTCAAATCCTTCTCTCCTCTCTGTTTTTTTTTCTTTCAGTTCTACTGCTCCTCCTTCCTTACTCCCCATTCTTATTACTACTGATTTTTCTGGATGATATTTTAATCCTGCTTCACACACAAATGCCCTGAAAATTTAAATGTATGGAACATGTTTTCTATATCTTTTAATGTCAGCAATCAGCCATCTGCAAACAAGAGGATATTATGTTTATTACCCTTGCCTTCATGCTCCCCCCATGCTTCCTTAACTCACTGTGTCAAGCATTCATTTACCATAAGGAATAATCCTGGTGACAAGGGGCATCACTCGCAAGTACCCGTCCCATTTTTATTTTGTATGGCAATCCCCCATTTATAACTAATTTCATCCAGGGGGGCCTGTAGAGGTCAGCCACTCCCTGAGCCTATCTCCCATTCCCACTACCTGCTGTATTACCTTATGCATAAATTTCCAGGACGCACAGTCAAAAGCATTTTGTATATCCATCAAAACCAATTGTTTCTTTCTTTCACCAGCTATTTCAGTCCATCCCAAAAAGTTTAATAATATGCATCAGAAATTTACTGATGACTTCCCTTTTACAAAGCCTACGTGTAGTTTTATTGTTCCTGGTAATAAGCTTTCTGTTCTTGATTTTAAAACTCTTACCAAGAGTTTCACATCCATTTTACACAATGGTATTGGACTATAATTCCATACGTCCTCCAGGCTGCCTTTATTTTTATATAAAATTATGACATTGGCCTTTTCTATCATTGCTGTTATCTTTCTTCCTTCCAGGATCTCATTCAATACTTTTACCAAAGTATCTGTCACCTGTTATCTCACTCACTTATGAAAATCTGTCAGGAAGCCATATGGGCTAGCCACCTTTCCACTTCTAAGATGCCTTATAGCCTCTGTTACATGCACTCTAACTATTCATTTGTTCAGTCCTTCCCACATCCCCTCATGCAATACTTCCCCTTCTAAACACTACCCCCCTTCCATCATAGTTTTACTGATAGACATGTCCATATAGTACTCTCTGAAAATGTTTCTTATTTCAGCACTCTTTTTTATAATGTGATCCTCCCTTGACTGTATCCCCTAGTGAGTTTTCCTCCTTTGTTTTTTTAATTGCCCACATCAACACCTTAGCCTTGTTTCCCCTTTAATTCACCACCCAGCCCACCATCTTTCCGTCTACACCTTAATTAGCTGGTGTTTTGTATAATGATTCTCTGAAGATGCTTTGTATGGTTTTGTAATCTGCCTCAGTCTGAATAAGCTTCCCACATACATAATCATGACATTTTTGGCAATCTACATTTATGGCCTACATTTATTTCACAATTTGCTCATACCTGGTTTGTGCATCCGTTAAAGCCCCGGATGTGTAAAAAAGTAGTCTGCCTAGGGCATTAGATGATTACTGACATGGGTAGGACACTGGACCATTTTCAGGCTCAACCTGGGGTTAAAGGATACAATAAGTTAGTTACACAGTAATTTACATTATGAAAAGAGCAAAACAATTAAATATACAAAAATGGCTGTAAAATTAATAAATGCAGGATGGGCATTAAGTTGCTAATCTTCTTACAGTAGGAGTACAGAGACTAGTAAAGGCATTGATACTCCATAATGAATACTGTACCACACTGAGTGCTAGTTAAAAAATACTGTTTTTGTACAGCATAATTAATCTTCTACAAAACAATGAAACCTATTAAAGGCATGCAAATTTTACTGAGATATGGACACCAAGAAGAGTAGGGTAGTAGGGGAACTATATATAGGTCAGAAGGGAATACATGTGAGGCTGGGAGAGGAAAGAAGTTGAAAGTTGTGTGAGGAAGGTTTTAAGTGAATAATCTGCTATATCTAAGAAGTAGAGGAGGAGGAGTTGTGTAAAGTGGAGCTTTGTTGGGGAGCAGCAGTAAATTTGTTAAGAGATGTAATTGTTGTCAGGAATACCTTAGAGATAATAGGAAGAAGGCTGGACTTGGATGAATCTCAGAGGGTGGGGGATGTGTGTGTGTGTGTGTGTGTGTGTGTGTGTGTGTGTGTGTGTGTGTGTGTGTGTGTGTGTGTGTGTGTGTGTGTGTGTGTGTACGTGTCTGCATAAGAAGTTTTGTTGTATCTGTAATGTGCTGAGATGTGACTGTTGAAATATCCTAACGTGGGTGTAATGACAGGTAGTGGGCCTCAAAAAAGTGCAAGCAGTAAGAGTGTAGGAGTGTTTCAATGGTTTAGAGAAATTAATGATCAGTTGTAATTAGTTAGTATCTTCAGGTATGACTTAGCTGTATGGCATGCATAGAAAAAGGGTGTTCTTTGCATTTCAGGTTGGACAGCTATCTCTAACCTTATGTATCTCAGTGAAAGTGTATGCAGAGGATTATGGGTAGTCTGACAACAGCATGACTGACAGGACACGTCTTGTATAGTATATGCGTAGAGCAATGTTAAAGGTATCATTCAGCTGCAGCCTCCTAAACATGTTTCCTGTAAAACTGTGAGAAATTGGTATTAAAAATACTGTAAATATGATGTGGTGCTTTTTGCATCTCCTGTTTTTTCTTGGTCTTATATGCATCATAATGATGAGAAACAGAGAGGGAGAACACTGATCTGTCAAGTAAACTATGGTGCCTGTTTTTTTTTTCATTCAGTAATACTGTGATGGCACAATTAAGCACAATTCACTACAAAGTGCTTGTGTCTCTTACTAAGAAATTTATTAGACAAATCCTCTGAGGTAACTGAAAGACAACTAGCGCACCTAAACAAATTTAAATTTGGAATGTTGCCTATATGTCATGCATGACATACAGCTAAACTTCAGAGATGACCGAACAACAACATCTATTCTGATGTGGAATATAAAAATGCTAAAATGAAGACAAATAAGACTCTCAAGCGAGTCAAAGAGCTGAATAATAGGGATAGTTGGGATGTTCCCCTCATATCAGAAAAGGAATATGGAAAACTGATGAGGGAGAAGAAAAGGATTCAATACTTAGGCTTGAGACTTGAGATCTAAGATGAAATTTGTACTGCTTCACATAGATAAACTGAGAACAATTTGAAAGATGACAGCCTGAGGTGATCATAAACCAAAAACAGAAGATACCGGCTCCACAAGTTGGAAGAGGTTGCATGCTTGCCTATATGTTGATGAAATAGTTACAGATTGCCCATATAAGACAGTTATGGTCTTGTCATAAGGGGAATAAGTGGTCTTGATAGCATAAAACAAAGCACTTGTCTATAACAACATCAGACTAAAAATATATCTTTGTGGTGAAATGACATCTTCTACTGATTACATTACATAATAAAACATTGGAGGATAACACATTTCCTGTTAGGTGGAAGGGGAACATTAATGCCAGTTTTCAAAAATAAAGATAGGGTCATCTGAAAATTATACACTTATAGTTCTGTTGGATATTTCATTGAAGACTTTAGAATGGATTATTTAAGAATGACAGAGAGACAATAAGCAGTCAGGACAGAGTTGGAGCTACTGCCATAAGGGAAATATATGGAACTATAGCAGGCAAGAGTTTATATTGCTTGAGGCTTTTTTCTTTGAATTTGATAGGATGAATAAGGTCATGTCATGGAGGAATGTACACAAATTTGGGATCTGTCTTCCTTGTTCAGAAGATATCAGCTCTATATCAACAGATATGGCTGCAGATAAGTTGTGATGGCTTTGGGAAACGTACACTAAGAGCACCTCATGACACTGAATGAGACTGTGATGCTTCTAGATACCCATGTACCCTGTTCTACCTTTATATTCTTATCCTGCTGAAAGATCTGAATAAAGATAATCCTGTTTTAGCCAAAAACTAGATCAGAGCAGTGACATAGAATATCTTATGTGGATGACATGTTCCTCTGCTATGATACTGCAAGTGGGATATACAAAAAAGAGCATGGTGTTTCAGCAAGCTGTGTTTAATCTTGATAGCTGATTGAGTTTGCTCAAATATGGCTCAGATCAAGTGCTTTAAATGGTCGATCTTGTGTGAGAGCAATTGTATGAACTGTAGCGGAATAATTCCTTTCTGTGGTATTGGTGTGATCTCAGAGGAAAATGTAAGTATAAGCTGCGGGGGAGGGGGTTGAAGAGTGAAGTCCCAAACTCTTTACATACTAGCAGGATAACACTGCCTTCCTGACTTTTTTGGCAAACATTATATTGCCTATTTCAGTTCTAATTTCAATGTCCTCCAAGAAGAATATTCGTGTGCTGCTGGAACTAACAGAACACCCACTTCTTTCACTACTTAAGTGGGATAATTTGAGAGGAGCTCTGCAGAGAACTCCGTTTCCCCTAGGTTTATTTTGTATTTGTTGGGCTTTATGTTTGAATTTGCCTGGATGAACATGCTTGGAAAGTCAAAATCTTGCTGTTTGTGTGAGACAGCAAGTTTCCTCCGTCAAAAGACCATTTCAAAGAGCTGTGTTCTGCTCAGATTCTACTTTAACCAATCTAATATAATAATATAATATAATATAATACAAGCTCTGCTGCCTCAGCCCCTTTATGGGAATTGAACTAAGCTTCACCTAGAAGGAACTAAGGAACTTCCTTGCCCTGCATTGCCCTCTGACTACACCTGGTTTGGACACCCACACCTAAAGTAATATAATACAAGCTCTGCTGCCTCAGCCCCTTTATGGGAATTGAACTAAGCTTCACCTAGAAGGAACTAAGGAACTTCCTTGCCCTGCATTGCCCCCACACCTAAAGTAATATAATACAAGCTCTGCTGCCTCAGCCCCTTTATCGGAATTGAACTTCACCTAGAAGGAACTAAGGATGTATGTGCAACTGCTGCTAAACCTCTGTAATACCATTTTATCTAAAACCTTGCTAGGTTTTCAGTACGCTCCTTGCCAGGAAAGCCAGCAGCCAAACCCTTCTTAACTCTGTTCCCCCCATACTCGTCCCTCTTCTAGCTCCCTTAGTCATATAAGCTCCCTTCTCTCCTCAACATTTTTAGTTTAGGGAATTACCCTGGTTGAATCACAGGTGCACTTTTAGCATTAGTCCACTAGATGGCACCCTCTCCCCACTACTCTTGACTTCCCACACCTCTTACCTTACTTTCTTGTATTCTCTACAAGTTCTAATTTCTCTGTTTCTCTCTCTTTTTGAATTCTTTTACCACTCTATCCCACTAAATCCTTGTCCCCTGTACTTACCTTCTCCAACCAACACTCCACTGATAGGTTCTCACTCTAATCCTGCCTTCCTTGGCTATACCCGTTCCGTTCACCCTGCGGGCTCACTCCGCTCCCCTACTCTGCCCCCAATTCCCACACGGCCCCAGGACCTCTACATTAATACCTTATTACCCACACCCACTAAACTACCTAGCCAATTAGTCTCCACATCTCTGTCAACACCCACTCACTTATCCCACCCATACCAACCATCACTCAATACACCTAGAACACCTTACCTGGCCAATTAGTCTCCATTTCTCAGTCAACACCCACTCCCAAACCCTACACATACACAATTATTACTCTACTCTCCAGTCCCTCATAATAACTAAAGGATTAACTATACCTTTATATATATATATACACGCTTGCACCTTTAGTTTACCCGGCAACTACTTACCAACTCTTAACAGCCATCTTTAACATCCATCTTCATTATGATTTCAAAACCTCATCCTTCTCCACTCTGCTGTTACTTCTCCTCAATATATCCTATATCTACTACCTCACCCAGCCTAATCATACTAACCACTCACAATCCTTCCACGTAACCAACCATCTCAACTCACCTCCCTCAAACTCACACATCATAATATCTCCCTATATATATGATATAAATAACCAACTACTCTTTCCTTATAAACTTATCACCCCTCACAAACATTCTACCACCATAGCAACTAACAAATCCTTCATCATCATAATAAAGCCTAACCCATACTCTAAGCAGTCCAAACACCTCTCCAACCCAATCTTATTTCTAATTACCACACTATTATCAGGAGATATTAACCCTAATCCTGGCCCCTCCACCTCATCCACTACAGACAAGTCCATACTATTCACCTCTCTAAACTCCCAAAGCATAGTGAACAAAATCCCAAACCTCCATTCCTGGCTTATACATAATAAACCTGATATCCTCTCTGAAATCTCTGAAATTTGGTTAAAACCCCATATAAAAGACTCTGAAATAACACCACCCAACTATTCAATCATAAGAAAAGACAGAACCAGTAAAAAAGGAGGTGGAGTAGCTCTCCTATACTCATCCTCCTTATCAGTTACTCCATATAACAAACCTATTCCCCACTTCAATAATGCTGAACTACTCCTAGCACTATTCCAGATTAATATACACAAGCACATATGTATAGCCTCTCTCTGCATCCCCCCCTGGTGACAATATTACTGCACTCGAGGACATCCTCTTCTGGCTCTCCACCAATATTAGTAATGAAATAATAATTCTGGGAGACATGAATATTAATTGGTCCTCCATTCAGTCTCCCACAAACCCACTTAACATCAACCTTTATAACTTCTCACAGCTAATTAACTCCACAACCCACCCCTCAAAAAACTTCACCAGTGATAGCATTTTAGACTGGATTTTAGTCTTTCACCCTCATTATTTCCCTGATAGTGGCATACCTCCAGACCCTCTTAGTGACCACCTACCCACATTCACATATCGACTGCCTTCACCTCTACACCAAATACATAATTATATTACTACTCGCAATCAAAAAAACTTCAACCCTATAGCCTTTACTGACTCCCTAAAAGCAATAAATTGGAACATTCGAAAAACTCTACCTCTAGATAATGCTGTTGCCCACTTCAACTCAACTTTCTTAAACCTTCTAGACCACCATGCTCCTTTACGGACTAAGAGAATAAAAATCAAAACTGCCCCTTGGCTAACCAAAACTACACTAGCAACCATGCGACAAAGAGATAAAGTCTGGGCACTTTATCAGAAAAATAGGTCCGCCATCACTCAAAACGAATACAGAATACTTAGAAATAAAGTAAAAAAGCTTATTATCACAGACCGACAAAATTACTTCTCCATACTCCAAAACAGCAATAAAACTAACCCTCAGAAATTCTGGAAAGGAATCTCTACCCTTAGCAATCCTGGCAAAATAGACAACCCTAGCCCTGACCCCAATGCTGCAGACATAGACTTGGCCACACGATTTAACTCGTTTGTCATTAACTCTATTTCTAAACTAACCTGGACATTCTCTAACAACACCACTCCCTCCACTTCACCCTCACCTTCCCCTACTAACACTTTTACCTCCACTCCTTCTACTACACTCTCTTCCTCTCCATTATCACCATCCTCTAATGCCCTCTCTTCCCCTTCCTCTCCTTTCTCATTTAAACCTATACCCACATCTACCATAAAAAAGCTCCTTCAGGAACTGAAGCCATGCTCTAATGCCCCAGATAACATCCCTTCATACTTTCTTAGCATAGCAGCAGAAGCCATTGCCTACCCCATTAGTATTCTAATCAACCGCTCTATCCAAGAAAGCATAGTACCCCAAATATGGAAAAAGGCTTTTATCATACCCTTACATAAAGGTGGTAATAACAACAATACCACTAATTTCTGTCCCATCGCTATCCTATCTCCCATTTCAAAACTCCTAGAAAAGTGTGTCCAACTACAACTCCTACCATATCTCTTAGACAATCACCTACTAACTCCAACACAGCATGGTTTTAGACCTGATCATAGCACTATGACAGCCCTCCTCTCCTTCCTAGAAACTGTAAATAAGGCCCGAGACTCCAGTCATATTGTTTCGACCCTCCTCCTTGACCTCTCTAAGGCCTTTGACACTATCTCTCACAAACGTCTTCTAACTAAACTCTCTCAACTCAACCTAGCTTCTTCCTCTTTAAACTGGTTCTCTAGTTACTTATCTAACAGATATCAATCAGTAAAATGGAAAAAGGCCACCTCCTCTTTCCTTAATACCGCAACTGGAGTAACCCAAGGTTCCATACTAGGTCCTCTCCTCTTTAATATATTCATAAATGACTTCCGCAATTCTATCCCTTCCTCAAATATCATTCAATATGCAGGTGATTCAACTATTATCTGTTCTGCCACATCCATCTCCATGCTGCAAAAGCTTACTCAAGATGCATTCTCAATCACTGAACAATGGATGAAAGAAAATCACCTAGCACTAAATGCCTCTAAAACC
>NC_056743.1:1584992963-1585142963 GCF_019279795.1 Protopterus annectens
TTTAGTGCCATTGTGCTGTAACCCAGAGCAGATCTGAGTGTTGCCATTGAGATTCTTGACATAGCTATAGAATGCTTTGTGGTTGTCTTTAGAATCAGTGGCAATTTTGTTTTCATAACTAGCTTTGGAGGATTTTATGAGGGATCTCAGCTTCTTACTGAGGCTGACCAGGGAGTTTCTCCAATCATGGGATTTTTCTCTTTTTTGCAACAGTTTCTTTCTTCTGTTGTAGAGTTTGTTTATGGCAGGGGACAACCAGATTGGCTTCCTTTTTTTGGAGGATAGCATCTTGGTTTTGTTAGGGATTGCATGATCCATGCACTCATGTAAGTGCTTATAAAGTGCATTTGTGTAGGATTCAGCAGTCATACCTCTATTGTCCGTCAGCATGGGTGTCGTGAAGTTTGCCACTTCTGTCTTAAGAAGTGTGAAGTTGGCTTTGGAGAAATTTTTTACTGTGGTTTCCCTAATGGGGGGTGGGGGAGGGATGTGGATGTCTAGGGTGATTAGCTTATGGTCGGATCTGACCAACGAGGAATTGATCTCTGGTGTGGAGCACTGGTTGCCCATGTTGGTAATAACCAGGTCTAGGATATTGCTGCCCCTGGTGGGGGTGTGGATAAGTTGATCCATGGCATTGGAATTTATGAATTCCAAAAAACATTGAGCACAAGAGTTGGTACATGAGTAGTTTTTCCAGTTAATGGTAGGGTAGTTGAAATCACCCATTATTAGGGTGTTAGGTTGTACCCTAATATTTTCCAGTGTATTAAGAAATGAGGAGTGGGAATCCTGGGGCATGGTGGGGGATCTGTAGCAAGCTACAATTTGGATTGCGGTCTTGCCCAGAGTTAGTTGCACTTGGATAATCTCGGATGCATTATGCTGAGCAACTAGCCTGGAGGTGTGGATATCCTTAATGAATATGGACACGCCTCCGCCTTTAGTGTTTCGGTCCAGGTTAGGTGGCCGAAAGGTGTGGTATGAATTATAGTCTGGTAATGCAGGGGTACTCTCTGGAGCCTTGAACCAGGTCTCTGTCACTGCACAGATGTCGATGTTCTCCATTTTAAGGAGTGCCTCGAGAGAGTGCATTTTGAGGTTTAGACTTCTAGCATTGAGTAGCAATACCCTCAGATTCTTCTTGCCTGTACCTGTTAGGGTGGTGGATTTGTCATTTGAACCTTGCCTAAAAAAGGCACTATAGGGGTGGCAAGAGCCTTAGCCAGTATCCGGAATCCCAGGGGCGACAGGTGCAGGCCATCTCTGGCAAAGCATCGTGGCTTGTCGATCAAGTCATCCCAGGCAGACAGATACTGGATCCCCTTAGAATGACACCAGAAGCTTAGCCAATTGTTGAAGTCAATCATTTTGTCCTTGTACTGTGGTATCATTCTGGGTGATGGCAGGATGCTACTCAGGGCTAGGGTCATACCTGCCTGGGCTACAAGATCGGACAGCTCCTCCATGTCCCTTTTCATGTAGTCCAAGGAGGTATGTCTCAGGTCATTCAGACCAACATGGACAATGACAGAGTCATATGTGTACTTGTTGTGGAGTGACCTGAGTGCATGCGTTATGTGGCGGATCCTGGCACCCGACAGGCAGCTGACAGTAACTTTCTCCTTATTTAGCCTGGTGAGTGGAACATCAGTGTGCCTGACTATAGAGTCACCTATGACAAGAGTGTTGGGTACGTTGTTATGCCTTATGGGCTGTGGTTGAGTGGCACACTGAGTTTGTGGGCTATGTGTCATTTGGGTTGTGTTGGGGGGTGGAGGTTGCTTGTGTTTCTGCTTTGGAGGTCCCTGTTGCTTGGGCAGGTTTTTACTGAGAGCCTCCGCGAATGTAGATGTGTGTTTTGTGTTTCTATGTGTGTGTTTTGGTGGTGTAGGTTTTGAGGGACTATGTGCTGAGTGTGGTGTGGTGCAAGTGTTTACCTTCTCCTCTTGACTGTCTAGTCCAGTCTTGGGTGAAGAGAGCTTTGCTTCCAGTTTGGCTATATAAGTGCATCTCTCACAGGTTGTAGTGTTGGGTGGTAGGAGGAGAGGGTTGTCTGTGTACATGAGGCAATTACTGCATTGCCCCAAGATGCCCAGATTCATCACGTAGACAGTAGAAAACACCGGGGGCTGACCCTTAGACATGCCTGGATAGGTGCTTATTTGTTAAGTACTAGAAACTGTTTTCCTCTAGACAGTGAGGAAAATTGAGTGCTGTAGTAATTTGTAGCTTATTTAGTGCTTACAATAAGTTCTGAACAAGTGCTGAAACAAAAAACTGGCTAGTTCTAAGAAACAAAATTAAGCTAGAAGGCTTCCCTCCAACACAGAAAGGCTTGGGCCCTAGAAGCCTACAAATAGTCCTGGACACAGCAAAGCTATATCCAGGCTAGACTACCCACAGGAAAGGCAGGAAACAAGCTTAGAAAAAGTTTTTTTTTTTTTTTTTTTTTTTTTTTTAGTGGAAAGAGAGAAAGGAGTAGCAGAAACTAAGCTGATTGGCCTTCTCAAATGTTCTCCCTGTACTGGGTAGAATGAGGTAATGACACTACACTGCGAGGAGGGTCCCAGATCAAATTTACACTAGGGGCTGGCAACTGCAAAGCCACCAACTATAAAAACACTATACCAACAGGGAGGGAGGATAGGAAACAAACTTCAGAAATATTTCTCACAGCTGAAAAGCAGCAGTGAGCCTTTAAATGAAAGTTTTAAACAGCTAAAGGAGCCTCTAGAAAAAAGAGTTTAACTGCAACAAGTTATAAGAAACAAACAACCCAACAGATGCTTAATAAAAGTGGACAATTTTTTGCTATTTTGAGTTTAGCTATTTCATGACATATTCATATAGATATATATATATATATATATATATATATATATATACACACACACACATATATATATATATATATATATATATATATATATATATATAAAAACACACACACACAAAACACACACACACTTACATACACACAAACACACTTGTATACACACACACACACACACACACACATATATATATATATATATATATATATATATATATACACACACACACACACACACACACACACACACACACACACACACACACACACACACAGTCAGCAAGTTTCCACTGCCGGATGATCATTTTAGACATGCATTCTGCTCTTATTCAATCTTATTGGCTGGCTACTGTGACATCAGAGGCGTTGAAATCTGAACAATTGTGCAGGTCATCACTATTTTTGGTTGACCTGAATGCACAGCCCTTTGAATCCACTATTTGTGACTGAAACCCAATGTAATGCATCTTGTGTAATGCTGCAAAATGTGGCATTTAGAGATCATATCAATCATCAGGCAGTCTTCATCCCTTCTCCACCCTACAAACATTACTACGGATAATGCTTTGTGTTACTCCTGCAACTCCATGGTAAGGACATCCTGTTGTTTCAGCTACACTTACTATTTTATAATAAGATATTTTTGTGCATTGGCATGTATTTTAATGTGGTTACTGATGGTTGTGTACATTCTATTGCCTAATAGTTCTATTGTATCAGTTACTGTAGCTGCTGCCTAGTCCATCTACTTGTTGATACTATACTTAGCATCATATCAGAGTTTTGCTAATTGACCTGCTCAGTTGTTGCGGCTGCCTGGTTTGTTTACTTGTTGGTACTGTCCTTAGTGTTGGGCTATAATGACATGGAGGTGCACTGTTTTACCACACAGTTTTCCTTATTGCCCCTTTTTGTTGTTGCAGCTGTTTGGTTTGCTTACTTGTTGATACTATACTTATTGCGGTATTAGAACACACTTTTGTTTATTGACCTGTTTTGCTGTTGCAACTGTTTGATTTGTTTACTTGTTGGTACTATATTTATCGCTGTATTACAGCACAATTTTGTTTATTGACCTGTTTTGTTGCTGCAGCTGCTGCTGCTTGGTCTGTCTACATTGTTGTTGCTACTTGCTGTTGGGATGCATCTGCTTTTACCAGCTTATCCTTCCTAATATTATCAGTGTAGTGCTGCTTAGCCAATGGAGTGTAGCTTTATGCCCCAATACCTCTGCCCCAGTGTATGTCTGTTGTCAGTGGTATTTGTGGCCTCATTGCCATATTAGCTCTCTGTTCATGGCATCTTAGCCCTGTTTCATACTGTAGCCAATTCATTGTGTTGCTCTGGTTCAGTTGTCAAGTGTCTGTCATATCAGCATGCTAAGCATCTACCCTTTACTGCACTGCTATCTATGGCATCCTAGCCTAGTTGTTACAGAGTCCACTAGACCATTCTGCTGATTCTCTGTTTTTGCTGTTGTGTTGGCACATCTACTGTGCTTTTATAATACAGTGCGGCAATATGTATCCACTTTACTATGCTATCATTGCTCTGATCAGTCTTTAATGTTTTATTGCATCCATTAGTTCTGATGAATTGTTTTTGCATTGATACATCCCGTAAAGAACTATCTCATACTATCTATCCCATGCTTTAACACCTCTTGTCCTTGTCACTGTGGATTCTCAGTTCACTCACACCTCATATGTTACCAAGCCTGCTTACACTATGAATTCTAAGGCAGTACAATAACTGCTTCAGTTTTACTGACAACCCCTCCAATATAGAATCCACTCATGAAATATGTAAATATTTTCCTGGGCTAGAGGGTAATCTCTCACCTTCCACAGCTATCAGTAAACAGTGCACCTTGATGGCATTACAGCCCTACACTAAGCCTTCTAAATACATCTCTCCCAAGCATCCTCGGACAGTATAGCAGTAGCCCTAAGCCTCAGCCACAGAGGCAGACTTCCACACCTGTAACTAATGTAATTCAAATGAGTATGAGCTACATGGGATCATATATTTTGGGATAGGTCCTGAAGTTCATCGGTTTTGGGGTAAGGTAACCCGGGTGTATCTAATACCAGAAACATAAAGGAAACTCCTGACAATAAATTGTATTATGTCTGAGCGTCTGTACCATACCCAGTACTAGGTATAATGGTGGTATTAGCCAAAAAATCTATTACTCAACACTGTAAATCAACTCAGTCTCTACAGATTTTAAACTGTTGGAATACTGCATGTCAGATATACTAGCTGTAATTGTTAATTGCAAAGTGAGAAGGCAAAGAAGCACCCTTTTTAAATAAAAGGGTATTGTGCCTAATCTAGCTTGTGATCAATGTTCCTTTAACCTAACAAATGAAGGACAAATTTGGCTAGCCTATGGTTCTCCAGGGTATCTTATGTTTACCATATAAATTCAAATGTAGATGGTATCTCACAGTTACCTCACACACTGCCTTTCTGTTGTGTAATTGTTTATCAATTTCTCTCACAGCTGAACTCCACCCTTTATGTCAAGTTAAGTTTATGTTAAACTTTAGGCTTAAGTTACGTTTAACTTTTAGTTTAACTATAAGCTTATGTTTATGGTTAAAATTAAGCTTGAGTTTTTGTATGTAATTGGATTATTGACATTAGGAAGTCAGTAAATGCTGTCAGGTTTAGAAGGTTACTTCTCTTCCCCTATACATCTTCTATAATTCGATATTAGTGCATTGGTAAGAACTATCTGTTTTGTACCCAATATGCTTTTTGGTAGGATTGTATGGATTCCATAGTTATGACACATGAATGGCAAAAAAACTCAGTAAAAAACTTTAAGCAAAACAAAAGAAAACTTGTCGACAGTGGTATCCTGCAGGGGTCCATACTATGCCCCCTACATGTCAGTATTTACTTTTCAGATGTCAAGGATGATGTCTAAGGGCTATGGCTAACTAAGTTTGGTGGTGAAGCATGCTCAATGCTGTTATAAACTCTTCTGCAGTAGGGGCTAAACCATGCTGGCACTGTTACTTATCCTTTGTTGACCAGGTTAGTCCCACAAGGTTAATACCCTATTTTCAGGGAGACTAGTGGTGGAATTTGTACTACTAGGAGAAATTTGTTCATGTCATTGAGAAACATCCCCTATTATTTTCAATAGATGCCATGGAATCTTTTACATCCACCTGAACTACAAACAACTCATGCAGATGGGGTTCAGTTTAATGTCTCATCTGAAGGATGACATATTTAAGAGTGCAGCACATCTTTTATGTTGCACTGCAATGTCAGCAATCCATCTACCTAATATGAGAAAAGAGCCCACAGCCTATTGTACCACAGGCAGGTGTGATACCTGCTGTTCCACTGACACTACTGGTATACTGACCATCAGCTGAAGCTTAACATGAAAAAATGTAGCACTGCTGCTTTTCAGAAGCAAACCTGTCCCATTGGTTACCTTATAAATGACATCCATCTCAAGCATGATACTAATATTCAGGTCTTGGTGGAGGGGCGTGTGGCCAACAAGCTATTCTTTGACCATCGAGAATCAACCATAGTCTTGAAATCATTCTACCTTGCCTAGTTTGTTGCCAAAGGAATATTTCCCAGATCCACCTCTATTCTGCTATTAACAGGCCTATAGTAGAATATAACAGCCCTTTTGGCATGTAGCTCACATAGCTGTACCAGACATGTCACAAAGGAACCTCACTAAAACATCTTGGGTATGAACTTCTTGAGCTTTACAGATAAGTAAAAGGCCCTGTCACTCTAATGTGTCTGTTAAAATTACCTCTGCTTAGCTATCAAGGCCATGAAATGCTTTAACTTATTTGACCTCTTACATCCCTGGAACACTGTCAGTATCACTAATACTTGCTCTAAGGGTCTAAATCACCATCGCACCTAAAGAACCTGTTGGTGAGACTCATACCTGCCTTAACATATGCCTAACTATGGGAACAAACTTCTGCTACATATCAAACAATATACCTGTTATACTCTGTTTTTTTTAAACTGCCTAATGAGTAGATAGAAAGCTGTAAATTTACCCCAGGGCTATGTAGCCAGGCTCTTATTGACAGGGGATGATATACGTTAGGCTTGACTGACTAGGATCTTAATGCTTGAACAGAAAAACTGTACAGCATTTACTGATAAACACTTCAATAGGTTTTGTTTCTGTACTTAGCTTTATTGTTTTTATTCATTGTTGTGTTTTCTACTTTGATTTATGGCACTATCAAGTTAGTATGTTGTAGATGTTTTGTGACTGGGATTCATTTTTTAAGACTATTCATTTAAAAAGGGTATTTTAATCACTGTGACTATTAAAAGAAAAACTGGTGATGTTGGAACCCTATTAGTATAAAACAGTCTATGTATAAATATAATGAAACAGAATTGCTGACATATATATATATATATATATATATATATATATATATATATATATATATATATATATTGCCTCTTAAACCTGGTTGATTTCTTTGAAACAGTCACCAAGGCCATTGACAAGGGGAAGGTGGTCCACACAGCCTACCTGGACCTCGCAAAAGCCTTTGATACAATACCCCACTCGGGCATTATAGATAAGCTCACCAGCTTAAATATAAACCCCTATGTTACTAGATGGATTGCAAATTGGCTCAAGGACAGAACCCACATGGTTAGAATTGCTGGAGCCATGTCAGACTCCAAACCAGTTACAAGTGGTGTCCCACAAGGCTCAGTCCTGGGACCTCTCTTGTTCGGTATATATTTCTCGGAGGTACAGGCCAACACGGAAGGACTGTGGCTGACCAAGTTCGCAGATGACTGCAAACTGGGTGCCATAATCGACTCTCCAGCCGACACAAGCATCCTCCAAAAGGGCCTCATAGAAACAGACAACTGGTGCCAGAGCCATGGCCTCAAGCTAAATGCCAAAAGTGTATAGTCATCCCTTTGGCAAAAACAAAGTGCCCACAAATTACCACATAGGTGGTAATCCATTAAGTACAGAAGAAGTAATTAGGGACCTGGGGACCCAAGTTGATAGCAATCTCTCATTTGACAACCACGTGGCCAAAGTGGTTAGAAAAACATTTTATATAGCCCACCTAATTATGAAGGGATTCACATCTAGATCAGGGGACGTCATCGTGCCTCTTTACTCATCCCTCATCAGGCCCATAATTGAGTACAATGCCCCTTTTGGGATGTACCTTACCAGACACCTGCAGCAACTGGAAAGATCCCAAAAGTACCTCACCAAGAGGATCAAAGGGCTCCAACAGATGCCATATGCTGCCCGGTTAAAGAAACTCCAGCTCTACTCAGTGGCATACCGCCTGTTCAGAGGCGATCTGTGCCTGACGTATAAAGCCATGTCCAACCTGGAATTAATGGACATGCTGCACCTCAGAAAATCCAAATCCCATCGAGCTACGTGCTCGAGAGACTTGAACCTCAGCACTGAAATAAATAGGACATGCTGGAGGGACAGATTCATAACCCAGAGGCTCCCTTCACTCTGGAATAAAATCCCAGTCCAGGTTAGGCAGAGTCCCTCATTCAGTCTCTTCAAGAGGAATCTTGATGAGTGGATGGGAGATCGTAGGTTTACCCCGGGTATCACTTCTGTGTCACTGTTAGACAGAGGTACAGTATACTAACCTCGAAAAGGGGCATAGCAAAATTAATTTAAAATGGGTGGCGAAAGCCAAACACATTCTGGCTAGGCTTATAAATGCCCTAGGGCAGATAGCCTAGTATGGACCTATGAACCTATGATGAGGGAAGGACTCAATCATCTCTATTATGAAAGAGCAGATGCTTCTGGAACATATGTTAATATTGTTATTTAGAGCTACAGTAGGTGCACAATGATGGGTAGCATTTCTGCCTCACAGTAAGTAGTTCTGATTCAGTTCTTGGCCACGGTGCCTTCTCTGCAAAGTCTGCATGTCCTTCACATGTTTGTGTGGGTTGTCTACAAATGTTTTCAGTTTTCTCCCACATACCAAAGACATGCAGTAAGGTGAATTGGAGACCCTAAATTTCCCATAGGTGTGAGTGCGTGAATATCTGATATGGAAGAAAGGCCTGGCAACCGATTTCCATTTCCTCTCCTTTACCTTGAAAGCTCTACAGGTAACTGTGTCTGCCCACTGGGTCAGAGTGGCTGTCTGTGGGGTCACACTAAGAGTTGGATGTGACTTGTAAGAGAGTGAGTGAGATGATAACAAATAGTGGACTTCCAGAAAGTAAATGTATGGAATTAGTGACGCAGTAGCACAGCAGTTAATGTTGCTGTTGACCGCACTTAGCTATCCAGTGTATTTTCTGATTGGGTGCCCTGTCTGTGCATTCTGGATGTCTTTCCTGCACCTGTGTTGATTCTTTTTGGTTGCTTTGTCTCCCCCCACATTCCAAAATTATGTTGTATGGACATTGGCAATCCTCCAAATCATAAGTATGTGAGTGCGTATTGTGTGTGCATCCTGCAATGAGCTTGCATCTTGTCCTCAATATGTACTCAGCTTTTTCTGCTCAGTGTCAAGACTGGCTTCATCTCCCCTGAAATCTGGAATGGGATACAGTGATTATTGTAAAATGAATACGTGAATAAAATGTAATAAAATGTGTGAAACTAATAAGCAAAAAAAAAGGATTTTTAGTTGGATCTGATGCAAAACATATTAAGGGGAATCTTTCACTGAAATCTCTGTGATGAATTTTAAATAGGGTATAATTCCCAAAGTATTCTTTCTTGTAGAAATCAGGGGTTATATAGACTTAACAAATTGATTTATCCCAATCACCCCTTCTTTGTTTTGTGGCAAGTAAACGCACCGACATATGTTCTTCCTCTTTCACTATAAAAACAAAAGGACTATAAAAAAAGAGCAGGGAGTATGCACAAGTCACTGGGATGGCCTTCTGCCATCCAATATGATTTGATATTGGCTTGAGTATCTTGAGGGATATATGAAGAAAGGTATTTCCTATCAGAGAAATACTGTTAGTTCATAAAATAAAAAGGGTTTTCATTGATGGTTTAATATGGATATAGAAAGTTTAAAACACAATAGAGGAAGTGAGAAAAAAAGTTTTGTTCAAATATAAATACAATCTATACAATGGAAATTGAGAATAACAAAACATAGTAAGGATGCACTTGTTGTATATATGTCACTTAAAAAATAAAATAAGAAGATGAAGAAAAAAAATGTAAAACTCTCCTTTCCATGCTATGCAGTTTGCATCCAGTCAAGGAACAGACAGTCTTCTGGTTGGAATTCCCAAAAAACACACACTCTTAAAACACTGGATCCTTACTACATTTTGTTTTTTTCCTTTTTTCATTGAATAGTTTGTTTATATTATCATGCATATGCTAGACTGCATGTATATGATGCATGTGCCTATAGCCTATATGTATCAGTAATGGGCCCCCAGATAATGAAGGAATATTCAGGAACTACTCTAAGGCTGAATTCCTGCTATTAAGTGATAACCTGGCAATTTTTCAAGCCCCCATAAACCCTGAGAACACTGTGGTCTATGCAGAACTGTTCACAGAAACCCCATACAAGCATATTAACAGCTGCATAGAGGCAGCTGTACCTACCAGGAGAAAGTACAGAACTAACTCAAAAACAAGCCACCCTGGTGGAATCACAAAATCAATAGGCTGTATAACAGACGGAAGAAAATGATGGCAAAAATTAGGAGGTGCAGCACCCAGCAGGATAAAGGCACTCTCATTAAACTAAACAAACAACTCAGAGGACAAATAAAGTCTATCAAAGCCAAATTTGAGGTAAATTTGGCCTCCTAGGCCAAGGTCAACCACAAGGCATTCTTTAGCTATGTCCACAGCCTCAAGTGCAATACATAATTTTGTGCAGAGCTCATTGTAAAGAGAACCACCTATACTGAGATAGAAGATATAGCAAACCTGCCCGGCAAATTCAATTCCAACTTTACCCCTCTCTTCCCCTCATCCTTCCCTCAGGAAATACCATCAGATATAACTCCCCTTGCTATCACTAGGAAACGGGTCCTTAACGCTGTCTCTAAAGCCAAGAACACTGCATGAATGGACCCAGGCAATATCCTAGGATGCCTTCTAAATAGCAGAAAACATGACCCATCAGACCTTCTGGAATTGCTATTCAGCTGTAATCTCCAAACAGGCTTCATGCCTCATGAACGGAGAATAGCAACAGTCATCCCTCTGCACAAAGGAGGGCCATCTACAGACCCCAGAAACTACAGACCCATATGTTTTACTAGTCTTATATCCAAAGCAATGAAAAGAATTATCGTGGAAATGATCAATAATGATATAGTAAACCACCAGACACTGAACCCAACACAATTTGTTTCATCAAGGGCAGGTTATACCAACTCAACTTGGTGGACTTCTTTGAGAAGGTCACCAAAGCAATGAATGAGGGCAAAATGGTTCACACTGCCTATCTTCACCTAGCCAAGGCATTTGACAAAATACCCCACTCGGGCATTGTTCGCAAACTCAAGAGATTAGGTACAAACCCAGTGGATAGCCAACTGGCTCCTAGTCAGGACCCAGGAAATTACAATTGGGGAGTCCACCTCTAAAAAGAGGCCAGTCACAAGTGGAGTCCTTCAGGTATCAGCCCTTAGACCACTCCTCTTTGGCATTTACTACTCTGAAGTCAAGGTCAATGACAATAGCCTCTGGCTGACTAAATTTGCAGGAAGGGCTGATACAGAGAAACAACTAGTGTCAGAGACATGGACTAAAATTAATGCCAAGAAATGCATAATAGTATCCTTTGGGAAGTCATACACCCATGGTAACTCTCATATTGGCAACACAACCCTTAGAGCTGACCTAGAAGTCAGGGACTTAGGGACACACATAGACAGTAATCTAGCCTTTAACCATCATGCGTTTACACTAGTGAGGAAATCATTCTATGTTGCACAACTTATAAACAAAGGTATGGCATCTAGGTCCAAGGGAGTCATTGCTCCACTGTAATCGGCATTCATCAGACCTATCATTGAGTACTATGCCCCCTTTGGTATGTACCTAACCAGGCATATCCAACAATTGGAACATCAGCACAGGTTCCTCACTAAAAGAATACAGGGCATAAGTAACATGTCCTATTCAGACCTTCTCAAGGCCCTATCCCTGTATTCTGTCTTCTACAGGCTGTTAAGGGGAGATCTATGCCTGGCATACAGGGCATTGTCAGACCCCACTCTGATGGACCCTCCTGCATATCCACAAAACAGGCAGTACCAGAATTACCCATTCTAAAGACTTAAACCTTGTCTGTGATATAAATAGGACCTGCCGGAGAGACAGGCATGTATCCCAAAGACTACCCCGTCTCTGGAACAGGCTCATCATCCATGTGAAGCAAAGTTCCTCCTTAACCAAATTCAAGTATAACTTGGGCAACTGGATGAGAAACAGGAAATACATCCCTGGCTTGGCACCTATGTCTCTAATGGACATAGGCAACATGTAAATGTTTCATCTCCCAAGACCTGCTTACACTTATGAAGGGTACCTGAACTTGTCAGAGATTTAGGATGCATGGGTAGGCTTAAGAAGGCCCTTGTGGTCATTAGTCTAGTAAACACCTATGAACCTATGAACCTATGTCTCTGCACTGACACTGATGAAGTGTGTCATCCTGCTTGTAACATACACTGCAAGAGCAATACACTGACATACATAGATAGCCATCCACTACAGTATGTTCATCTGTGGGGCAAAGCATTCTTTTCTCTGTTTGGTATAACATATCTAAAAGAAATGACATTAACTACCAGTATGACATACACCACTGCCCCACCATGTCACATTTATACACACCTGTACAGGGCTTGTTGGCACCATCGTGGTGGTTTATGGGTACATGTAGTATTACACCTCATTGCGTGTGTAGGGCCAATCACATAATGAAACACATGCCTATTTTATATACAGTATTAAGTCAAGTAAGACCAGAATGCAGAATGTATAAACATTGCAGTTTTTGTCATGATTTATTCTCCTTAGAATTACATATTTGTTCACTTTTACTTTAAGAATTATAGGTCTGGGGGATAATTTGCTTTTGTGATGGTTAATTGCATAATAACATGACTGTCATATGTGTGTGGGAAGATTTTTGGTTACCTTCATTTAGACAATAGGTATTTTGCAATGATAAATAGGTACTTAATCTAGCTGTTTGGTTATGTGGCAATGCAAACCATGTGAAATGGATTATTGTGGAGTTTTATTTCCTGATTCCTTTATTTAAAAAGAAACAAGCTTAATAGGAACAGCTCAGTCAACAAAATATAACAGAGAAATGATTAAGCAATATATGACTGTTACCACCCTCAGCACACCTTCAGAGCCTGATGCCAAAGTCAGGTGAATGACTGAGTGAACATGATTTGGATACGAGCTTATTAACTGTGTCACTTGGCACAGTTCCGAAAACTGTACCCAGTGGCTATAAAAGAGCTGCATAATTTCCACATAAAACATATTAAAATAATCTCCCTTTCACCAAATGTGTTTGTTGAGTGTTGATTCACAAAATCATGACATAACAACCAGTCTGACAAACATTATGTCATCACATGCTAGTACATCTCCCATGGACAATGTGTTGAGGTTTCCTTCCTCAATAACAGCAGCAAAAACAACAGGGCTCTTATATGAATTAAAATGCACAATGTAAATAAATTAATCTTATTCAGTATAACCCTTATTTCTCCATAGCAATTTGATTGCTTTGTTGCTTAGCAGGCAGACAACATTGCTGTAATAAAAAGCTGACTGAGAAACAAGACAGCATAGTGTTGAGGGATTTTCAGTGGGGAAATAACATGGCCACATGCAGGTAACACTTTCACTGGTACTAGTCTGCACAATGAAGGTGACATCTTTTGTAGCTACCAACTGGCAAACACTTTGATATGTGGAACAGTTAGACACGTGTTGGTCTTTAGTTATACTTAATTGTCTAGAAAAGACGCAAAGAACTTTTAAAAGATGTACAATGTACAAGCACCATTTTTCAGCCTACATTCCTATAAATTTATTTTATTTTATAAGATGCACTTCAAGAGGGGTCTTTTACTCAAAAAATGTTTTGAAGTACTTTTTATGCAATAGTTCAAAGCATATTACTTCTGTTCTCTAAACCCATAGCAGATGTAAGATACTATACTGTTAATTCAAGGTTTTTAGAAAGGTATTTCAATAATATCTTATAGACATTTTAGAGAAGTTGTAAAGAGTTTAATACCCCCAGCATTCTACATCATGCAGCAAATAACCTGGTTTTCATGCGATTCTGTACAGTTAGTTCATTCATTTATTCATTCTCCAATAACCTATCTAATCAAATTCAGGGCAGGGGAACCATAGCATATATTGGGATTCAATGAGCACAACACTGACACACATCCTGGATGGGGCACCACCACATCACAGAATGTCTCAGTACAGGAGTTTTTAAATACTCTGTCAATTCACTAACATACTGTTGCAGTAAGTGTGTAGCAGCTACAAAAGCAGTGTCTATGACCACATCTTCTACGCCCCAAAATGGAATCTGCAACATTCCAACTATAATAACTTTCTTCAGTAAGGCGTCTAACAGAGAGAAAACAATATGTATGTATGAAAACTAGAGCAATACTTATATTAAAAGGATTTCCTAACTTCTATTCACTACCACTGAATGCTAACTTTGTGAACTTTAGAAAAGTATCAGACATTTAAATCTCCAGTTACTGCAGTAGGAAGGTATAGCTACTCACGCTGAATTTCCTGCTTGTAAAATACACAACACACACATATATATATATATATATATATATATATATATATATATATATATATATATATATATATACACACACACACACACACACACAATGTAGAAGTGTTATTAATAAAAATGTAATTGTAATGCTATAAATATGCATGATGTATATAAACATAGAATGTAGAAGTGCATATAATATTATACTATAACATTAGCCACTTGATATTAAAAACATTACACACAATTTATTTATTTATTTATTTGTTTGTTTGTTTGTTTGTTTATTTATTTTACATTTGTTAACTGGGATAGTCCAACTGGATATATGTCCATTTTCAGTGGAGGCCCAGGGAGAAAAGCTCCAAATAGCACAGATTTCAAATTGACTGATACTGGACAGTGGTATTTTATATAGCAAAATGTGATAGTAGCATGTATCCCTCCAGGTAAACTGAGACCATTCCTGAACTGTGGTTGCCAGTGGCACAAATAGACACCTTGTCTCTGCTGCATTAAGCAAGCTAAAACCTGTCAGTTTTGCACAGCTTATTAGATTTATTAAACTGACATAAAAGTGACAATTGCATCAGTCTCTTTTTTCACTATGTCACCTTACTTTCACCTGACTTTCTCAGTCCCTCACATCTCTTACTAGCAGAGACATCCCTTGTTTTAGTCCACTACTTCCTTTATAAGTCACTAAATGAAAAAGTGCTACCCATACGAAAAAAAAAATATACACACACACATATATATATATATATATATATATATATATATATATATATATATAGATATATATATATATATATATATAGATAGATAGATATATATATATATAGATAGATATACACACACACACACACACACACACACACACACATTTTTAGCCCTGTGATGGTCAGAATACCATATAAAAACTAAAATATATAAGAATAATTATTTTTCTGCTGCTCTCGGATTATAATATTTGAAGATGCATCCCTCGGTTTGATTTTCCATTAGTTTCTGCCTCTTCATGACACAAGATGAATGCTCCTAGTCATGACTGTAAGAGGAATGAAGTACTTGAACATGTCTTCATATACATAATCATATTGGGTGTTATATTTAGACATCTGGCATATATTAAATGTCCTGGTAATGTATTAACCCTAGAATGAAAGTATAAGGACAGGCTACCTACTCTGTGATGGCATCACAGACTGTCTCTGTAGATTTGCAACACATACAAGAACTGCATCTAATGCAAGCATCATGTATATTAGGTTTATGTACATCACCTTAGTCCTACAGCACTTTCTCAGTACCTGAAATGACTACTACAGAGGCCAAAAGGATGTAGGCTTCTCTAGGGAAGGGAGATTCAAGCTTCACCTCAGAGATTCATGCCTCCTTACATGTAGAGTACACACCTGAGCTCGTGTTTCTAAGGTCTTAATTCCCTAAGTGTTAAGAAAGGGGACTTTACTCTTGTTCATGCCTGCTGTCCATGATGGAGGAGGACTGATTCGTTATGCTGAAGATAATTTCAGCCCACTGTTCTCCATCCTGTCTAGACAGATACTTCTACAGCATGGAAAATTTGGAGGCCCATCATACCTCTCATTTCTAATCCTAACAATCTGTAAGAGCTATCTGTAAGTTAACAGCAAATAAAGTGCAAACAGCCAGAACAAACAAAGCAATATCAATATTTTAATGACTTTACCCCCTTTCTACAACTTTGGATAGATTGTTTTCTCACAGTATGTTGTTAAATAATGCTAAATAAATGTTCCAATTTCCTTGTACCAGAAAGCATGCAGTTAGACTCTGAAGTAAATTGGTTCAGTATGATACTAACTAGTTTTGGCAAACTCCATTTTTGCTGCTTTAGTTTATTGAGCACCCACAATTAAAAGTAACTTATGGAGCTGTTTCATTGTGACGACGCTTTTCACCTCAGGGTTGCTGTGAATACCAGGTACATTCATGTAGACTAGTTTTCTGAGAAACACATTATGTAGTTGGTTATTCTAACTTAAGATGGAGGGCAGAGGAGAGAGCCAAAACATAATCTGATGACTCTTTCCCTTAGTGGAGTCTCTTCTTAGATGGGACTAGTCTTGGCAGCAAACTATGATTTGTTTAATTATAGTAACTTGAGGCAGAACAAGTAAAAACGGTAGCCTAAAGGGATGTATGTTAAGTCTTAGCAACAGTAATTATAATTTACTGCAGAGCTCCAGACAGCCAGTTATCAGAATAACAAAAGATTCTGGTGAATGGTTTAGCTGTGCCTTTTCACCTGAGGAAAGAAACACCTTTTTACTTTTTTTATTCCAATAACTGCAAACACATATTAGATTTCCTGAACTTTTTGTATCTTCAAGTACCCTCATAGAAGACAGTTGCTTATTTAACATTATTTGTGTTTCTGCAGTGATAATAAATTACTGGATAGTAACTATGGAATGAACAATGGTGACTGTGTGGAATGTGATTTTTAGACACACCTTTGGTTTTATCTGGCATTCTGCCTAACTCCTGCATACGGGCAGAATATCTGTAAGAAATGCAATTGCATGCTTTCTCCTCTGTACAGTGTTAGTGAGATACCCCGGATGAATGAACAATAATACCTTGAGAATAAAAGCCAAGAGGTGCCCATATCTATTTGGCCTCCATATGACATCCAACCATATTATTGTCTTTATGTGTAATATTTTTCACCCACTCCAACCAACAGCTAGCATGATCAGCATGCTTTCTCCAATATCTTCCTGCCTTTGTCATGTCAAACCTCCCTGGACTAGAGGTCTGCCAGATTGCCCCAAGTCTGGTGAATTGGTTCAATTTTAACAGCAGGTTTGAGGAGGCAAACAGGCGATTGGGATACATCCAGGCCCAGCATCATCTTGCACTGGCAGTGGCATTTACCATTAAGCCCTATTTCCCACTGATGTACTGAGTTAAATCATGAGAAGAGACATGAAATGGCATCACACAGGAAACATCGCCCACCATCATGGTGACATCCTCCCCTATCCTTTTCTGCAGCACTGGGTTGCTGGCATGTCGACAGTATCATTACCACTGCCTGTGCTTTTACATATGTGCCACCAGCATGCCCCCACACCATCCCCACCAGAGAGGTAAGCAGGCTCTGCCCCCATCATTCCTCTTCCATCCATGCAGCTCCAGCAGGAGCTCGATACAGTAACTGAGCACGGGTCACCCATAATATAGTCATGGCTTTATTTCCCCCATGCCAATGGAGCTGGCATCTCTTTCTGGAAAATAAACATGTTAGTAGTTTGGAAGGTCTAGTAGGGCTGTAGTAAAGTGCTGCATAAGTGAAAACTTTGGAGCACTACTATAGAGTTAGCACACTATGATACTTTATCCTGTACATCAAAACTACCCCCCCCCCCCCCCATGACATTATCTATAAGTAAACATTTTTGGTAAGAGAAGTCCAACTCTTTCATTGAAAAAATGTCAGGAAAAGAGGTACATTACTAGCAGACCACATTTTGTATTTGTATAGCATATCAAGTTTTTTGGGGGGAATTGTACTGAAAAGCTGTTGACTCTTATTGCCCTTTTCATTTTATACGAAAGTTAGTATCATTTGTATGCAGTCATTTGTTATGCCTCTGTTTTTTCATCTTCTAAGGAAATAATATTGTTCAAAGACAATAGGACTGAATTACAAAAGTGAATAGTATTGCAGAGAGTCTGTTATTGTCAAGTTTCATCTGTAAAATTATATTGATTTTTTTTCTGGTTAATATTTTAGCAGTTTCACTTTTGAAAGAATCATGAATACCTTAACGAAGACATTAGGTTAAAGAACATATGATCTGATCAAGAGAGTATCTGGTCATGGTAGAAACTTAAATTGTTACATGTTATTGATGTTTATATTTTACTGGCTGTTTCCTTTATACTTGCAACAATGTTCATACTCTAACATATATTAAAGAAGCTGATATTCTTCTCTTTGTTATATACATGTGTTTATAACACTATCTAAATTTTCATGTTTGTTTCACTCACTGGATTAGCCTAACTTGCATGGGTTGTGGATGAAAAGGGTCTTTGGACAGTTCATCGTCTAGTTAATATAAGTAATTAAATAAAACTTCTCTGTTACATTAGATGGAAACCTAAAGCAATCTAGGTTAAGTACTGACAAAGGGAAGATTAGTAAAGTACAGTTGTTCAAACGATCACTGATGCAGTAGCCCAAGCTATACGAGTTGTACCCCGGTAAGGATATAACAACTGGCCAGCTTTTATAGCTTCAGGGCATCTTCTACTTGCTCAAATTGTTAGCTTGAGCTCAGCTAACTAAAAGATTTGGGCGTCAAGCCCTTTAGTGTTTTCATATCAACAGAGAGAGGGAGACTAAAGCCCTAAGAAGGACAATGCTAGGACTATGATACTAAATGTCCACACCCTTCTATAAAAACACACTGAAATAAGGGAGATGGAAGGAGGGAGGGAGTGGTTACTGCAGCAGTGATCATTCGAACATCTACTGTTATGATACGCTTACTTACACAACTGTACTATGTCCATCATTTTGATCATTACTGCAGTAGCCTTTGCTATATGGGTAGATTGCCATAGCTTGCACTGACTTGAAGGAGGAAGGATGAGGGTCCAGAAACCTGTGGAGAATGGTCCTAGCAAAGCATATCCTAGACTTGGAGAAGGAATCTAGTTTATAGTGCTTTGTAAAAGTTTGTGCAGGGGACCAAGTAGCTGTTTCTAGAATACTTCTAAAATCCAAACCTTTCCAAAAAGGCACACATGAAGCCAAGGCCCTGGTAGAATAAGCCTTGACTCTGCCTGGAATAGTTACTATGGTGGGTATAACAAAAGATATTAGCATAAAAGAACCATTTCAAACTAGTCTGCTTTAACACAGGTTGTTCTTGTTTTCTTAACTTCACAAGAAACAATTATTGATTGGAAGTTCTAAAAGATTTCATTATGTCAAGACAGTACCTGAGTTGTCTGCAGACACCCAAGATAAGGAGTATCCTTTCTCCCATATTTTTAGGTTCTGGAAGGAAAACAGGGAGATGCAAAGCTTGGCTTAAGGTAAACCCAGATACCACTTTAGGCATAAATTAAGAAATGTTTCTTAAAGAAACCCTATCTTTGTGGAAAATGAGATACAGCTGACCACCATAAGAGCTTGCAACTCACACTCTCTTCTTGCAAAGTTCAGAGCAATTCCATGTCAAAAACCTCGTCACCCTAATGAGTTAGTTCAAGTGGAGGAAGTATTAGTTATTTTAACACCAAAATAAGATCCTAAGCAGGACCCACCTGTATTCTAGAAGTATTTATGTGCAACACCCTTTTCAAAAGTATTTTCACATGAAATCGCATTAAAAGAGGGGGATACATGAACAGACATGGTGACATGACCTTAACTGACAAGCCTTATTTAGTTATTTATTTATTTATTTATTTATTTATTTATTGACATTTGTTAACCAGGTTGGCTCAGCTGGGCTTGTGGCCCATTTTCAGTGGAGACCCAAGGAGAAAAGCTCCAAAAAAAAACATATGATAGTAACTCACACAACTAAAGTAGAACGAGATAGACATTAGCCCTGAATGGGTGCCATTTCTTTTTGACACCAACTAGAAAACCTTTTTTCCAGCTATTAATAAATGATTTTCTAGAAGCAGAATTTTTTACATGCTTTAATACCTGCTTAACATCCTCATACAAAGGTGCATAAAGGTTATTAAGATTCTATCATCTATGCAGTCAGCTGAAGTTGCTTGGGGTCAGGATGTATCAGGCATCTCTGGTCTTGTGTGAGTAGATCCAGCCTATGAGGAGCTTGAGGTAACTGCCCCTGTCCACACCAAAAGAAGAGGGAACCACTGCTGCCTGGGCCAGAAGGAAGTTCCCACAAAGATCTTTGGAGAGTCCTTCTAAATCTTCAAAATAACCCTTGATAATATTAAAAAAGATAGAAAAGCATACAGGAAAATTCCTGTCCAAAGAAAAGAGAACTCCTCTGCCATCTGGACCTACAAATTGGAGCATAATTTTACCAACAGGCAGTTGAGAGTGGAGGCAAAAAGATGTATTTGAGGCTCTCCTCACAACAGGATCAATCATTAAACACATCATTAAACAAATTCCATTAGTGAGAGTCTGTCCTGGTCCAGTTCAACTTGTCTGGTGCATAATTTTGCTCTGCCTGTATGCAAGATGCTTGCTGAGTGAGATTGTGCTGAAAAGCTTTATCTCAGGCTACCATAGCTAGTCTGTATGGAAGGCAAGAACTGTTTCTCCTTGCTTGTTTATGTACTGCATCACTGTGGTGTAGTCTGTAAACACTTGTAAAGGCCCACAAATAAAAAAACACAGAGAGTTGAGAACATTTATAAGTGCCAAGATCTCTTTTATTTTATGTGACTTAGTCTGTTCTGTCTGTTCTGTCTGTGTCAAAGACCTTGCACTTTTATCCCCATATGCACTGCTCCTCATCCAAAATCTGGGGTGTCTGTAGTGGCTGACTCTACTGGAGCTGGGGCGGAGAATACAAGATCTGGATTTTGAAAAAAAAATTATGATGTCTCCAGCAAAACATCTTCCTATTCACAAACCCCAAATACTGGAAACTGAAACACCAGGGGATGTAGATGGTGGGACCATACAAATTATAGGTGCCAATGGATTATCATGTGGAGTGCAGAAAAATGTATCATGAGACTCAAATGACATCCAGAGGAATACCCTGGCTAAGACAGTTCTCTAAGTAGAAAAACCCAGGAATAGAAGTGGAAAACAATCCTGTCAGAATTAGCAACACAAAGACATCTGTATAGTCTCCTGGAATCACATCCGTCTGTGTAGGAGACCCCATACCCAAGTATAGAGTCCTGACAACTTGAAAATATTCTACAGAGATAGGCAAACCACCTAAATAAGGAAAATATGAACACCTTACAGTCTGCAGTAGGCTATTACAGGAGCCTGACACTTTAGAAATAGCTGTATAAAAGTAAAAAGATCAAATGTTAATGCTGAGAAGTTATTAATGGGATCCAGACACAGAAAATATGTTTAAACTTCTGAAATATAGATCTAGGAATGTGATTATATCCATCTTTTAAGTATAAGGTCACCACAAAACTCAAATAGAAAATATGGAATAACAAAATAAGGGATAACATTAAGAACTTGGAATGTGAAGCATTTTTTTAAATCAAACAAACAAAAATAAACAGACACAGGAAATGGAAAGGAAATTCCCTGTAGCTAACTCATGTTAGTTTTAGAAAAGTATTTGATTTAAGCACTGTTCAGAGCTGAAAACAGTCTCATTGCAGTACCTTTAAAAGATGGCAAAGAGCACAAATCAGAGATGCTCAATGGAAAAAGATAATTGGCAGTCTCCCCAAAGCTTCTAAAAAGGGGATAAATCTGAGTACTGCCATTCTAAATGAAAGGACAGAATATTCTGAGAAGAGTGATGTTCAAATAAGTCATATTCTTAAGGAAAAAAGTGCATTGTGGGAAAAATAAAACTTAAGTAAAATGCAAAATCATGTCAGTAAGGCCACCTTATGAGGAAGTGTGGAGTAAATAAAAAAGTAACAGTAATTACTAAAACCGCTCCATACAGATTATTACCATGTAGACCATCACAATTTTTTTTTTTCAGTTTTGGTCCATAGTGACCCTTTAAGTGCAAAAATATCAGATTTTGCTTCTAAAACTCCATTAAGTGTAAACATATTAGATTTTATTTGTAATCCAACCATGTTTATATGATATAAACTATTTGCTTTACATCTAGAATGATAGTATTCTTAGTCCCTAGATCTTTATTTTGTTGTAGTTCTTCTTCCTTCAGCTTTTCCCGGTTAGGGGTCACCACAGCAGATCTCCTTTCCGCTCATGATTGGCAGTGGAGTTTTACAGTGTCGAGTTGCCAGCCTGACGCCCAACCTTCCACAGAAGGCACACACATGCACACACTCACACCTAGGGCCAATTTAGAGTGCCCGATCCACCTACAGCATGACTTTGGGATGTGGGAGGAAACTGGAGCATCCGGAGGAAACCCACGTGACCACAGGGTGGACATGCAGACTCCGCACAGAAGGCACCCCAGCTGAGGATTGAACAAAAGAACCTCTTGCTGTGAGGCGGCAATGCTAACCACTGCACCACTGCGGCCACCCAGATCTTTATTTTTCAGCCCAAATAACGGACTTCTGTTAGAGAAAAATAAGTATTTACTATATTATATATTATTCCATTATCATTCTTTAAAGTAATTCAGTAACAGGTTTTCTTATTTAGTCACTATAAACTTTTTTTCATGCAAATTTCACTTGTAATTAAGAGTTACATTTCTGCATCTGCATTATTTTTAACTACAAATATCAATATGAAAAAAAGGTCACATATAGTGTATAAAACACCTACACGAAGTCCAAATATTATATAAATATATACTTAGCATAATATACAGTATTAACTCCCTAA
This sequence comes from Protopterus annectens, assembly GCF_019279795.1. Lineage (NCBI taxonomy): Eukaryota > Metazoa > Chordata > Ceratodontiformes > Protopteridae > Protopterus > Protopterus annectens. The sequence goes on from NC_056743.1 coordinate 1,585,016,152, forward strand.
TCATGCAAACTTAGAGAAAAGACCAATACTCAATTTGGCAAATAAGCCAAATCTCGTTTCTTTTTTATTAAATGACAAAGATCACCAATGGCTCTGGTAAATACTCTTCATATCCAGGAACCCTGTGTATCACAAAAACTGAGTCACAGGGCGAGCCGGTACAAAAACCACAACACAGATGCAAGGAGATAGCTGTTCCCAGCATTAAGATGGAAGGCTGACTTCCCTTCCTTGTTATGAAAATGAAAAATAAACAGTTAAACATTACAATACTAAGCAACAGTAATAAACAGTCCAAAACTTCAGATGTTATTTCCTCTTCTATGAAGGTACTGAAGAAAAAAACTCAAACAAGCTTAGTCACTGGAATAACTCAACTTTAATTCATTATATTTAGATATTTATTATGAATTAAAGCTGAGTTATTCTGGTGACTAAGACTGTTTGGATTTGTTTCTTCAGTACCTTCATAGAACAAGAATTAACATCTGAAGTTTTGGATGTTTATTAGTTTCTTAATATTATATCCACGCATTCTTTAAAGTATTCAATTGTATTTATTACTGCTTGGTAGTAACTTGATTAATGTGTAGCTATCATTCTAAGTCTTTTGGATTAAGCACTTGGGCTTCAGACCAGTTGTTCTACATTAGGAAGGTTTGTGGCATGCACTGTGGTGGCAGGACAGGTAGCTTTCATCCTTCTAAGTTGGGAACTGCTGATTGAGAGCCCAGTGTCTTTTATTCTTAAAGTGTATTAGTTCTGGTTTAGGCACTTGGGCTTCAGGCCAGTTATTTTACATTAAGAAGGTTCGTGGTCTGCACTCTTGTGGGAGGAGAGACTGGACTCTGCCCTTCTGAGCTGGGAATTTCTGGTTAAAGGCTTATAGTGCCTGCATATTTGAACTGTTTCTTACTGAAATTGGTACACCTTGTTTGCTGTAGCATAGACTAGATCCAGGCCTGCTGAATCTAGCTTTATTTGTATGCTGCTTGTTTGTTTGCTTGTTATTTCCCTGAAACGCTAATTCCACCTAAAACGCGGCTTTTCGGCGCTTCTGTGGATCCCTAGTGATATCTGCATTGCTTACTGTACTTATTTCCTTGTTTCACTTGAAATAAAGTTACTGTTTGTCATTTCTGCATTTAAGTTACCTGAAACACATTGCATTTAAGTTACCTGGCACTTGCTCACTAAAGCAATTATATAAGTCAGCACTAAAATATTAAAAGCACTACACCCTCACAAACTCCCCTTGAGTACCTCGTTCCCCACTGGCCCTTTTTTTTCAATTATAAAGGAATTCCCAATACTATTCTAGCATGTCCAAAGGTCAATTGCCAATCGCCTCTCTGGTCCAGCTGGTGAATCTGGGAATCTTGAGGCAATGTTACAACTGCCTCATGTACACAGACAACCCTCTCCTCCTCCCAACAAATTCCAACACATGTGAGAGATGCAACCATATAGCCATACTGGAGGCTAAGCTCTCTCAACTCAGTACTGGCGAAACCAGTCAGGAGGAGAAGGAAACCACACTCACTACAATTCCAGTCTCACATAGACCTACCACGACAGCAAACCAAACACATAACAACACAAAAACATACTCAGAGGCTCTAAATAAAAATCTGCCTAAGCAGCAGAGACCTCCAAAGCAGACACCCAAGCAACCGCTACCCCAAAACAAAACACGTGCAACACATAGCTCACAAAGCCAGTGTGCCGAACAGTCACAGCCCTTAAGGCTAAACAACACACCTGATACACTTGTAATAGGTGACTCTATCATCAGGCACACTGATGTCCCGCTCACCAGGCTGAACAAAGATAAGGTCACGGTGAGCTGCCTGTCGGGCGCTAGGATCCGTCACATAACACAAGCACTCAGGTCACTCCAAGGCAAGTACAAATATGACTCAGTCATTCTCCATGCTGGTGTGAATGACCTGAGACATACCTCCCTGGACTACATGAAAAGAGACATAGAGGAGCTCTCTGAGCATGTAGCCCAGACCGGTATGACCCTGACCTTGAGTAGCATCTTACACTCACCAAGAATGATGCCACAATATGAAGACAAGATGATCAATTTCAACAATTGGCTTAAGTATTGGTGTCATTTAAAGGGGATCCAATGCCTGTCAGCCTGAGATGACATGCTCGACAAGCCACGATGCTTTGCAAGGGACGGCTTGCACCTGTCACCCTGGGCTTTCAGATATTGGCAAAGGCTCTTGCTACCCCCATAGTGCCTTTTTTAGGCAAGGCTCGAAAGACAAACCCACCTCCATAGGTATCACAAGGGATAAGAAACTAAGAGTAATGCTACTCAATGCCAGAAGTCTAAACCTCAAGATGCATACACTCGAAACTCTCCTTAGCATGGAGAAAATCGATATCTGTGCAGTAACAGAAACCTGGTTCAAGGCTCCAGAGAGCACCCCAGCACTACCAGGTTATACCTCATACCATGATTTTCGGCCCCAAAACTTGGACTGTACCACAAAAGGAGGGGGAGTATCAATATTCATCAAAGATACCCACACCTCCAGGTTGGTGGCACAGCCACGAAGTATCAGAGACTATCCATGTGCAACTAACAGTGGGTAAAACTGCCTTCCAGATTATAGCCTGCTACAGACCACCCTCCCAAACCCAGGAACCCCACTCGGCCTTCCTGAGAACACTGGAAAATATGAAGGTCTCTCCAAACACCATTATATTGGGTGACTTCAACTACCCAAACATAGACTGGGAGCATTACTCTAGCTCCAACACTCTAGCCCAAAGGTTCCTAGAATTTATAAACTCAAATGCTATGGAACAACTTGTTACCACTCCCACAAGAGGGGAAAACATACTGGACCTGATCATCACCAACATGGGGACTCTATGCTCCAGACCAGAAGTGTATCCCTCACTGGTAAGATCAGACCATAAACTAATCTCACTGGATATTCACATCCCGACTCCACCCCCTGCCCTGAAAACCACAGTGAAAAACTTCTCTAAAGCAAATTTCACACTCCTCAAAACTGAGGTGGAATCCTTCAAAGCCCCCGGGCCTGTGGAAAATACGGCCCAGACCACAGAATCCTTTATAAACGCATTCTATGAACACCTTCAGGAATGCATGAATCATGCAATCCCAAATAAAACCAAGACCCAATCCTCCAAAGGCAGACGTCCTGTCTGGTGGACGCCAGCCATAAACAAACTATACAATAGAAGGAGGAAGCTACTACATGATAGAGCAAAATCCCAAAAAGGGAAGGCATCTCTGATCAGTATTAGCAAAAAACTACGGGCACTCATAAAATCGTCTAAGGCCAGCTTCAAGAGAAAAATTGCACAGGACACTAAGGATAATCACAAGGCTTTCTTTAGTTATGTTAGGAACCTGGGTGGGAATTCCCAGATATGCTCAAAATTAGTCCAAAATGACAAAAAATACACCGAACCCACAGACATTGCCAACATCCTAGCTGACAGGTTCAACGCAAACTTCTCCCCAGCCCTCCCCACCAAAAGGGCAAATATTTATCCCAGCAGAGTGCTGCCCCCCCTGACATCTCGGATGCTCAGGTAAGAGCAGCCCTCTCCAAAGCAAAAAAACACAGCATCAATGGGACCAGACGGTGTCCCGGGCTGCGTCCTACATGAACTCCAAGAAGAGCTAAACCCAAACATAAAACTACTGTTCAATCTTAACCTTACTACAGGATATGTACCCAAAGAGTGGCGTACAGCAACAGTGGTCCCTCTCCACAAAGGTGGTGCCTCAACGGATCCTGGAAACTATCGCCCCATAAGCCTGACTAGCTTGGCCTGCAAAGCTATGGAAAGGATCATCATGGACCTCATAAATAAAGATATTGGAGACGTACAGACACTGGATCCTACCCAGTTCAGCTTTGTTAAGGGCAGATCCTGCCTCTTAAACCTGGTTGATTTCTTTGAAACAGTCACCAAGGCCATTGATGAGGGGAAGGTGGTCCACACAGCCTACCTGGACCTCGCAAAAGCCTTCGATACAATACCCCACTCGGGCATTATAGATAAGCTCACCAGCTTAAATATAAACCCCTATGTCACTAGATGGGTTGCAAACTGGCTCAAGGACAGAACCCACATGGTTAGAATTGCTGGAGCCATGTCAGACTCCAAACCAGTTACAAGTGGCATCCCACAATGCTCAGTCCTGGGACCTCTCTTGTTCGGTACATATTTCTCGGAGGTACAGGCCAACACAGAAGGACTGTGGCTGACTAAGTTCACAGATGACTGCAAACTGGGCACCATAATCGACTCTCCAGCCGACACAAGCATCCTCCAAAAGGGCCTCATAGAAACAGACAACTGGTGCCAGAGCCATGGCCTCAAGCTAAACGCCAAAAAGTGTATAGTCATCCCCTTTGGCAAAAACAAAGTGCCCACAAATTACCACATAGGTGGTAATCCATTAAGTACAGAAGAAGTAATTAGGGACCTGGGGACCCAAGTTGATAGCAATCTCTCATTTGACAACCACGCGGCCAAAGTGGTTAGAAAAACATTTTATACAGCCTAATCATGAAGGGATTCACATCTAGATCAGGGGACGTCATCATGCCTCCTTACTCATCCCTCACCAGGCCCATAATTGAGTACAATGCTCCTTTCGGGATGTACCTTACCAGACACCTGCAGCAACTGGAAAGACCCCAAAAGTACCTCTCCAAGAGGATCATAGGGCTCAAACAGATGCCATATGCTGCCCGGTTAAAGAAACTCCAGCTCTACTCAGTGGCATACCACCTGCTCAGAGGTGATCTGTGCCTGACGTATAAAGCCATGTCCAACCCGGAATTAATGGACATGCTGCACCTCAGAAAATCCAAATCACATCGAGCTACGCACTCGAGAGACGTGAACCTCAGCACTGAAATAAATAGGACATGCTGGAGGGACAGATTCATAACCCAGAGGCTCCCTTCACTCTGGAATAAAATCCCAGTCCAGGTTAGGCAGAGTCCCTCATTGACTCTCTTCAAGAGGAATCTTGATGAGTGGATGGGAGATCGTAGGTTTACCCTGGGTATCACTTCTGTGTCACTGTTAGACAGAGGCACAGTATACTAACCTCGAAAAAGGGCATAGCAAAATTAATTTAAAATGGGTGGCGAAAGCCAAACAAACTCTGGCTAGGCTTATAAATGCCCTAGGGCAGATAGCCTAGTATGAACCTATGAACCTATAATGTTTATATTTTTCATTTTTCACAAATAACAAGGAAGTGAAGTCAGTCCTCCATGTTAACACTGAGGATGGCCATCTCCTCAAATTTCTGTTGTGGTTTCTCTATTATTGTGCACACTTAGCAATGAACATTTGCTCATAGAGATGCTATCAAAAATCTGCAGTTTTGGAAATCAGTACTTCAGTGAATAAATTTTGTGTCTTTCAGCTTTTCCCGGTTAGGAGTCGCCACAGCGGAACTCCGGTCCGATAATGATTGGCAGTTGATTTTTACATACCGGCTTGCCAGGCCTGATGCACAACCTTCAACGAAGGTATGCCCAATCACACATGTCTCCACGCAGAAGACACTCTAGCTGAGAATCGAATCGGACAGCGTCTTACTGTGAGGTGACAATACCGAAGCACCACCACTGTGGGTTACTTTCTCAGAAAGCATTATAATAGCCAACTTTAGACTATATACTGTTGTGTCCCTGCCTGTCTGCACGTGTGCGTGTGTGTGTGTGTGTGTGTGTGTGTGTGTGTGTGTGTATATATGTGTGTGAATGTATGCCTATGAGTTTACATGATATCTGTTGGTATTTACTGTCAGAAGTATGAAGGAGATGCAGCTTATGATGAATGTTATTGGCAAACTCATTATTCTACTTGGAATGATGTTACAGTTGCTAAATTTCTGCTTCTGACGCTAGTGATGTGTTCAGAAATTAACCTGGATAATGGTGCCTGGCAGGAGATGAGAGCATCCCCACTACTGCTTTTTTGAGTCAATTAAAGCTCAGTGATATCTGTAGTGTAACACTGAAATGCCACTTTCTGTTCCTCAGTATAGTAATGTTCCTGTCCTCAGCTATAAGAGTGAGAATTGAGTGGTGCACCTACTTTTTATTAATAAATTCCATCTTCCATAATGGATGAAAATGTCAAGCAGTTACTCACATTTTTCTTATCTGGATAAGAGAACTGGTCTAGATTCCTCAAAGCTGTGAGTGTAAGCGTACATATTACACATAGTCTTCTTAAATAATGCTTCATTCACTACTCCCAGTCTGAAGTTAGCAGCAGTGAAATGACTATATAAAGACAAATGCAAGTTATTTTCTCAACAGAGAAATTAGATGTTCATGCTATTAGAAAATGGTAAATTGTCTCTATCAATCACCTGTCAAAATGAAGGCTTCAAACACATGACGTCCTCACAGGTAAAACAGCATATGTATTGCATTAACAAATAAGATTTTCTTTGCTGCTTATTATGTTGCCTCAGGAATAATAAAACACTGTCATTCCATGCATGTTTTCTTATGATCTGTAAAATTAAAGCTAGTAGCTTATTTAGTTATCTGCCTTTGTTAACCATGTAGGTGGGCTGGATGTGGGACAATTTTCAGCCATGACTGTCACCGTGAACAGTCACGTATTGAGGCAGATTGTAACCACAAGAATATGCACAATTGCTATTATACAGGCATAAGTTCAGCATATTTACATTACTGCTACCACCTGATACAATTATAATCAAAAATAATACAAACAGAAACAGTAGAATATTATATTTTCATATAATACAATCCACAGCTAATAAATAAAACTAAGAAAAAATCTGCAATCCATTAGGTCATTTGGGTGTTTGTCCATTCTGTTTTTTTTAAATATCTATTATATAACAGAAGATGCTGAAAAAAGTGGAGAATAATTACACACCACCAAGCACATGCAAGTATACATATATACATAACACACACACACACACACACACACACACACACACACACACACACACACACACACACACACACGCACAAACACACACACACACACACACACACACACAAACACACACACACACACACACACACACACACACACACGAAGACACACAACATAAATATTCTTACTCATTTATGTTGTTTTTTCTTGCTGAGCTTACAGGTTTATGGTGGTGACACACCTTCTTCTAGGTTTGCTTAGCTTCCGAAATATTGCTGAAGGTATTTTAAGATAATTTTGAAAGCACTGTCTTAAGTCTTACTGGGTTTACTTTGATTTTTACTAATATGGTGAAGCTATTACAAGATATTTGATTTAGCATTTTTACAACCCTTGTTACCAACTGCATGCTTGGCTTTGTGTTATTATAGCTAGCATTGCTGCAATCAACGTAAAATGTGGTCGGTTAGTGTATCTAGTATGAACTCTGCAATGTCATATTGTACCTTGGATATGCTTAAAAATGACTGAAAAGGACCAGTCTACCAGTTTTGTTAACATACTGTAAGAAATATAAATTGAAAGGACTTCAGAAACACAAAAATATAAAAGTACATTTGTCTGGATTTGAGACAGTTTATGTTTTAGTGCCCATATGTGTATAAAATACTTTGCAATATCTACACATTGTGCATTCAGTTCCACTGGCATTGCACACATTACATATGGCAACCATCTCCTATGTCTAGAATATAAAAGCGGATCAGAAGCAGTCCCATAATCAAGCCTTGTAGACATTACTTAAAGTTTTTAGGAAATACTAATGGACCTAGAAATATTAATTTTAGATAAAAAAATCAAATTTTGCAGCTTACAATATAACATATAAACACATAGGAAAAGGGTTATATGGTAAAGAGGCAGTTAATAAATACAAAGTATACCTGCAGTCTAACTATATAGATGAACAAGTAGCCAGATGTAAATCAACAGAGACAGTTGACAGTATGAGTAGAAAGAATATTGTTAAAAAAACTCAAAAGCTTACTTAACAGAATAAAAAGAGCCAAAGACACCCATATCCCATGGATATCCTTAGCAACTAAACAACTTATGGAACAAAGACACAAAGCTTGGCAGGTCTGGACAAAAAATAAAAAAGCTCTTATTTTGCTAGCATGTAGACAACTAAGAAAACTAACAAAACAATTATCACCAAAGATAAAGCCTATTACTCACCCAATCAAAACATATACTAATAATCCAAAACTGTCCTGGGCTTCCATCAATAAACTCTCAAATCTAGGACAAGATAAACAGTCAATTCCAAACACACCGAAACAAAATGAGACCACAGCCAACCAATCAATAACCACTTTATACAGACTACGCAGTCATAAACTGACTAGGTAACTAATCAGGCTACTGATGCTCCTACTCAAATAACCTCCTTCAAAAATTCTCCTTTCAACTACTTTCCCACAAATGCCAACAAAACTACCTCAAAAAATTAAACCCTACTACAGCTACCTCTGACAATCTACCCAGTGAATATCTTAAAACAGCAGCTGAGGCTATTCAGTATCTAGTTTCAGTTCTGATGATATATCTGAAAACAAAGTTCCCTTGTTATGGAAAAATATCCTTGATTATTCCCCAGCAAAACTGTGGAATCAATACAGATCTTTCCAACTATAGGCTAATAGCCATCTTATTGCCTCTATTAAAATTACCAGAAAAATGTATTCTTACACAACTTCTCAACAATCTAACAGATAACCAACTTTTGTCTTCAGCCCAGCATGACTTCTACCCTTATCAAAACACAACTACTGTTCTGCTGAATTCTGTTAATACTGTGTCAACATCGCAGAAATGCTGGAATTCTAGTCTCCACCATCTTCCTAGACTTATCAAAATCTTTTACTATTGTCTCTCACCAGAAACTCTTGCATAAACTGTCAACTGTAGAGCTCAGCAGCTTTTCACTGCAATGGTTCTAAAGCTACCTCTCAAACAGAGCACAGGTAGTGAAAAGAAAAATGATTTCTTCACCTGCTTGCCTGTAACTGTTGGTGTCCCACAAGGATCTATACAAGGCCACATATTTTCAATAAACTCATCAATGTCCTCTGTGCTGCTACAGAAATGCTACCCTAGTTCAATATATTCTTGGCCTTGGACAGTGCTGTTTTAACTTGTGCAGAAATAATACTGTGTGCCTGGCAATCCATTGGTATTGTGATTGGTCCTTTGGTGGGGGAGAGAAGGCTAAGGTTTGCAATGAATCTGTCAGTCAGTATATTGGCAATATCTGTTGGCTCAGTATAGGAGGTACTATTGTGCAGTAGCTCACAGCAAGTCTGGGTATTGCCTTGGAGATAGTATACAATAGTATAAGATTGTATTGCAAAGAGTGAGATATGGTAAAAGAAAGTAATATATGCAGTGTCTGACCTATATATCAAAAAGTAAGAGTACTTGTATTGATTATCTTGTGTTAAATATCATGTTATGGCATAGCTCTCAACCTCCCATTTCCAAAATGAGGAACACTAGCCATCATAATGTGGAACAAATGGGCAAAATGTGGGACACTTACTAATGGCTTAATGTCAACTAGGAAGGTCATATGATGGTTAAAATATGCTGGCTTTACTTACAGAAAAGATCTTAAAGATCTTTTAATTAATTAATATAATTAATTTCTATTTACTATGGCTATCAGTTAAAAATAATTCCTATCACTAAATGTATGACAGACTCTTTCAATGTGGAACTTTGAGGAACATGAACTTTTTAAGACCCCAAATGAGGTACATTCCTCATCCTAATAAACACGAGGAAAAAAAGACGAGATCCACACTGTCCTTGTATTTAGTGCTTTCGTTTTTTAATAAAAAACTTCTTCAGAATACGATTATTAAAAAACTAAAGCGCTAAATACAAGGACAGTGTGGCTCTCGTCTTTCTTTCCTCATGTTTATTAAGTTTTATTGTTGGACTTGGTTACATTCCTCATCCTCATAATGAGGTACACTTGAGAGGTATGTGTTATGGTTAGGTCACTTGTTTTACACAATTTGTAGCAATGAGGCAGGTTGTGGTCATACAACTTCCAATGCAGGGAAAACTGAAAACTGCTATAAAGAAGGAGGAGGAGGATCATCTAAATGCCATGAATACAAAAATAATTCAGTGGCAAAGCATAGACAAATGAATGCATATAACAGGGTTAGGTTTTGTAGGTTCTTTGTCTTAAAAATAGTACATTTATTTAATATTTGTTAACCAAGAATGTCCGACTTGGAACCAAGCCAATTTTCAGCAGAGGCTAAGGGAGAAACACTCCAGACATATGTCTTTGTAATGTGAGGGGAAACCGGAGCACCCCGAGGAAATCCACATGAACACAGGGAGGACATGCAGACTCCACACAGAAGGCACCCCAGCCGAGAATCGAACTGGAAAACCTTTTGCTGTGAGGTGACAACACTACTACTGCACCACTGCCCCATCCATCCACATAAACATCAAATGAGGGAAGAAATCGAATATGCATTCTAGCTTAGACATGGAGATGAAATACCACATCCCAAAAAAGTCTATATTTTAGACAGGATTGGACAAGATTAATTAAAAACATTAATGAAATGTGTAGAGGATGTTCCTTATGATTGCTCCCTAGTAGAATAATAAGACACAAAAAAACAAAATATACAGTATTAAGTATGTTTAATCGAACTCCCACATTTGTGAAATCTTCAAATGCATAAATAGAAAATGAATACTACCTCACTTCCCCTAATAAAAAATTGAATTCCACAAACCTCTAACACAACTTCAAATGCATCAGAAAAACCTTCTGTGCATATAATACATGAACAGTAAACATACAACTCAGCATATTTTCTCCTAAAAACTAACGATTTGTTACATACTACATCTACAAGATATTTAAATAAGAAATAATTGTTTTCTAAACATATGATCAAAAATACATTGATCGCCCGATATGAGGGCTCAGGGTAAAGGCGATACTTCATTACCACAAAACTACGTTTATACTGTATTTCAAAATGGTGTTACCCTGAACTATTTATATCAAATCACTCTTCACTAGTCCTTAGTAGAAACTGTGCTTCTTCACTAAAAATAAATGTTGTGTTCTTCAATTTATGCTTCTAAGATTCATAATTTAGGTCTAACTCAAAATAACAGGCACCACTTCAGAGCAAATCTTATTTATCTTCTTGGCTGCATGATGCAATATCTATGCAGACGATTTTTTTTTCATCCATAGACATATGCCATAATTAAATATATGTTTGAGTATTTAACAGATGTGTAACTGAAGTAGATTACAAAATAATTACTTCCTCCTAGAACAGTTAGTCATGCTGGTTTACCTATTGTCACTCATCTCTCTATAGCGTAGACATTGAACAGGTGAAGTAGTTTGTTTATATGCTTTATTACATAGAAACACATCAGGATGGGTAGCAGCATTACAAAATATAAACAAACTGATTAACTGATAGACTACACAGACATACATGCTTACATCTCAACAGCTTACTACAAAATGGCAGTCAGGCTTGCACGTGGTCAGTATTTATCCACTTGTGCAAGCCCCTAGAAAGCTTCTTAAAGGCATATATACATATTGACCTACATCCCCCCTCTTAATGAATTGCCCTCAATGAAATGACATTAGAATAAGACATGCAATAATATAGACATTAGAAACAAGCACAATGTTCATGTCCAAGCAGCCATGTATCTGTAACATGGTCTGGAAATGCGACCTGATCTAGTAATATAGTAATCAGAACTGGATTTAGCAACAGGAACAGTCTTCAGTGAACAACTCGTATCAGGAATTTTGAGATTCATCTCAGGAACAGGGATATTTACTGGAACATCCTCTGGAACTGGAGCGCTGGACAACTCACTCTGAGATAAAGAGTCATTCTTACAAGATAGGTGCTGTGGTACAGACTCAGACACTGGCAGAAAAAGTTTCTGATTCCACCTGAACTCTACTCCTTGTGATTCCACAATGTACAATCTCAGCTCTGGGCAAACACTTTTCAGGACTCCAGTCCGATCATAACATTTGCACGTTTGCATTCTCACTCTCTCTCCTTCACGTAATGGATTGAGCGGTTGGCTGGACTTATCGTAATACGAATTCTGGAATAAGCATTTCTTTAACAGATGGACTTTCACTAATCTGTTATTCTTAGCACTTGGAACCATTAAACTACTGCTGACTGATAATGTAGTTCTGGTTTGTCTCAACAGACGCCTGGGCATGTGAACCAAGATGTTTATCACGAGGAACATTTCTGAGATTCAAGAGATTCAAGAAAACATCGCTATTATTTAATTTCGACTTCTCTAGTGACTGTTTCACACTTTGAACTGCACATTCTGCCAAACCATTTGACTGTGGGTACTCAGGACTACTCGTAACATGGATAAAGTCCCACTCTTCGGCAAATCTTTTGAATTGCTGACTAGTAAACTGTGTGTCATTGTCAGAAATAATTTTTCTGCGGAACACCATGGACTGCAAAATGACGCTTCATCTTAATAATGACAGTATTGGATGCTAGATTAGGAAGTAGGTCAATCTTGAACCAATTGGAACAGGAGTCTACTAACGCTAAGTAATGTTGACCATTCCATTCGAAAATGTCAGTGGCTATTGTCGACCAGGGTATTTCAGGAATCTGGCTTAGCTGAAGCGGTTCCTTCTATTGATGTGGCTTTGTACTATTTCATACAGAACAAAATGAAAGTATTCTCTCAATGTCTTGTGACATAGAAGGCCAAAATACTAGTCCTCTCACCCTTCTTTTGGCAGAATCATTTCCTGGGTGGCCACAATGCAAGATAGCAATATACTCTGGTTGCAAGGACTTTGGAACAATGACTTTTGGACCTTTCATAATGATACAATTGTCGAAATCTTATCTCTGTAAGGAAAATAATGTTGCACTTCCTGAGGTAAACTAGATTGCTTTGATGGCCATCCTTGACTGATAAGGTGGTTGAGCTTCTGTAGAACACTATCTGAGGCTGTACGATTTCTAAGTTCATCAAGATGTTTGAAAGAAAAATTTCTCACTTCCATGACTTCAAAATTAAGTTGCTCATTCTCATGCTGTTCAGTGGTATTTCCAGGTGATCTGGATAAAGTATCAGCAAGATAAACAGGTTTTCCTTTTATGTAGACAAGAGTGAAATTATACTTCTGCAATCTCAACTTCATACATTTGTAATCTGGCTGTACGCATAGGCTTTTCAAAATAGTGACTAGAGGTTGGCGATCTGTTTTGATCTGTATAGGTCTACCATAGATATAATCCCAGAACTTCAAACATGCAAACATAATTGGCAAGAGCTCTTTCTCTACCTGAGCATACTGCTTTTCAGTTTGGGTTAGAGTTCTGGACGTATAGGCAACAGGTTGACTCTCCTGAAGAATGGCTACACCAAGACCAAATTTTAAAACATCATAGGAAAGAGTAACTGGTTTGTGAACATCATAGTATCTAAGAGTTGGTGGACTGGCAATTCTCTGTTTCAGGTCATCAAATGCTCTCTGGTGTTGTTCCAACCATGACCAGGATACATCTTTACGTGTCAGCTCTCTGAACGGTGCTGCCACTTGGCTCAAGTCTGGAATGAACTTGCCTAGATAGTTAACCATGCCAAGAAAGCACTGAAGAGTTTGAACATTGTCTGGAGCTGGCAATGTGTTCTTTCCAGAACTTTTTTGAGGTTTCTGTCACACTCAGCTTTACCATTACCTCCTACTAAAAGATTGTCTACTGTAATAGCACAAGGATACCCAGAAAAAAATTGCTCCATTGTATGCTGAAAGACTTCATTGGCAGAATTTGTCCCAAATGGCATTCTCAAAAATCTGTACCTGCCAAAAGGAGTACTGAACGTAGTTAGCAACGAGGATTTCTTGTCAAGCAAAATTTGCCTTAATGAACTCTTTGCATCTAAGACAGAAAAAACTGTGGCAGTTGGCATCAGTGCTGCAACTTCTTTGACTGTACACAATGGATGATGAGGTCTTTTCAGTGCTTTGTTCAAATCTCATGGATCAAGTCATATTCTGACATCATCTGAGCTTTTCTTATGAGCTACCACCATGGAGGATTTAAGCTTTAACAATTGGCTTAAATACTGGTGTCATTCAAAGGGGATCCAGTGTCTGTCTGCCTGGGATGACATGCTGGACAAGCCACGCTGCTTCGCAAGGGACGGCTTGCACCTGTCACCCCTGGGATTCCGGATATTGGCAAAGGCTCTTGCCACCCCCATAGTGCCTTTTTTAGGCAAGGCTCAAATTCTAAACCTACCACCCTAGAACACAAAAAAGGAAAAAAACTAAGGGTAATGCTGCTCAATGCCAGAAGTCTAAATCTCAAAATGCACGCACTCGTGGCCCTTCTCAGTATGGAGAACATCGATGTCTGTGCTGTGACAGAAACCTGGTTCAAGGCTCCTGAGAGCACCCCAGCGCTATCAGGTTTTACCTCATATCATGCGTTCCGGCCCCAAAATCTGGACAATACCAAGAAAGGAGGGGGGGTATCCATATTCATCAAGGACACCCCCACCTCAAGACTGGTGGGAACGCTGCATGCATCGGAGACCCACCAGGTGCCATTAACCATAGGCAAGACTGCTCTGCAAATTGTAGCATGTTTCAGGCCACCCTCACAAACTCAGGAACCTCACATGGCCTTCCTGAAAACACTAGAGGGGATAAATGTATCACCAAACACCATCATACTAGGTGACTTCAATTACCCTAATATAGACTGGGAACACTACTCAAGCCCAAACACCCTAGCCCAAAAGTTCCTGGAATTCATAAACTCAAATGCCATGGAACAACTAGTCACCATCCCCACAAGAGGAGATAACATACTTGATCTCATCATCACGAACATGGGAGCACAATGTTCAACACCGGAGGTGTACCCCTCACTGGTGAGATCAGACCACAAACTAATCTCGCTGGAGGTCCTCATCCCACCCCCACCTGAAATAAAAAAAACCACAGTAAAGAACTTCTCAAAAGCCGACTTCACACTTCTAAAGACTAGTGTGGTCTCCTTTAAGGCCCCCGAGCCGGCGGAAAACAGTACTCAAGCCGCTGAATCACTTACAAATGCCTTCTACCAGCACCTGCAGGACTGCATGGATAAGGCAATCCCAAGCAAAACAAAGACTCTTTGTACCAAAGGCAAGCGTCCAGTCTGGTGGACCCCAGCCATAAACAAACTCTACAACAAAAGGAGGAAGCTACTACAAGATAGAGCAAAATCCTTAAAAGGTAAGACACCCTTGATCACTATAAGTAAAAACTAAGAGCTCTCATAAAATCATCCAAAGCAAATTTCGAGAGAAAAATAGCTAAAGACTCAAAAGACAATCATAAGGCCTTCTTTAGCTATGTTAGAAACCTGGGAGGAAACTCCCAGATATGCTCAGAGCTAGTTCAAAATGATGTGAAGATTACTGATCCTACAGACATTGCCAACATACTGGCTGACAGGTTCAGTGCAAACTTCTCCCCTCCCCAAAAGGAGAGATATCTATACCAAACGATTGCAGCCCCCAAACATCTCCAGCGCCCAAGTGAGAACTGCTCTCTCCAAAGCAAAAACAAAGCATCCATGGGACCTGATGGTGTCCCGGCTGTGTGCTCCATGAACTCAATGAGGAATTAAACCCACAGCTAGGACAGCTGTTTAATCAAAGTCTTACCTCTGGATACGCACCCAGGAGTGGCGCACTGCAACTGTGGTACCACTTCACAAAGGCGGTGCCTCCACCGACCCTGGAAATTACCGCCATTAGCTTGACAAGCCTTATCTGCAAAGCCATGGAGAGGATCATAATGGACCTCATAAATAAAGACATAGGGAATTTGCAGACTTTGGATCCAACCCAGTTTGGCTTTGTCAAAGGCAGATCATGCCTTTTAAACTTGGTTGACTTTTTCGAAACAGTCACCAAAGCCATTGATGAGGGAAAGGCAGTCCATACAGCCTACCTCGATCTGGCTAAGGCCTTCGATACAATACCCCATTCGCGTATCATTGAAAAACTCATCAGCTTAAATGTCAACCCATACATCACAAGATGGGTTGCAAACTGGCTGAGTGACAGAACCCACAAGGTCAGAGCTGCTGGCGCCATGTCAGACTCAAAGCCTGTCACAAGTGGTGTCCCACAGGGCTCAGTCCTGGGCCCACTCTTGTTTGGCATCTACTTTTCCGAAGTACAAGCAAACACAGGAGGGTTATGGCTGACAAAGTTTGCAGATGACTGCAAACTGGGCGCCATAGTAGAAAACACATCTGACACAGATATCCTTCAGAAGGGTCTCACAGAAACGGATAACTGGTGCCAGAGCCACGGCTTAAAGTTAAATGCCAAAAAATGCATAGTCATACCCTTCGGGAAAAACAAGGTTACCCCTAGCTACCAAATAGGTGGCAATCCACTGAGCACAGAAGAAGTTATCAGGGACCTGGGGACCCAGGTTGATAGTAGTCTGTCATTCGACACCCATGTAGCTAAAGTAGTTAGGAAGACCTTCTACATTGCCCACCTTATCATGAAGGGATTCTCATCTAGATCAAGGGAGGTCATAGTCTCCCTTTACTCATCACTCATCAGACCAATGATTGAGTACAATGCCCCATTCGAATGTATCTGACCCGACACTTGCAGCAGCTGGAGAGGCCACAAAAGTTCCTCACCAAAAGGATAAAGGGTCTCAAAATCTGTCCTATGCTGCCCGACTGAAAGAACTCCAGCTCTATTCAGTCGCCACGCTTGCTCAGAGGTGACCTTTGCCTAACATACAAGGCCATGTCAAACCCAGATTTGATGAATATGCTTCACCTCAAAAATCTAGATCCATCAGAGCCACAAGGGCGGAGACTTAAACCTTGACACGGCTATTAATAGGACGTGCTGGAGGGATAGATTCATCACCCAAAGACTCCCTATGCTGTGGAACAAAATCCCGGTACATGTGAGGCAGAGCACCTCGCTGGCCTTGTTCAAGAGAAATCTTGACCAATGGATGGGAGATCGCAGATATACCCCAGGGATTACCTCAGTGTCACTGCTCGACAGAGGCACAGAAAAATAATGGGTATAGTTCCCCATACTAAAGGGGTGGCGTAAGCCACAAAACGATGGGCTAGGCTTGTAAATGCCCTCGGGCAGATAGCCTAGTATGAACCTATGAACTTATGAACCTATTCAGTAGGTTCATCAAATGGACAAATTACACCTTGCTGCTAGCTCAGCTTTGACTCTGCTCTGCATAGCTACTGGAACTTTCCAGGCTGGCCTGACAACTGGGCTAACATCTGGGTCTAACTTCATGGATTACACAACTAAAAGCTTGCCTAGTTTGTCTTTGAAAAGATCAGCATAGGTAGAAAAATTATACTGGGTGAAATAAGAGCAGTGGTCTTTCAAACTAACATGATGGACTTCCTTATTAAATGAAAACAGTCCCATTTTCAAACTGTCTCTGAGCCCTAATAATAACTGGATGTGCCTTTAGCCACATAAAATAACAAGTCATAGCTTCTCTCAGCACAGCAACATGAAAGTACTACTGAGCCTTCACTTTGAATCTCTTCACCACCATAAACAACAAGCTTCACACACTTTGCCAAATCAAGCTTCTCACTAGCACATATTCTAGCAAATGTTTCTGCAGACGTAACATTGTACTTTGAACCTGTGCCAACTTTGAGCTCTATAGGTCTTCCATTTATCTGAACAGATAAAAACATTTCATTCTTTTCCCATAAATCTACTGCATTGACTATTTCATGAAGCACAGACACACCATCAACATAGAAAGTAGGGTCACAGCTTTGTAATTGATCGACTTGCTTCTTAAATTTTCTCGTTTAATAAAAGAATGTGTCCCTTTTGATTTACAAAATCTTTTGAAATGATTCCACTTATTGCATCTGTGACATTGCTGACGAAAAGCTAAACATTTTTCCTCTTTAGACTCATGACTTCCACCACAATTAATACAGTTGGCAATGAAACTGGGCGGGGGCCCACTCTTTGAGTTTGCTGACTCACTCATGCTTCACTGAGACTATGCATCCTCTGGAATTTGCTAGAAAGCTATGGGGTTTCCCAGTGACTGTTACAGGGCCTGCAACAGTCACCATGTGCTTGGGCCTGTTTCTTTTAACCATGTGCTGCATACTATTAATATTGGCTTTACTGCAGGATCTTCCAAGGCCATACTCATTTGTAAGCATGCATTTCTCATCTGTAAGCATATTTGTGTGTTTTTCTGTAAGTTCATATATAGGACAAATCATAATAGCCTTATTTAAAGTTAAATTACTGTAACAAAGCAAAATCTTTCTCACAGCATCATCTTTAATACCACGCACAAGCCTATCTTTTATCAACTCTTCCCTTAAATCACCAAATATGCATATTTTAGCCTTGTTTCTCAAGTCAGTTATATATGCTACAAAAATGTCCCCAGGCTTTTGATCCCTTGTGTAAAATAAGTGCCTTTTCATTGTAATAGTCATTTGGGGGGTAACACATTTCTCTAAATTTATGTTTTAAGCAAATGGGGTCTTCCTTGGACACAGCCGGTACAACTATATGGCGGTGTTCCCCCTCTCCTGCAAAGACAGCAGGTGCATGCACCAATGAATGCTCCCTTTCTTTGGCTTCTGAACCAGCTAAATTAAGTAGAATAAATGCCTTTGTATGGTCATCTTTATCACAAAATGCAGCCTGTATGAAAATATCATACTCTTGATCAAACACTCTCCAGTTCTCTGCAATATTAGTGTCAAACCTAAGTGGACCTGGCTTTTGAAATCCATCTGCCATGCCTACAAATTATGCCCAAACACATTGTAATAATATGGCCCTTGTAAGTATATATGAACAAGCTGCTATATTTGTGTATAATAACATTCAACTGCACAATAAACTCTTTGAAATACTGTACTTTGCGAAATATGCTTTGAAATAGCTGTATTTTGTGAAATAACTGTACTGTAATACTGCACAAACATGCAAACACTTCATAGGTTCATAGGTTCATACTAGGCTATCTGCCCTAGGGCATTTATAAGCCTAGCCAGAATGTGTTTGGCTTTCGCCACCCATTTTAAATTTATTTTGCTATGCCCTTTTTCGAGATTAGTATACTGTGCCTCTGTCTAACAGTGACACAGAAGTGATACCCAGGGTAAACCTACGATCTCCCATCCACTCATCAAGATTCCTCTTGAAGAGAGTCAATGAGGGACTCTGCCTAACCTGGACTGGGATTTTATTCCAGAGTGAAGGGAGCCTCTGGGTTATGAATCTGTCCCTCCAGCATGTCCTATTTATTTCAGTACTGAGGTTCAAGTCTCTCGAGTGTGTAGCTCGATGGGATTTGGATTTTCTGAGGTGCAGCATGTCCATTAATGCTGGGTTGGACATGGCTTTATACGTCAGACACAGATCGCCTCTGAACAGGCGGTATGCCACTGAGTAGAGCTGGAGGTTCTTTAACCGGGCAGCATATGGCATCTGTTTGAGCCCTTTGATCCTCTTGGTGAGGTACTTTTGGGGTCTTTCCAGTTGCTGCAGGTGTCTGATAAGGTACATCCCAAAAGGGGCATTGTACTCAATTATGGGCCTGATGAGGGATGAGTAAAGAGGCACGATGACCTCCCCTGATCTAGATGTGAATCCCTTCATGATTAGGTGGGCTATATAAAATGTTTTTCTAACCACTTTGGCCATGTGGTTGTCAAATGAGAGATTGCTATCAACTTGGGTCCCCAGGTCCCTAATTACTTCTTCTGTACTTAATGGATTACCACCTATGTGGTAATTTGTGGACACTTTGTTTTTGCCAAAGGGGATGACTATACACTTTTAAAAATTTAGCTTGACGCCATGGCTCTGGCACCAGTTGTCTGTTTCTATGAGGCCCTTTTGGAGGATGCTTGTGTCGGCTGGAGAGTCGATTATGGCGCCCAGTTTGCAGTCATCTGTGAACTTGGTCAGCCACAGTCCTTCCGTGTTGGCCTGTACCTCCGAGAAATATATACCGAACAAGAGAGGTCCCAGGACTGAGCCTTGTGGGACAACACTTGTAACTGGTTTGGAGTCTGACATGGCTCCAGCAATTCTAACCATGTGGGTTCTGTCCTTGAGCCAGTTTGCAATCCATCTAGTGACATAGGGGTTTATATTTAAGCTGGTGAGCTTATCTATAATGCCCGAGTGGGGTACTGTATCGAAGGCTTTTGCGAGGTCCAGGTAGGCTGTGTGGACCACCTTCCCCTCGTCAATGTCCTTGGTGACTGTTTCAAAGAAATCAACCAGGTTTAAAAGGCAGGATCTGCCCTTAACAAAGCCGAACTGGGTAGGATCCAGTGTCTGTAGGTCCCCAATATCTTTATTTATGAGGTCCATGATGATCCTTTCCATAGCTTTGCAGACCAAGCTAGTCAGGCTTATCGGGCGATAGTTTCCAGGATCCGTTGAGGCACCACCTTTATGGAGAGGGACCACTGTTGCTGTACGCCACTCTTTGGGCACATATCCTGTAGTAAGGCTGAGATTGAACAGTAGTTTTATGTTTGGGTTTAGCTCTTCTTGGAGTTCATGTAGGATGCAGCTCGGGACACCGTCTGGTCCCATTGATGCTGTGTTTTTTGCTTTGGAGAGGGCGGCTCTTACCTGAGCATCTGAGATGTCAGGGGGGCAGCACTCTGCTGGGATAGATATTTGCCCTTTTGGTGGGGGGGGGGGGAGTTTGCGCTAAACCTGTCAGCTAGGATGTTGGCAATGTCTGTGGGTTCAGTGTATTTTTTGTCATTTTGGACTAATTCTAAGCATATCTGGTAATTACCACCCAGGTTCCTAACATAACTAAGGAAAGCCTTGTGATTATCCTTAGTGTCCTGTGCAATTTTTCTCTCGAAGCTGGCCTTAGACAATTTTATGAGTGCCCGTAGTTTTTTGCTAATACTGATCAGTGATGCCTTCCCTTTTTGGGATTTTGCTATATCATTTAGTAGCTTCCTCCTTCTATTGTATAGTTTGTTTATGGTTGGGGTCCACCAGACAGGACGTCTGCCTTTGGAGGATTGGGTCTTGGTTTTATTTGGGATCGCATGATCCATGCATTCCTGAAGGTGTTCATAGAATACGTTTATAAAGGATTCTGCGGTCTGGGCCATATTTTCCACAGGCCCGGGGGCTTTGAAGGATTCCACCTCGGTTTTGAGGAGTGTGAAATTTGCTTTAGAGAAGCTTTTCACTGTGGTTTTCTGGGCAGGGGGTGGGGTCGGGATGTGAATATCCAGTGAGATTAGTTTATGGTCTGATCTTACCAGTGAGGGATACACTTCTGGTCTGGAGCATAGAGTCCCCATGTTGGTGATGATCAGGTCCAGTATGTTTTCCCCTCTTGTGGGAGTGGTAACAAGTTGTTCCATAGCATTTGAGTTTATAAATTCTAGGAACCTTTGGGCTAGGGTGTTGGAGCTAGAGTAATGCTCCCAGTCTATGTTTGGGTAGTTGAAGTCGCCCAATATAATGGTGTTTGGAGAGACCTTCATATTTTCCAGTGTTCTCAGAAAGGCCGAGTGGGGTTCCTGGGTTTGGGAGGGTGGTCTGTAGCAGGCTATAAACTGGAAGGCAGTTTTACCCACTGTTAGTTGCACATGGATAGTCTCTGATGCTTCGTGCTTTGCCACCAACCTGGAGGTGTGGGTATCTTTGATGAATATCGATAATCCCCCTCCTTTTGTGGTTCGTTCCAAGTTTTGGGGCCAAAAAGCATGGTATGAGGTATAACCTGGTAGTGCTGGGGTGCTCTCAGGAGCCCTGAACCAGGTTTCTGTTACTGCACAGATATCGATTTTCTCCATGCTAAGGAGAGTTTCAAGTGCGTGCATCTTGAGGTTTAGACTTCTGGCGTTGAGTAGCATTACTCTTAGTTTCTTATCCCTTGTGATACCTATGGAGGTGGGTTTGTCTTTTGAGCCTTGCCTAAAAAAGGCACTATGGGGGTAGCAAGAGCCTTTGCCAATATCCGAAAGCCCAGGGGTGACAGGTGCAAGCCCTCCCTAGCGAAGCATCGTGGCTTGTCGAGCATATCATCCCAAGCTGACAGGCATTGGATCCCCTTTGAATGACACCAGTACTTAAGCCAATTGTTGAAATTGATCATCTTGTCTTCATATTGTGGCATCATTCTTGGTGAGGGTAAGATGCTACTCAAGGTCAGGGTCATACCGGCCTGGGCTACATGCTCAGAGAGCTCCTTTATGTCTCTTTCATGTAGTCCAGGGAGGTACGTCTCAGGTCATTCACACCAGCATGGACAATGACTGAGTCATATTTGTACTTGACTTGGAGTGACCTGAGTGCTTGTGTTATGTGGCGGATCCTAGCGCCCAACAGGCTGCTCACCGTGACCCTCTCCTTGTTCAGCCTGGTGAGCGAGACGTCAGTGTGCCTGATGATAGAGTCACCTATTACAAGTGTATCAGGTGTGTTGTTTAGTCTTAAGGGCTGTGACTGTTCGGCACACTGGTTTTGTGAGATATGTGTTGCACGTGTTTTGTTTTGGGGTAGCGGTTGCTTGGGTGTCTGCTTTGGAGGTCTCTGCTGCTTAGGCAGATCTTTATTTAGAGCCTCCGAGTATGTTTTTGTGTGATTATGTGTTTGGTTTGCTGTCGTGGTAGGTCTATGTGAAACTGGAATTGTAGTGAGTGTGGTTTCCTTCTCCTCCTGACTGGTTATGCCAGTACTGAGTTGAGAGAGCTTAGCCTCTAGTTTGGCTATATGGTTGCATCTCTGACATTTGTTGGAATTTGTTGGGAGGAGGAGAGGGTTTTCTGTGTACATGAGGCAGTTGTAACATTGCCTCAAGATTCCCAGATTCACCAGCTGGACCGGAGAGGAGATTGACAACTGACCTTTGGACATGCTAGAATAATATTGGGAATTCCTTAATAATTGAAAACAAGGGCCAGTGGGGAGTGAGGGTGTAGTGCTTTTAATTTTTAGTGCTGACTTATATAATTGCTTTAGCGAGCAAGTGCCAGGTAACTTAAGTGCAATGTGTTACAGGTAACTTAAATGCAAAAACGACAAACAGTAACTTCCTTTCAGACAACTCAAATAGCTTTGATTAATGTGAAAAAGTAATGCTTAGTGAAAAAATGTGGTTGTTTCCCTTATTTTATTAATTGTATGCGATTTGGACTCTATTTCAAACATTTTCCGTAGTTATTTTGAATATTTCTTTTAATATGTCACAGTTTTAGATATTTCTGTTGCTTAGAAATTCATTTAGAGTGCTCTGAATCGACATTTATGCTGTAACAGAGACCTGGTTCAAGGCAGCAGAAAGCACCCCTGCACTGCCAAGCTATAACTCATTCCACACCTTTCAGCCCCAGAACTTGGACTGAAGCTCCAAAGCCAGTGGTGTTTCCATAGTCATAAAGGATGCACATACTCCAGACTGGTAGCACAACATAATGCATCTGAGATACTTCAGGTGCAGCTAACATTGGGTAAGACAGTGATTCAAGTCATAGTCTGCTATAGGTCCCCAACCATGTCCCAAGACTCACACTCCACGTTCCTAAGCATCCTGGAGAATATTAAAGTCCAACCTAACACTCTCAACTACCCCTCCACTAACTGGGAAAACTCATGTACCAATACACTTGTCCAACGTTTCCTGGAATTCATTAATTCCAATGCCCTGGACTAGCCCATTCTTACCCCCACTAGAGGTGGCAACATCCTTGACCTAGTCATTTCTAACATGGGCGACCGTTGCTCTACACCAATAGTCAACTTCTCCCTGGTTAGATCCGGCCACAAACTAATCACCTTGGAAATCCACATCCCTTCCACCCCCCCCCCCCAAAGGTAACCACCAAGATAAACTTCTCCAAAGCTAACTTTGGGCTCCTAAACACAGAGGTGGCTAACTTCACGGTACCCATGAAAATGGGGAATAGTTGCATGACCGCTGAATCATACACCAATGCACTGTACGAACAAGTACACAAATGCGTGGATCTCGCCATACCCAACAGAACCAAGATGCTCTCCTCCAAAAAAAGGAAGCCAATCTGGTGGTTCCCTGCCATAAACAAATTCTACAACAAAAGAAGGAAACTGATGCGGAATAAGGTAAAGTCCCAAGAATGGAAAAACTCCCGTATCAGCCTCAAAAAAAGTTGAGATCCCTCATCAAATCCTCTAAAGCTAGCTATGAAAACAGAAATACAGCAGATAGTAAAGACAACCACAAGGCCTTCTATAGTTGTGTAAAGAATCTCCACTGCAATACCCAGATTTGCTCTGAGCTACTGCACAATGGTACCTCCTATACCGAGCCAACAGGTATTGCCAATATAATGGCTGAAAGATTCAGTGTCAACTTTACCCCTCTTTCCCCCCCAAAGGACCAATCACAATACCAGTAGATTGCCAGGTACCCAGTATTACTGCTACACAGGTTAAAATAGCACTGCCCAAGGCCAAGAATACAGCTTCTATGGGACCTGACAATATCCTTGGCTGTGTTCTACATGAACTACAGAGTGAACTGGCACCTCACTTTTGTGCCCTGTTCAATCACAGCCTCACCTCAGGCTTTGTCCCTACCAAATGGCGCACTGCTATAGTCAAAGGAGGAGCGACTACAAACCCTGAGAAACATCACCCTATTAGCCTGACAAATCTGATATGCAAAGCTATGGAACACATCATAATGGACCTAGTAAACAAGGATATAGAGAATCTCCAAACTCTGGCTCCCACACAGTTTGGTTTTGTGAAGGGTAGATCATGTCTGCTCAACTTAGCCGACTTCTTTGAGTCAGTCACCAGAGCTGTGGATGAAGGCAAGGTGGTTCTAACAGCCTACCTTGATCTGGCCAAGACCTTTGATACCATTCCCCACTCAGGAATCATAGAAAAACTCACTAAGCCAGGCATCAACCCGTATATCACTAGGTGGGTTGCAAACTGGCTCAGAGGTAGAACCCACAGTGTGAAAGTAGCTGACTCCAAGTCAGACTGCCGACCAGTTACGAGTGGAGTCCCACAGGGATCGGTCCTGGGTCCTGCAATTTGGGAGCCTTTATTAACTCCCCATGTGATGTTGACATCCTACAGAAATGCCTCACTGAGACCAACAACTGGTGTCAGAACCATGGCCTTAAGCTCAATGCCAAAAAAATGTGTCGTCATCCCCTTTGGGAAAAATCCATTTCCCATGAAACCACATCGATGGTAGTACATTGAACACAGAAGGCATTATAAGAGATCAGGGAACACAGGTCGATAGCAACCTCTTTTTTGACCACCACATTGCCACTGTGGTCAGAAAGTCCTTCTATGTGGCATATCTCATTACTAAGAGTTTTGTCTCCCTCTACTCTTCCTTCATTAGGCCAGTCATCAAGTACAATGCCCCATTTGCATGTACCTCACTAGACACCTGCAACAACTGGAGAGGCTGCAAAAGTACTTCACAAAAAGGATCCTAGGCCTTAAATACTTGTCCTATATGGACAGATTAAAAAACCCCAACTATTCTTTGTCTCATATCGCCTATTTAGAGGCGATCTCTGCTTGACTTGCAAAGCCATGTCTGACCCAGCTATGTTAGAAATGTTACATCTAAAGAACTCCCAATCATTCCTCACCACATGCTCCAAAGAACTCAACCTTATTACCACAATCAACAGAACGTGCTGGAGGGACAGGTTCGTAACCCAGAGATTGCCCATGCTATGGAACAGACTTCCCATGCATGTCAAATAGAGCACCTCACTGGCCCTCTTCAAGAGAAATCTTGATGAGTGGATGGGAAATACAAAATTCACCCCGGGGATCACTCCACTGGCTCAACTCAACAGAGGTACTAGGAACTAAGGTCGGGTGGCACGATGCCGGGGTAATCCTATGGGGTAGGCTTCTAAAGGCTCTAGGGCCATTAGCCTAGTACACAGCTATGAACCTATGAACCTATTAAAGGCATGCATACATATCAATCTACACCTATCATGGAGAAGTTTGCCTATGAAGGTGAAATGGAGATAAAGAAGTAGGCGTGTTTTGTATAGTAACTACTTTCTATGTTTATAAGAACAATATTTAAAATCTGTCCCTATTTTTGGGCCTTTGTCTCTCTATTATGTAAGGCTTTGTCCAGATTTCTTGAGCTAAGAGGCTGAGAGGTATGACTTTGAGTACTTTTATTTGAAAAAAAATTATTTAAAAATATAAAATGCAGGCGTATGAGTCCCAAAATCAAGGTACTACTACCTTAAGAAACAGAATGTTACAGCAGCAGCTGTCAAGGTATGTACTTATATAACTTTCTGAGGGCTATGCAAAAAACAGCGGTGCCATCCAGTACTCACCATTATCACCACCATCAGCTTTATTGTAAAGAGAGATTTAAATGCATATCTGATAATGTGACCCATTTTATTCATTGCAAGAAGTTCCCAGGATAGGAATGGTGGACTAAAATGGGATGCTCTGGTGGCCTGCTACACATACATCGTGACCACTAATACATTGAATAACCCCTTTTCTTGGACTACTCTATTACTGATATATCGGTTATATTTTAAAAAGTGGATGAGTGTATGTATATAGAGTATGTATTTTTAATGTAAACTTAGAGGTATCAACATTGTAAAAATGAAACACAGTTCTTTACACAAGTTATAAACTTTATAAAAGTTTTCACTATTTAAAATGTCATCAGCCACTAAAACTATGAGTTACTTTAGAGAATTTTATAAATGTTGATTTTCTTAGTTATGTTGTACTTTGATTAAAATGCCATTGCTCTTTAGAACTATCAAAAACGTTTTATGGCACATAGGATTTCCTTAGAGTGGTAGATTATAATGAATGTTGATTTGTTCTAGTTATCGCTAGCCTGCGCTTCTTCTCCTAATAGTACAACTGAATAGATACCAGAAACAGGAAGGACACTCCCTCTAGAAACAGCTACCCCATAATGTTTTTTACATCATGATAAATACCAGCAAAAGCAATGAAAGTGGATCTCAACACTAACCAGTCTAATTTATGTAATAGATTTATGCCTGATTATAATTGTCTGTAATTTGAATGTGTAACCAAATGTGCAGATTTCATACCTTTTCCTCACACTAAGCTTTGAAGACACTCAGCTCTTATCTTACTTTTGTGGTGTGGAGAGGTAGAGAGAGAGAAAAAGAGGCAGACAGAAATACAGATATTTTAGTACAATGTAATAGTTTAATTTTGTAGGCAAACATTTCATACGTTAAATCAGTTTTCACCATTCAAAAGTTGTTTGGCAGGACTGTGTGATGTCTGCCAGTTCCTTAGACCTCAGTACTTCATGTACTTTTGTGTATGATTCACTGATGACACATAGTACACTGGAAAAACTGAGGTGGGAAAGTCTTAGCTGTATAGCCTGTAAGTATTATCTTAGATAAACAAAGAATTATCTTTGCAGACAATAATTTATTATGCCTTATCTGTTAGGATTAACTTTAGAGCACACACAATATTCAACATTTATGGCATTCTGCTTTGATAATGTATGTTTGTTTCACTACAGCTAACTAAATAGAATTAACTAGGCTGCATTTTGTCTGTATTATGAATAATAACAGGCACTTAAACGGAGTTCTATGTCATAACACATTGTAAGATCCAGATGAGTGTCTCAGATAGTCTAATAAATGTTTCCTCTCATAGCCCCTGCCTCTTTTTATTTATTTATTTATTTATTTATTTATTTATTTATATTGGTCTAAGCAGCAGAACATCTTTTTACACATCACAAAACATCCTTTAATGTGCCTTAATACATTAATTCTACTCACTTTCAGCTTTACTGCTTACCCCTCTCCCAAGAACAGAAGGGCATCATACTAACAGTACTCTTGCATCACACTAATAGTACCTTCCCTCTCTCGTGGTGATTGCTTCCATTCTGTGGCTTCAAGCCATCTGTTAACTTAACCCCTGTGTAATAACATCCTATGAACCATCCATTAACTTACCCCGGTGTAATAACTCCCATCCATTAACTTAGCCCTCTGTAATAACTTCCAGTGATGCAGCTGTTGACTTACCTCTTTGTAAGAACTTCCTGTGAGCCAAGAGGCATCTGTTAACTTACCCCAGTGGAATAATTTCCTATGAGCCATCTGTTAACTTACCCCTGTGTAATACCTTCCTGTGAGCCATCTGTTAACTTACCCCTCTTTAATAACTTCCTAATTTTTCACTGCTTCCATACGACTTCCTTCTTGCCTGTCCCAAAGAGACCATCTCTCTAATATCTCTCACTCCTTTTCTCCTACAGTTCAGCAACATGGTCTCACCATGAGTCTCTTGTGAGTGCTCTATGTTGACATATACTTTTGCTTTGATTTCTGTCTGTACCTATTGGCGTATTACATCAGTATGTTTATTCATTCACGTCCTCATTTTCTGATTGCTTACTTAATCTAGTTCAGGCTCATGGGGAGCAAGAGCCTATATTAATGCAAGTTAGAGAAATAAGACCAGAATAGGATCATGCGCACACACACACACACACACACACACACACACACACACACACACACACACACACACACACACACACAAAACATGCAAATATACAACCAATTTGTCAGATCACAATTTCACTTATGGCATGTTTTTGGAGTATGACAGAATCCAAAGTACCTGATAAAAGTTCATACAACACAGGAAGGACATGCACAGAGAAGGCACAAAAGCCAAGAACTAAATTTGATAACCAAGAAATGTAAGTCAGCAGTGCTACCCTCTGCACCCCTGTGCCTCCTTGACTTATTAGAGTACATTAAAATGTCCCCTGTGCACCATAATATATATTTGCCTAGTTGAGGCAATGCACTTGGAATGACAATGCCCTTATTAATCCTTTACGTACTAACACACTTCTCTGAGGGGTTTCATGATGACATGGATCTTGCTGAATGTGGTCTATCCTATGGTCCAGCCAATATCGTTACATTAGTAATATTCACTGTTCTGCACGGTCCAACCATTATCGTTACATTAGTGATATCCACTCTTCTGCACGGTCCAACCATTATCGTTACATTAGTGATATCCACTCTTCTGCACGGTCCAACCATTATCGTTACATTAGTGATATCCACTGTTCTGCACGGTCCAAACATTATCGTTACATTAGTGATATCCACTCTTCTGCACGGTCCAACCATTATTGTTACATTAGTGATATCCATTGTTCTGCACGGTCCAAACATTATCGTTACATTAGTGATATCCACTCTTCTGCACGGTCCAACCATTATCGTTACATTAGTGATATCCACTGTTCTGCACGGTCCAAACATTATCGTTACATTAGTGATATCCACTCTTCTGCACGGTCCAACCATTATCGTTACATTAGTGATATCCACTGTTCTGCACGGTCCAACCATTATCGTCACATTAGTGATATCCGCTGTTCTGCACGGTCCAATCATTATCATCACATTAGTGACATCCGCTGTTCTGCCTGCACTCTTCTGCAATACTCCTGTCTACTTCTAGATCCTGTATAACTGCATATGTCTACTGCACAAACCTTGCAGTCTCTTCCCCTTTCTAACTCAGTAGTGATTCCTTGCTCTTTTTTTATGTCATCTTTCTTGATTTCTCCATCCTATAGTAACAAAGGTATGCCTTTGCTGTTTTCAGTGTTTGATCTCCTGCACCATCTCTGCCTTTCCTTACTGTACATGGGTACAGTTAGCCCTTAAACAGTCCGTGTGACTTTTGAGGT
The DNA here is from genome assembly GCF_019279795.1 of Protopterus annectens. NCBI lineage: Eukaryota > Metazoa > Chordata > Ceratodontiformes > Protopteridae > Protopterus > Protopterus annectens. The sequence goes on from NC_056743.1 coordinate 1,585,046,051, forward strand.
TGCATACTGCTGACAGCTGTTTTCTCAGCCTCAGCCATTTAATTTTGCTGGTATTTAAATAACTCTTGTGAAAGAAAGGCAGTACATTTCCTCTTTTTTACACCCTGGAGTGTCCCAACCCAGTGACTGGTACCAAATATACTGGGACTTTATTATGTACAGACACACTACCTGTTGTCATTAATTACCAAAATCACTCACATTCATTAGCAGTTTATTTGAATATTCTGAAAAAATGTATGGTTACAACACTGTTGCAGTAAATTTAGTTTGAATGAGAATCTAGTTTCTTGACCAGGACCCCTAATTCAGATCTACAATCTCTTATCTGATTTATTTGTATAGCTACTCGTTCATTTTATTATACTAATGACGAAAAAAGGCAAAACTGAAGTAAAAATGATGCAAGCAGGCTACAGGAACACTCCAACACACACTTTATTCCAATAAAGTAAGCACTTTTGTTAGAGAAAATACTCCAAATTCTTCAGACTAAAAATACATGAAACACTGCATTGTATTTAAATACAAACTGTTAGACCAGGCAGCCAATGTAAAGGCTTAATTAATTATGATGTCACAAATAACATCAAGTGCTTAATTAATGGATAAAAAAACCTTACAGCTAAAGTTTAAATTCTTAAAGTCACAGCTAGACATGCTTATATGTTAGTAATATAAAAGTGATCAATAACACCAAATTAAATATTTTAAAAACAAAATTGCATTGCAAAAATAAAATAAAATACATCAAACATAACTGATTCTTAAAGAGGAAGGGTGAATATTATATCTATAAACACCAAAATTTATAACATTAATTTAAAATATTTAGATGTATAAAAACTTGAGATTGATCGAAACTATGTAACCAACTACCTAGCAAGTGCTTTTATTTTCAACAAGCATTTAATAGACAAAGCCTCATTCAGCCCTGATAATATGTGGGCTGAAGTGCGGGGTTTGCCTTCCCAGCCCCTCCCACTATTCCTATTCCTAACAGCAGTGAGGATAATATGTTTCAGCAACGCCCATTGAGTGATGTCATCAGCTCAAATAATTCTGGCAGTAATAGTAATGCGAATCAAACACCTCCTGTCTGCCGCAGTGAGCGGATTAGAAATAACCAACTAAACAACACTTTTCAACAGCCAGAACAAGTAGCAGGTCAGAGTATCATTGGCTATAAAAATGCCAATCACCAGCAGGATTTTCGAGTGAGCAATGTCACCCAGCAACACCGCTCGGTTCAGCAAGGAAACAACAGGAGACAGGGGCAAAACAGAAGACGCCAGAACCGGAGGAGGAGATAGGACAGGACTCTCTTCAAACTCTAGTAAGTACTGAAGGAGACTTTTGCATTTTTAACTTTAGTTCTCTCCATGTTGACAATGATGCGGTTAATGTTTTTGCTAAAGGATTGACATTTGTGCCTGATAAAAGGGTTAATTTGGTTAAGACCATTGTTGACTTGAAACTGTACGCAAGCTAAATTTGTCTTGCATTATGGGCATTAATTCTACACTTACTGACAATTTAAGGGTCTCTAGCCTTTTTAACCCTCCTTTACACAAATCACTGTCCACTTTTGAGAAAGTATGTGAAACAGACTTCAGAGATATTTTATTTAAGAACACACTTCAAAAAAGTAAACAGAAGAACATTACTGCCAATGCACTAGCTTTCATTAATGTTTTAAATGTATGTGATGTCAGAGTCATGAAGCCTGATAAGGGCGGAGGGCTTGTTTTCATGGATCAACATGATTATGTATGTAGAATGCAGGGTTTATTAGATAGTGCTGTATATGAACAAGTAAGCATTAATGAAATTCATGGTGCTTATCGTAAGATTAACATTACTCTAAGTGATTTGTTTTTAGAAGGTAGTATCGATATGGATACCTTACAGTATTTGACCATGCCTACACCTGTGATTCCTACCTTATTTGGTGCCCCAAAAATCCACAAGGATTTGAGAAATCCACCATTTAGACCTATTGTGGATGGTAGGGGGTCTATCACATACGCATGTGCCAAGTATGTAGATTCCAAACTCAAACCCTTTATCAAATCTGAACCTCAGATATGCCATGATCCATGGCATTTTCTTGGTAATATTAATCATTTGGATTACAATGACAATTTGGTGTTCCTTACAGTAGATATCAAGGATCTGTATACTGTCATTCCCCACCATTTAGGTATAGAATGGGTTAGAGATTTTCTACACTTAAAAGGTATGGATGTCAAGGATATTTATATTATTGAAACTCTCTTGGAGATTGTTCTGTTTAATAATTTTCTGTGTTTCAATAACCAACTACTTTTACAGAAAAGCAGGATAGCCATGGGTGCTTAATATGGTAGTAGTTTTGCAAACATTGTGATGGCCTACTGGGAAAGGACATTGCTGTTCAACAACTTGAAGTTTAAGGAACATGTAGCCTGGTACACCAGGTACCAGGACGACATGTTCTTTTTATGGAAAAGTGATGTTGGTTTGATTCAGCCATTTATAGCTGAAATCACATCTTTGACTAATTTTTTGGACTTCACTTTTCAAGTAGGCTGCGAGGAAATCACTTTTCTTGACATCCATCTAAGCAAAGATAGTTTCAACCATAGATTTAAAACAACCATCTTCCGTAAGCCAAACTTATTCTAATGCCTTCTTACATTTTACAAGCTGTCACCCCCATCACCAAAAAGAAGCAGTAGTCAAAGGGCAAGCTGTTAGGGCAGCCAGAATGGTGTCTGACTACGAAGACTTTCTGGTTGAATGTAACCTACTTAAATCTATGTTTTCAAAGAGACGCTACCCTTCAGCATTTGTTGAGCAAATTTTTGAAGAGGTCATTAATAAAAGAATAGTTGGTCATTTCCGCCCCTTGCTACATAAAGGATACCATTCAGTTTTTGCACCACAACATGACGATTTACCTTCTGATGTAATAAAGGACCAGAGTTCTAATCACTCCGTTAGATTCCTGACAACTTTTTCTTTGGACTCACAGCTCATTAGAGATATTATTACTAAGAATTGTGCCTTTATCTCAGGTGATAGTAGTCTTAGGAAGATTTTAGGACAGGCCCCCCCAGATTACCTTTAGAAGAGGCTCCAACCTGAAATGCCTTGTTGAGAGGACCAAAAAGGCAGTCAAAGGGCGTCCGGGCATGTTCAAGTGTGGTAAATGCCCTCAATTTAAACACATTAAAGTAACTAACAAGATAAAAATTAGGGACAGAATACATTACATTGATAGCAAGTTTAATTGTGATTCCCAGGGAGTAGTTTATGGGGCCTTATGTGACAATTGCAAGGCGTACTATATTGGTAAAACCGAGAGGAAGATCAAACAAAGAATTTATGAACACCAATATAGTATTAACAAAAATGTAATTACTAGTGCTTTAGCAAAACACATTTTGGAATATGCTAGCCATAGATTTTCATTTGTAGTCTTACAGCAAGTAGAGCACAATATAAGAGGAGGCCCTTGGGAGCTGAGACTGGAAGAGTCCGAATTGGAATAGCAAATCCACACTTCAGCCCACATATTACCAGGGCTGAATGAGGTTTTGTCTATTAAATGCTTGTTGAAAATAAAAGCACTTGCTAGGTAGTTGGTTACATAGTTTCGATCAGTCTCAAGTTTTTATACATCTAAATATTCTAAAATGCTGTACGTCTACATATGAAGCCTTCGCTCTTCTGGCTGAGGCACTTTTCTTGCAAAGCTTTAAGATATCCATGCCCTTGCTGTATCTTTGTATCACTTTTAATGTATTGTACTGCACTTAGTAGTGTTGTGGCAGCACAAATCTATATCCTGTATCATTTCTACTTCATATTATTTTCTAAATGTTGTACTGTGCTTTCTAGTTATGTGGCATTGAGCCTATAACCTGCTTTGTTTCTGTCTCACGGTATCACTTTTAAATTGCTGTACTACACTCTCTACATCCATGCCCATTGCACATACCGGTATTTTGCAAAACTTCTGAATTACCATATGCTATTTGCTAGTGTTGTAGCACCAGAGTTGAATTGTGATTAAATGAGGCCCCAGGCAGGGTAATAGACCAGCACCCCCCCCCCCCCGCCATACCAATATACCATCACCTGGCTGTTTCTCCAGAACTACTATAAAACACTATTCAAAACCTATCAGTGTGCATAGAATTTTCTTCTTATGATCATAGAAATTAAATTTAATTTAAAACTTTTAATTTAAATTTTACAGCAAAGACACTGACAGCATTTTGCTAAACAGATCAAAACACTCTCAAATTGAAAACATGATGTGGCATGAGCAACAGTAAACTATTCTTCCCTCAAAACTCACATTTATTGAAAAAGCATCTGTCGACCCATTAAATTACAAGAGACATGCTGGGATTCATAGATAAACAGTATACAGTGAAACACTAATTAGCAGCTATGTGAATGATGCAGAAATTCCATAGGCAATGTCTTTATACAGTCTATTTGGGTAATATGGGAGGGTATGGAGTTCCACTGTTTATCAATGCTATGGGAGAACAAGCATAGTCCAGCTCTTTTATTGGGCTTGGTTACAATTAGTAGCAATTTTTTGGAGGATCTTAGGGTACGTGTAGGAACATAAGTTTGTAGCATTGATGAGAGTGCTGGGCAGGTATTTGGTTTATAAATTAGTTTACATACATACCATACCTCTCAACTGTACAGATTTTCACAGAATACCCAGATTTTTGCCTCATATTTTTGGTCCATTTTTCATAAAATTGTGGTTTTCTGTCAAATTACTGGCAAATCATTAAAGACTGAAGTTAGAAAATAATGACAGACATTTCAGTTTCAGACTTCATACCCTTCAGAAAATTCATGCTAATGCAAAATCTGTTATTTTATCAACTTTCTAAGTTTATAAGGCAATATTTAAAAACTGTCCCTATTTTTGGGCCTTTGTCCCACTTTTGTCCATAGCTTTATCTAGATTTCTTGTTCTAAGAGGTTGAGAGGTATGATGCAAGCACACACACACACACACACACACACACACACACACACACACACACACACACACACACACACACACACACACACACACACACACACACACACACATGCAAACATTCACACACATGAGTTTATCAGTTAAAGCAACTTTACTGTGTTCACTTCAGATGTCTCATTATTGGCAAATGAAAAAACAGATAAGTAATGCCTGATTAGATGAACAAGTACATAAACAATGGCCTCGGTGATATCTATCTGTTTTCTGCAATCAAGCACATACACTGATTACAATCAGGGGCAGAATGCAAACATTGCTCATATATTTACAAAGTTGGTAGAATAACAGGTTTTAAATTAATATGCATTCTCTGAAGGATATGAAATCTGCAATTTAAATGTCTGCCATTATTTAGTGAATGTAATTCTTAGCAATTTGCCACATCACACAAATGCATACGCGCACACACACACACACACACACACACACACACACACACACACACACACACACACACACATGCACACACACACACACACACACACACACACACACACACACACTGCCTTGTCATCCTGTAACATAGTGATAATAAAATAAATAAGTAACCTTAACTTCAGTGTAGACTGCCCTGCTTTTCCATTAGTCACTTGAACCTGCACTAGTAGCCTAGGGTACAGCCAAAAAAGCTACTAATTTGTCTCACTAGCATCAATGCTGTCAGCTCCTTTTCCCACTTGAGTTCACCAGAGATCATGTCCAAATTCCATCCTGTTTTTTTTATAGCCAGTCTTACCTCAATCACTGGTTCCCTATCAGCCAAATGTTGTATATTGAGCCCAGACAACTCCAAACCAAATAATTTGGAAAAAAAGATATCAAAAACTGTAAACCACTGTACCACAGCAAATAAAATCAAGTTGCCAATAGCTATTTTGCAAAGTCATAAATCTGGAAACTAAATCATTAATGCAAAATCTCCGTCAGAATTAGTGATGCTTGGATACATCTTCAGCTGATTAATTGATAGTACAGTGATATTACATATCTTTGCAATTCACGGGGAAGCAGACAAAACTGAAGTCAGGAAGTGGACAATGAAGTCAGCAAGGTTTTACTTTGTGAAATTGGCAAATAATTAATTGTCTTATTTAAACATTTATAACATATCAAGTAAAGAATGAATTAGAAAACACTGCTTATATGGAAATCTTGGCAGATCAATGCAGCATCAGCTGCTGTCAGTAACAGCGGGTCAACTAGATGAAGGAAGCAGTTCGCTAATGCAATTTTGTTAAATATCTTTACAAAATCCAGTGGGGACCATGGTATTTTTATGCGGTTATTGATCCATAATCGTGGAATTTAACAACCATAATTATGTATCAGCAGCTTGTACTGAGACTGCAGAATACTTTATGCATTATTGGAACATGATGGTGTTTGTTAAATTGGCACTGCAGGTGCTCTTCCATCAGCGTATAAACAGTATTATAGGTGTGAATGAATGCTTTATTCTTTTCAAAGTCTGGGGTACTCAATGCACTGGGACACAGAGTTCCACAGACTCAGCATTGCCACTAAGTGCCACAGTGCAGTGCCACACATGGCTGTACTACAATTACTGTTTCTAAATAAAGTGTGTTCATATTGTTTTGTAACATTGCATGTGGGTTTGCCATTGAGAAAATGTTTTTTTCCCTTGCTCACTTGCTTCTAATTACCCAAGCTTGCATGTCTGTGGTGAGAATAACTCGGCAAGAAGGACTGCAGCCTGGGATCAGAATTCTTCTCTACTGACTTGCTTCCTTACCTTTCAACTGTCCAGATTTTTACAGAATATCCAGATTTTTGTCTCATATTTTTGGTCTGTTTCTCATAAAATTTGTGGTTTTCTTGCAAATTATTGAGAACTGAAGTCAATAAATGAAGCTAAACACGGGAGTTTCAGACTTCATATCCTCCAGAAAAATGCATGCTAATACAGAACCTGTTATGCTATCAATTTTCTACATTTATATCAGCACTGGTTACAAATTGTCCTTTTTTGAAACTTTGTCCCCCAATTATTTTTGGTTTTGGCCAGGATTCTTTTTTTTTAACAAGAAACATCTTTATAAACAAAGTCTCCTCTTCAATTTTTCCCTTGGAACTAGACAAACTTTCAACTTAAGCACTCAAGCCACTCTTTTCTCAGCCTCGCACTTACTCAAAACTTATAGCAAGCACTTATAAACCCTAGCACAAGACCCTCCTGTACTGTACAGAATGACAAGGCTCTCTATTCAACCTTACCAGCCATCCAGTAAAACAGTTCACTGTACCTATCCAGGCATGTCCAAAGGGCAGTTTCAGGTGTACTCTCTAGTCCAACTGGTGAATCCGGGCATTTTGAGGCAATGTTACAACTGCTTCATGTACACAGAAAACCCCCTCCCCCTACCACCAAACACTAATACATGCGAGAGATGCAATTATACAGCCAAACTGGAGGCTAACCTCTCTCAACCCAAGACTGGATCAGACAGTCAAGAGGAGAAGGGAAATACTTGCATCACACCACCAGTCTCACATAAACCCATTAAAGCTACACTGGAAAAAAACACACATAAATACATGAAAACATACTCGGAGGCTCTAAATAAAAATCTGCAAAACCAAAAACAAACATCCAAGCAACCTCCACCCCCCCCCCCAACACAAACCATGAAACACATACTTCACAAAACCAGTGTACCATGCAATCACAGCCCTTAAGGCAAAATAACATACCCAACATACTAGTAATAGGTGACTCTATAGTCAGGCACACTGACATCCCACTCACTAGGCTGAATAAGGAGAAGGTTACTGTTAGCTGCCTGTCAAGCGCCAGGATCCGCCACATAACACAAGCACTCAGGTCACTACAGAACAAGTACAAATATGACTCTGTCATTGTCCATGTTGGTGTGAATGACCTGAGCTGTACCTCTCTGGGCTACATGTAAAGAGACATGGAAGAGCTCTCTGATCACGTAGCCCAGGCCGATATGACCCTGACCCTGAGCAGCATCCTGCCTTCACCAAGAATGATACCACGGTATAAAGAAAAAATTCTCAATTTCAACAACTGGCTAAGTTTCTGGTGTCATTCAAAGGGGATCCAGTGTCTGTCCACCTGGGATGGCATGCTCGACAAGCCACGCTGCTTCGCTAGAGACGGCTTGCACCTGTCATCCTTAGGCTTTTGAATACTGGCCAAGGCTCTTGCCACCCCCATAGTGCCTTTTTTAGACAAGGCTCAAAAGACAAACCTACCACTATAAATAGCACAAGTAACAAAAAACTGAGGGCAGTGCTACTCAATGCCAGAAGTCTGAACCTCTAAATGCATGCACTCGAGGCACTCCTCAGTATGGAGAAAATTGATACATGTGCAGTAACAGAAACCAGATTTAAGGCTGCAGAGAGCACCCCAGCACTACCAGGCTACAACTCATACCATACATTTCAGCCACAGAACCCAAACCGAAATACAAAAGGCGGGGGCGTATCCATATTCAGCAAGGATACCCACACCTCCAGGTTAGTGGCACAGCACGATGCTTCAGAGATCATCCACGTGCAACTAACAATGGGCAAAACTGCAATTCAAATTGTAGCTTGCTACAGATCACCCACCATGTCCCAGGACCCCCATTCCACGTTCCTGGAAACACTGGGAAACATAAAGGTCCTACCAAATACCCTAATATTGGGTGAGTTCAATTATCCAAACATTAACTGGGAGAACTACTCAAGTACTAACTCCCTTGCCCAACATTTCCTAGAATTTATAAACTCAAATGCCCTGGTTCAACTGGTCAACACTCCCACCAAAGGTGACAACATATTGGACCTGGTCATCACCAACATGGGAGACCGGTGTTCCACACCGGAGGTCAACCCCTCACTGGTTAGATCTGACCATAAACAAATCACTTTGGATATCCACATTCCGCCCCCACCCCCGGACAAGAAAACCACAGTGAAAAACTTTTCAAAAGCAAACTTCACGTTACTTAAGACCAAGGTGGAAAGTTTCAAATCCCACATGCTGAAGGATAACGCTATCCAAGCTGCAAAATTCTTTACTAATGCATTTAGTGGGCACCTACAAGAATGTATGGATCATGCTATCCCAAGCAAAACCAAGACTCACTCCTCCAAGAAAAGGAAACCAGCCTGGTAGACTCCTGCCATAAATAAGCTATACAATAGAAGGAAGAAACTAGTACAGAAAAGAGTAAAATCCCAAGAAGGGAAGACATCCCTGATCAGTATCAGCACAAAACTATGATCCCTCATAAAATCATCCAAGGTGAGCTTTGAAAGAAAAATTGCCAAGGACTCCAAAGATAACCACAAGGCATTCTTTAGCTATGTCAAGAATCTAAGTGGCAATGCTCAGATCTGCTCAGAGTTAGTGCAGAATGGCACAAAATACACTGAACTGACTGATATCGCCAACATCCTGGCAGACAGGTTCTGCGCAAACTTCACCCCCCCCCCTCACCCCCAAGAGGGCCCATAACCATACCAGAAGAATGTAGAGTCCCTGAAATCACAGACACTCAGGTTAAAACAGCCCTCTCCAAAGCCAAAAACACAGCTTCAATGGTACCAGACGGTGTCCCAGGCTGTGTCCTACACGAGCTCAAAGATGAACTAACCCCTCACCTAAACACACCATTCAAACTCAGCCTCTCCACTGGCTACGTACCCATAGAATGGCGCACAGCAGCAGTTATTCTGCTCCACAAAGGTAGAGCCAAAACAGACCCCAGGAACTATCACCCTATAAACCTGACTAGCTTGGTCTGCAAGGCTATGGAGCGCATCATCATGGAACTCATTAACAGAGACATTGGGAACCTCCAAACACCGGACCCTACCCAGTTCAGCTTTGTTAAGGGCAGATCTTGCCTCCTAAACCTGGTGGACTTCTTTGAGACAGTTACCAAGACTATAGATGAGGGAAAGGTGGTACACACAGCCTACCTAGACCACGCAAAGGCCTTCGACACCATTCCCCATTCTGGCATTATAGACAAGCTCACCAGCCTGAACATAAACTCCTACGTCACAAGATGAGTTGCCAGCTGGCTTACAGACAGAACCCACATGGTGAGAGTTGCGGGAGCTAGGTCCGACTCTAAATCGGTTACAAGCGGAGTTCCCCAGGGCTCAGTCCTAGGACCCCTCCTGTTCAGCATATACTTCTCAGAGGTACAGGCAAGCACAGGAGGACTATGGCTGACCAAGTTCGCAGACGACTGCAAACTAGGGGCTATAACTGACTCTCTGACTGACACAGATATCCTCCAAAAGGTTCTCACTGAGATGGATACCTGGTGTCAAAATCATGGCCTCAAGCTAAATGCCAAAAAGTGCATAGTCATCCCCTTTGGAAAAAACAAAGTACCCACAAACTACCACATAGGTGGTAGTCCCCTAAATATGGAAGACATAATAAGGGATCTGGAGACCCAAGTAGAAAGTAATCTCACCTTTGATAATCACATTGCCAAAGTGGTTAGAAAATCCTTCTTTGTGGCCCACCTAATCACAAAAGGGTTCACATCCAGATCAAAAGAGGTCATTGTGCCCCTCTACTCATCACTCATCAGACCCATCATAGAGTACAACGCCCCATTTGGGATGTACCTTACAAGACACCTGCAACAGCTGGAAAGACCACAGAAGTACCTCACCAAGAGGATCACTGGCCTCAAACAGATGCCCTATGCAGCTCGACTGAAGAAATTACAGCTGTACTCGGTTGCATACCGCCTACTCAGAGGTGATCTCTGCTTGACATACAAGGCTATTTCCAACCCAGAATTGATGAACATGCTCCACCTAAAGAAAACCTTATCCCCACGAGCCACACGCTCTCGGGATCTAAACCTCACCACAACAATAAACAGGACGTGCTGGAGGGATAGATTCCTGTCCCAGAGACTTCCCATGCTTTGGAACCAGCTCCCAATCTACATTAGGCAGAGCTCCTCTCTAACACTTTTCAAAAGAAATCTTTATGAGTGGATGGGAAACAGAAAGTTTACCTCAGGGATCACTTCAATGACTCTGTTGGACAGAGGCACAGGGAGTTAATCTATGGGGGTGGTGAAAGCCAACACATTCTGGCTAGGCTTATAAATGCCTTTGGGCAGATAGCCTAGTACCTACCTATGAACCTATAAAATTATCACATATGACATAGGCAATCATACATTTTTATAAATGAAAAACAAACATATTGACAAAATTTTAGATGCAAGCATTATACATCACAAATCATATTGACATAATTGTAGTTGCAAACATTATATATCACTTATCTATCCAGTCATTGTCAAACATTATATAGCTCATTTATATCCTGCCTTCTTTTAAATCTCATTCCTCCTATGCATGTATTGTTCTTACAATTCCCATTTTTCCTATGTAATTTGCTCCTACTCATTTCTAAAGATCCCAATTCCAGTTGTTTTATCTCTGTTACTATTTCCGCTACTTCTAGTAAAGTTGGTTTAGACTTTGATTCTATTTTCTAGTAAATGATTTTTTGGCAGCCACCATAATTAGACTCAGCAAGACCTTACTATGTCTAGGCAATTCAGATTCTGTATCATAGCTCAAAAAATAATTTTCTTAGTTACGCCAGTTTGCTCATCCAGTATCTCTGACAGAGCAGTCTGCAGGAAATCTTTAAAGTCTGCCAACTGATTACACACACAGAAAATATGTTCCCAGTTACCTTTTTCTTCCCCATCACACCTCCAACATTTGCTGTCTACCTAGGAAAAATACTTTGGGGTTTACTTGGGGTATAAAAATCCCTATATAAACACTTCCAAGCAAACTCCTAAATCTTGTAGACTTTGTTGCATATTTGGGAGACATGCATACCTCTCCCCATTATTTTTTGTGAATTGTTTATCCAATCTCTCTTCCCAATCCTTTTTAACCTCCTCTGATTGATTCTTATAGTTATCATATAATATTTTGTATGCTCTACTAATTATTCCCTTTATAACTGTAACTTCTGTCCTAGTTTCTGCTAACAACTCTACTAGTGCTGGTCTTTTCCTTAGTATCTCCCTATTTCTTTCTCTTTGCCTGTAGTCTGATACCAGTCTTTGATAGGGCAGGCAATCTGTATTCTGCACTCCAGATAAATTCTTGGCATCTTCCCATTCTATTACCGTTCCGTCTTTAATTATTTACTCCCAATACCTTTGTTCTTTTACCAGTTTTCTCCAATAAATTCCAACCCCCCTCTTGTCTATTGTCTGTATCCCTAATTGTAGTCATCCCTATCAGCAGAATCTCCTTTCTTCATTCATTTGTTGGCTTAGTTTATAAATATAATATTATGCATGGTAATTGTTATTTTCCTTAAGGATCTGCATCCAAAATCCCAATCTCTCCTTGTTTCTTGAGGTCCCCCCCCCCGTTTCATCATCATCCCTTTTCACTTTGAATTATAACTTTCTGCTTGTGCTATGTATAGGAGCCTTAATTGATACCCCTTCAAATCGGGTAATCCCAACCCGCCTTGTTCAATTGGAAGAATCATCTTATCCCACTTAACTCTTGCCATCTTCCCCGCTCAGATAAAATCCTTCAGCTCTTTATTAATTGCTATCCACAGCTTCTCCTCTGGTTGATAAAAATATGCCTGACGGGACTAAAAACAGTTTAACTGCTTGTATCTTGCTATCCATATCCATATAACAGAGCTTCCAATTTTGCAGTTTTGTATTATCTTTTGTTTAGTCTCTTTCTGCATATACTTAGCTGCCACACCAGAATCCTTTTTAGTCTGTACTGCTAAGTACTTCATTTTATCACATCCCAATAAATATGGATATTGCTGAACTAATTTGTGCATGGGTACATAATTTACAGGTATTGTCTTTTTTTTAGCTTCATAAATTTTGTATCCTGAAAAAAATTGAAACTGCCTCAAAATGTTCCACAACACTGAAATGTCCTTTTCTGGTTTTACCAGGTATAAAATAATATCATCTACAAATACAGCCAGCTTTTCTAGACTACCATACAAATTATATCCTTGAATTTCTGAGTCCCTTATTTTCTTTGCCAGTGGTTCTAAATATAGTGCAAATAACAAAGGGGAAAGAGGATATCCCTGCCTGGTTTCTCTGCTCAAACAGAAATTATCACAGAGGACTCCACCCACTTTAATTTTCACCTCTGATCACTTATATATCCTAAAATGCTTTCTCTGCATCAAGACCCATTAACAACAGTGGTGTTTTCTTACATTCAGCTTCACACTGGATAATCAATGTTCTGTTAATGTTGTCAAATGTTTGCCTCCCCTCCACAAAAGGCTGGTGGCACACTGTCCTTGAAAAGAGAGGTCATTAGTAGCATCTCAAAAGGTTCTCTTTTGGGGTCACTCCTCTTCAGCATATATTTCACTGATGTCTAAGCTCAAAGGTCTCTGGCTGACTAAGCTTGCAGATGAATGCAAACATGGAGCTATCAACACTTCATCAGATGACATACGTATTCCCCTAAAGAGCCTAACCCACACAAACTCCTGGTGCCAGAAGAATGGTCTTAAACTCAATACAAAGAAATGCATTTTTGTTTGGTAAGTAAAAACACACCTGCATCTACCTCCTACCTCCTAAATGATACTCCAGCTCAAATCTGATGCTGTCCTTTAGAGACATAGGTACGTTGATAGCCAGTGAATCTTGTTTGACCCCTCTGTATCAGCTATCATTAGGAAATCCTTCTACCTGCCCAATTTATTATGAAAACCATATCCTTCCAAGGAAGTTATTACTCCTCTCTATCCCTTGACTATCATAATATAATATAACATAATATAATATAATATAATATAATATAATATAATATAATATAATATAATATAATATAATATAATACTCCCCTAAGGCATGACACCTATAATATAATATAATATTCCCTTTGGCATGTACTTATCCAAGCATATTACCCAACAAGAAAAAAAAGTTTCCTCACCAAGAAAATACTGCTTATGAGCTGCTTAAGTTATGTAAGAGCATCTAAAACCCTATCACTTGACTCTGTCTATAACATGCTTCTGTATAGTGACCTCTGTTTAGTTTACAAGACTTTAAATGTTCATAATATGTTCATACAAAGAGGTATCATCCACGATTACCATTCTAGGGATGGAAATTTACGTCATAATATTTACAGAACTTGTTGGTGGGATAGATACCTCTTTCAAAGAATCCCTTAACTAAGGAACAAACTCCTCACTATATCAAACCAAATAATTCCCTGACTCTAAATAGGGGTCCGTAAGAAGGAGCAAGCAGTGAGAATTGCAGTGGGTAGGCTCCAGATGGTCTACCCTACTGATGGCCTTGTATATATCTATGAAGATATACACCTTTAAGAAGATGCACAAAACAACTGTATCTCAGCCTGAGGACAGAACTTCTACATGTGGGCATGTCTTGGGCTCTGTAGGCAGCTAATTGGAAAGCTCTGTTCTCAATGAAGCCTTGTATCAGACGTCTGCCAAAGTGGTTACTCACAGTGAGTGAAGTAACAGATTTAGAAGCTAGATGGAACTTTAAATAAACCTATAATTGCCTTTGATGTTTTTTTTCCCTTTTTTGAATTTGTTGTGCAAGATTCTAAAGCACACAGGTCGTATGGCAAATAGTGCATGGGAGTATGCAGTAGTCAGTTTTAGGCAGGTAAATGTGATTTTGTGAGCAAGCATGTATTGCACTTATTAGGAAACACTAAGTAAGCTAGAGGTGCATAACAATCACAGGGCTAATTAGGAGTAGATAGGGGCATGGAAATGGAGGGCTTCTTAAGAAAAAAAGCAGAGGCTTGCAACATGCAGCAGCTAGACGTGTTTTAGGAACACATAGCTAAACAAAAAGAAGAAAGCCAGCATCAGGGAAGATTAAGGCAAGAACAGACAGACAAAAGCAGATGAGAAGGGAAGGAAAGGAGGGGTCAGGAGCAGTGGGTGAGACATTGCACTACAGCTGAGGACTTTTGGGGCAGTGGGCATAGGGCATTTAAATGGTCAGTGGCTCTGGAGAGGCAGAACATGATACTGAAATCCTACACAAGGTGTAAACTGGCAGGAAAGGAATGAGAGGAGTTAGTATACGACATGGACAGGTGAGAAGGGGAAAGAAGGAGAAGGAGAAGGGATGAAGAGCTTGGTAGGGGCAGCAGGAAGGACAGGAGGAAGGGCAGTGGAAATCTAGAAAAGCTGCAGCTGAGACACAAGGGGATGTAGCAGAAGATGATCTGTCAGGAGGATTTGGGTAAGAAGCAGAGACCACAAGTAAGAAAGCTAGAGGTGACAGATGGAGAGCTGAGAGGGAGAAGGAGGGGAAGGGGAGCAAACCAGTGAGACGTGATAGGAATGTAGGAAGGGAACAAGGAAGGAGAAGAGAACAGCAGTAACCAGGAAGGAGGCTTCCAAGGGGCTAACGTGCAGGAGGAGAGCCACCAGCAATGTAGGAAGCACTAAACTACGAACAGGAATAGGAAGAGAGTGCTACAAACAGCTGCAGCATTAAGCAAGATAGATGCAGTAGGAATAATTAGGGCAGGCTTTTGTTCGAAGACAAACTGTACAAAAATGTGCATTACCATACAGGTTCAATGCTGTGGTCTAGAGGATGTACACGTTATATTCATCATGTTCTTACTGTATTTGGCATTCTGCCCTTACCTCATGTCTCACAACCTTAAATATGGCAATTAAAACATGTGATGACATGGGTGAAGCCCTCTCCATGGGACTTGGAGAGGGAAACTCGTTCACCAAAAACATAAAATGCAAAAATTAATTGACAATAGCAATGAATGGGCTTTAATGAGATGATAGGAAGCAGGAGAAGGAAGAACCCAGAGTGGTTGTTAATATAATTATTTGTACATATTCTCCAAAAAAACAGAGTTAAGGGTACATACAAGCCAGCTGTCATAGAGCTAAATACTAGAGAAAAACAAATACTATGATAGACATTTAATAGACTGGTATCTGTATTGAAGTGTGGCCAACAACCTGAGATAGATGGGACATGTAAACTGTAATAAATGACACAGTAACAGTGATTAAAATCAAACAGTAATCAGATCTTGTGCCAAATTCCAAAGAAATAGTGTGAGTGGGTGGGTTTACTAATATATATTTGCTTCTTTACCATACAATATACTTACATTATACATTATCCATTCTACTGACTAATGTTCGCTCTCTGGAAAACAAAATGGACTACATAAGGCTAGAAGTAAATAACCAGAGCAATGTGAGAAACTCTTGTGTATTTATCTTCACTGAGACTTGGCTGAGCTCTAGCATAAATGACAGTGCAGTTCATGTGGAGGGACTATCATTATTTTATGCAGATAGAATACAGTCTCTCAGTGGAAAGCAAAGGGGGGTGGTGTCTGCATCTACATCAATAACAATTGGTGCACCAGCTGTGAGGTGGTTAAAAACACACTGTTCTGATGACCTAGAGTTTATGTCACTGAAATGCATATCTTTCTACCTACCAAGGGAATTTAACAGTGTCAGCATCACAACAGTATACATACCTTCAAGTGCCAACACAAACAAAGCACTAGCTAAACTATATCAGTCGATAAATGACCTGCAAAATCAAAATTCTGATGGAGTACACATAACCAGGTGACATCAATCAGGCAAACCTGAAAACAGTCCTACCTCAATACTTCTAGTATGTAGACTTTGCAACCTGAGGGGACAACACACTGGACAAGGTCTATACAAATATTAAGCTAGCATTTAAGACAGTACCTCACCCCTACTTGGGTACTCAGATTACCTTGCCATTATGCTGCTACCATCGTACAGACCACTGCTGACCAGGGGAAACCATCAGTGAAGCAATTGAGAGTATGGCTGGAGGGAGCAGTCTCAGCAGTACAAGACTGTGTTGAGAGTACGGACTGGAACATCTTCAAGGAGGTGGCCACAGTAAACCAACACAACAGCCTGGGGGAGTACACTGAATCAATGATGGGTTATATCTCAAAATGTGCTGACGATGTGACATTCACCAAAAGCATCATCTCAAGAGCCAACCAGAAACCCTGGCTAACAAGTGAAGTGTACAAGCTCCTGAAAGCAAGGAATGTGGCATTCAAGTCTGGTGGTAAAGAGGCTCTCAGATTGGCCAGATCTCAATTAAACAAAGGGGTGAGGGAGGCCAAATGCAAATATGGTCAAAGGATTATGAGTCAGTTTTCCAAACAAAAGGACCCCAGGTGCCTGTGGCAGGGTATCTGGTCTATAAACAGATTACAGGTCCCCATCTTCACAGTGTAATGATGATATGGAATTCCTAAACAAGGATTACAGGTCCCCGTCTTCACAGTGTGATGATGATATGGAATTCCTAAACAAGCTCAACATCTACTTCAGTAGGTTTGAGGAAGGGAACAAGACAGCAGCAGAGAAAAATCAACAACAACCAGAGCGAGGAAGAGCTCAACCTCAACCCTGCTGATCTCAGAAGGACCCTATGAAGAGTTAACTAGAGGAAAGCAGCTGAACCTGATAACATTCTTAGAGGAGTACTCAGAGACTGTGCAAACCAACTAACAAATGTACTCACAGACATCTTCAACAATTCACTGAGTCAAGCAATTGTGCCCAAATGTTTCAAGTATGCAGGCATTATACCACTGCCAAGGAAGTCACCACCTGCCAGCCTAAATGACTATCATCCCATAGCTCTCACCTCCACTGTGATGAAATGCTTTGAGAGACTGGTTACAGATGTGATAACGTCCAAACACCTGCAGACTTACACCCACTCCACTTTGCATACAGACCCATTCACTCCACAGGAGATGCTATTTCTTTGGCACACCACTTCTTGCTGGACCACCTGGAGAACAAGAATAGTTATGTGAGGCTACTTTTCATTGACTTCAGTTCAGCTTTCAATACAGTCATCCCTCAAAATCTGATCAGAAAGCTGGTTCAACTAGGCATCAGCACTCCACTATGCAACTGGATTCTGGACTTTCTTATAGATAGACCCCAGAAAGTGTGTGTAGGCAAGAATACATGAGACAGCATCACCCTGAACACTAGAGTCCCACTAGGATGTGTCCTAAGCCCCCTACTTTTCACCATATTAACCCACGACTTTACTGCCAAGCACAGCTCAAACCATATCATCAAATCTGCAGATGATACAACAGTTGTGGACCTCATCAGGAATGATGACAAGACAGGCTACAGAGAGGAGGTGAATCATCTCATAAGTTGGTGTTATAGCAATAATCTTGCACTAAATGTCAACAAGACAAGAGAAATAATTGTGGACTACAGGACGAGCAACAGAGAGCAGTCTCCACTCATAATCAATGAAGAAACAGTTGAGAGAGTAAAAAGCACAAACTTTCCAGGGATGCACTTTGCAGAAGACTTGCCGTGGTCAGTCAACACAAATGCCATCCTTAAGAAAGCAGACCAGTGGCTTCAGTTCTTGGGAAGGTTGAGGACAGCAAACCTATCATCAACGGCTATCACAACCTTATACAGGGGAACCATCGAAAGTATACTGACAAACAGCTTTATAGTATGGTATGGAAGCTGCTCTGCTTCCGAACACCAGTCCCTCCAGAGGATAGTGATGAAAGTGGCTGAGAGGATTATCAGGAACTCCCTCCCATCCATACAACACCTGAACATGTCCAGATGTCTCAGCAGAGCAAGGAAAATAACCAGGGATAGCACTCATGCTGCTCTCACATTTAACATCAGGAAGGTGCTTTTGATGCATACGCTGTAAAACCACAAGATTCAGAAACAGATTATTTCCACTAACCATCAGGTTGTTGAACTCTAGGAACAGTACCCTTCACACTGGGCATTAAGGCAGTAATCCAGCAATAATGAAAAGTCTCTGTGGTGCAATATGTAACAAGGTCTTACCTGCACCCAAACAGCAAAGCCAGCAGTAATCAAACTGAACTGTCCTACAGTGCAATATAAATGTAGGCCTTAAAGCAATCATTTAAGTGCAATTTTCCAGTGAAAATAAGCTAATAACCTAGCAATGAGCGACAATCTGTTAAACCAGTGCAATAATGCAAGTATTTATTATTGCTGTGTTTGTCTTCTGTGTCTATATCACTAACCTTCATATTGAATGCATAGTCTGCAGAACACCTGAGCACGTCTGTACATGCACTGCTTGTGGGAATGCTTGAATATTTGCATTTACATTCACTTTTTCCAGATGCCACACAGAGGCACAATCAGGAGTTAGTTGTGCAGCACACTATATTATTGCACCATTGTTAACCATATATTCTGCTCCTCACAGGTCTAGAAATGTCATGTTATGTATCTGTGTATGTGTTTCACACATTTAGTATAAATCACTGTGTTTCTAAAGGTATGCATGTAACAATTTTATCCTCTCATTCTCATGGTGAGGTCCCCTTAGAATGATAGTGGATTTTGCAGAGCTATCAGCTGCTTTCTGACAGACTTTGCCCATAGCACCTCTACTGGAAATCCAGGTTGACCTAGGATGGTGAGGAATTCATTGCAAATGCCCTGAAGGACATGCCTACACTAATATAGCAGAAAGACACAGGAGACTTGTAAACTGCAATATGTGTTGGATAGGTTGGACAGGAAAACAAGAAGGGTGCTTCATGCTCATCAAATGATTTATACCAAGATTATATATTCCCCATTCTGAAGGGGGTATGGTCCGCCTCAAAATTGACTGTATGTATAGATATGCGATAGTGGGACTGCATTCATATCTGCTGACCCCACAAGATCCAAACATAGTGAAAGTTTTGAAACATGAGGAGAATAAGTCTAAGATGACTTCCCTGCTTAGTTTAGCAAAAGCATATTGGCATCAAGCAGGATTGGAAATCAAACCAGAAGTAGATAAAAATCAGGCCGCAACTGAATGTGCCAAGAAAACAAAATTAAAAATATAAGGTGAAGGATCAGATGAGAATGCGAGAAATGTGAAAAATCCATAATTATAGTAGCAAGTATGGAAACCTCTTGAAACAGCCTAATGTTGATCAGGATCAAATGCAGGAATGGTTAAGGAGATATGGATTTAAACCAAAAGACGAAAGGTTAATATTGGCGGCCCAAGACAGTGGACAGCATACACTTTGGTTTATAAAGTCTACTGAACATATGGGAGAAACAGACAGATTTAGGTTTTGTAAAACAGAATTGGAAACAGTTGCACATCTTGTTGCTGGTTGTGATGTACTAATGGCAGAAGGACTGTACACTGAAAGTCATAATAATGTGGCAATTACTGTTGCATTGGGGATTATGCAAACATTATAATGCTGAGGTAGCTGAAAAACACTAGAAACATGAATCACAAAGCATCAGAGAAAATTAGGAAGTTTATATCACATGGGATCACCCATTGCCAACAGCTCAAAAAAATAGATGTGAGAAAACCAGATATAGTAGTCCATGAAAAGAAGACAAAAGTAGCATTGATCATTGAAATCACTACACCTAGTGACTACAGTGCCTTATGTACAGAGAGACACAAAGTCATACAATACCAGGATTTGCAGGCAGAAACAAGGGCAATGTGGAAGGATACAGAGACAGTTCCAGTTGTAGAAAGAGCAGCAGGTCTTATAAAAAAGAATCTGCAATCATATTTAGAAATGTTACCAATACATGTAACTCCATACAAATTGCAGAAGGAGTCATTACTGGGCACATTGCGGGTGCTAGGAAGTGCACTTCTGGCTTATTTTAAAAATTTGAAACAATACTAATTTCATGAACTTTAATCATACTTTGACTTAGGAATGGGGTCCATTCCCATCATGGTATTAGAAACCCAAAAGACTTGGAGAAATTAAAAAAAAAAACAGAAAGATCACTATGTGGCAGGATCACACCCCATTAAATGATGTTCCACAGGCCCTTTGA
Organism: Protopterus annectens; assembly: GCF_019279795.1. Classification (NCBI taxonomy): domain Eukaryota; kingdom Metazoa; phylum Chordata; order Ceratodontiformes; family Protopteridae; genus Protopterus; species Protopterus annectens. Next base: position 1,585,067,074 of record NC_056743.1, read on the forward strand.
TACCATCACAGTGCTGAGACTGTCTTGCAATGTATATTGTGCAAGCAGTCATAGTTGTTGAGGCATGAAATAGACATGATAGCGGTACCATTGGAACTGTTTGTGCAAGGTACACAGAGGGCACAAGGAATGGCAGAGGCAAAAGCCTAATCCCTGCCACACTGCTCTGATGACCAGACCTTCCATATGATCAGCAGGCATTTTAAGTATGTCATGTTTTTTTTTTTTTTGTTTTGTTTTTTCACTTTGTTAACCAGGTAAATGGGCTTGCCCTAAGACTTTTTCATCAAAAACCTGGGCACAGTGGAAATTCATACAGTGAGTATATATACAAGAAAATATTCAAAGAACATAATACAAAGCAAAAATCCTTATGTAACACTGAGATGGTAACAAATAACAAAAGGAGATTAAAGAAAACGGTTCCTGAATTTTGGTAGACATAGTTTTCAGAATAAAGTTCATTGTATATGAAGATACCTTAGCACACTGAACTCACAGACCTTCTCTAAAATTCATTGTTTCAAATCAACCTCTCTTATATACCTACCACAATGTCAACATTCAGAACATTGACAATAAATATCTAAAACATAAAATATTGACAAGATTGCTAATATAGCAAGGAATGGAATTTGCCCTTTCCCCACTATTGTGTGACCTCAGAGTTGGCATATGTTAGTAACAGGGGGTGAGTGGGTACAGGGTGCTTGCCCCCTGCAAAACCTTTTGTTTTGGATTTGTATGCTGTCTTAGAGCATATTCATTTTCTGTCAATATTTTTTGTTTTTGATGTTTTGTGGTCAATGCTTTGAATGTCAACATTGTGTTAGTTCAATTTTGATAGACCTCATACACACTCATATACACACACACACACACACACACACACACACACACACACACACACACATACACACACACACACACACACACAAACACATGTATGTAACTATTTTATGAAAGGCTGAAAATATAAAATAGAAAACCTCAAATGAGAGGGAAAAAAAAGAGGTAATGTGAAAAATATTGAAATACTACTGAGAGGTCTACTGAGGCAGTGTAGCAACTGCCTCATGTACACTGACAACCCCCTACTTCTAAATCATTCCTGTACCATTTGCAAGAGATGCACCTACATTATGAATGTGGAATCACAGCTCTCTCGTGCAAGAGATAGCAATACAGAGAGGGTTGTCAGCCCACCTACCACAACTTATACTCATGACACACAGCATACATATATACAACATATGCTGGGATACTCGCAAAAAATCTACCTAAACACCAGAAACCTCCAAAACACATACATACTAAACCAACCATAACACCCATAACAGACACCAGATACCTCCAAAACACATACATACTAAACCAACCATAACACCCAAAACAGACAGTACACATAATGACACAAGCAGAAGTATCACACCATCAAACCCCATAAGGCAGCGCACAACCACTCCTAATATCTTAGGCATAGGTGACTCTGAAGTGAAACACACAGACGTCCCCCTCACCAGGCTGAACAAGAAGAAAGTCTTGGTCAGCTGTCTTTCTGGTACCAGGAATCATCAGATCATGCAGGCACTCACGTCTCTCAACAAGAAGTATCATTATGATTCGGTCATAGTACATGTTGGTGTGACTTGAGATGTACCTCCCTGGACTACATGAAGAGAGACATGATTGAGCTCTCTGATTATGTGCCACAGCAGGTATGTCCCTAGCCTTGCCTAGGATGATACCACAATATAAACAGAAAATCACTGACTTCAATAATTGACTTAGTTTCTGGTGTCATTCTAAGGGGATCCAGCTTATGTCATCCTTGGATGACATGATCGATAGACCTTGATGTTTTGCCAGAGATGGTCTTCATCTGTCACCCCTGGGATTTCAGCTACTGGCAAAGGCTCTTGCCATCCCCATAGTGCCTTTTTAGGCAATGTTACAAGGACAAAATTCCTGATGTAAAAACTTCATAAAAAAAAAAAAAAAACGACCTCATGGTTATGCTGATAAATGCTAGAAGTCTTAGCATGAAACTGCACTCATGGAAAGTAATCCTCACCTTGGAAGATGCTGACATTTTTGCAGTCATGGAGGCCTGGTTCAAGTCAGTGGAGAGCGCCTCAGCCTTACCATGTTACACCGCCAACCACACATTTAGACTACGAATGGAAGGTGTGAAAATTAAAGCAGGTGGTGTATCAATATTCATTAAAGAAAAATACACCTCCAGACTGGTTAAATGGCACGATTCCCTGGAGACAGAGCAGGTGCAACTAATTGTTGGTAGGACGCCTATTCAAGTCATTGCCAGCTACAGGAACCCCTCCATGAATCACGGCAACCACTCTGCCTACTTGGATCTACTGGAATCCATCAAGATACATCCAAACACCATGGTTTCTTGGTGATTTTAATTATCCAGCCATTGACTGGGTAAATTACTCGTGCTCAAACTCAGTTTTCCAAAGGTTCTTCGAGTTCATTAACTCCAATGTCCTAGACCAACTGGTGGACTCCCCAACTAGGGGTGCCAACATCTTGTATCTGGTGCTTACCAGTATGGGGGACCACTGTAGCACCCTCACTGTGAGGTCTTTCCTTGCCAGATCTGACCAAATATTGGTTTCATTCAAAGTAACTATCACACCAGAACCCCCCCACCCAACAGCAACTAAATCAAAACATTTTTCCAGAGCAGATTATATCCTTCTAAGGTAGACGTGTCCAACCTGCGGCCCGCGGGCCACATGTGGCCCTCAGAGCTCTTCCATGTGGCCCTCAACATCTAACTGAAACATCAATGTATGCATGCCCCAAAACACTTTTTTTGTTTTGTGTTTTTCGCTCCCGTGACTTGTAATGCTAATGTCAGTGTGCACATGCACCAAAGCACCCTTCTAGTTTTGTTTTTGAGCCAAAAAAGGGCCAGTGTGTTTACGCCATTATTTTGCGACGAACAATCAGTGTGTGTGTGTGTGTGTGTGTGTGTGTGTGTGTGTGTGTGTGTGTGTGTGTGTGTGTGTGTGTTTTCTCGCTGAAGAGGGACTCGTATGGATTTGCTGCTGTTGCCTTTGAAAGGGACAGCAATTACCTGTGTTAACAGGTAAGTATGGAGTGAGTGAGTGCATGCATGAAAGCAGAATTGTGTGCGTGAAAGTAGAAGAAGAGTGTGTGCGTGTGTGTATGTGTGTATATGTGTGCATGTCTGAGAGAGACGCATGCACAAAGTGGCTAACAATGATCAGTCTACCTACTGAACACAAACAAGTATATCATACATTGAGTACACTTTCATTAAATTGCAGCTTTTCTGACAGGGAGAGTGTTGTACTGAACATGAACTCATACCTCTTAACTGTATGGATTTTCAAAGAATGTCTGGATTTTTGCCTCATCTTCCAATTTGTGTCTTTTGCTTAGGAAATAAAAGTAGTCATCCAAGGTAATGCACTTCCAGGGAGTAAAAATGAGACAGCAGCCTAGGGTTAATGGGTCAGTAGTGGACTGACTATGTGGGACTGTAGCATATAAAGTTGTATTGTTTTTTCAGACAAACAAAAAAGCACCTAGTACTGTTTTTTCATTGGTGGGTTCTAAGCAGTGGTAGATTGGACAACAGTAAGCATAGCTTTGGCGGATCATTAATACTGGCAAATCAAGTGGGCACAATGTCATTTTTTAAATGTTGGGGATTTTAGTGTGTATGTAAGTGCTTATGTGTTGGGAGTGCTGCAACAGTAGATGATTATTAAGGACAGAGACTTACAGACTGTGGAGAATATGTTTCTTTGTTTCAAAACCTAATACTTGGGTGCGCATGCCAGAAGTAGATTTTTTAAGACATAGCTTCTTGTCATTTACAGTGGATGGATATTTACATTTAATGGGCAATGTATTAGCGTGGGCCTGTGGGGTTCTGAATGATGCCAAGACTACCACTGCCAATGTCTTGTAAAGTGACCTGGAAATGGATATCGGGATGTTACTGAAAAAAATATAGTAAGTGGGCTTAGAAATATAGTTTAATTAAACAAAGTGTACTTTCAATTTACAGGCCATAATTTAATTTATTTCATGTAGTCCAGATACTGGTAGATTGTATGCCATTAGACTTAATTAGAAAGAGCTGTCATTCTGGGGAAACAAGCAGCCCTAGTTTCAGTGAAAGCTCTGTGGTTGCTTGCAGGTAGGAAGTTGCAGGATGTTGATGCAATGTGTTTTATTTATTATTTTTAATGCATTTGTCATTTCAAAGCATGGTTTTCTTTGATGCAAAATAAGGCAGGACTGAATGAGCCATATAATGTTTAACTGACAATAATGGGATAGAAAGATTATAAGTGATGTATAATGTTTGCAGCTACAGTTGTTTCAATGGTGTCTGTGATGCATAACTATTTTTGGGCCTGTGTCCCACTTTCATTTTTCGCTTTGCCCAGATTTCCTGCTCTAAGGTTGAGAGGTATGGTTCCATACTAAATCAGAAGTTGTATTTACCTTGGAAGACTTTTCGGCATAATTATGAAAAACAGAGCTTTTTTAATATCTCTGCTTATTTCCAATATAAACTGCCATGTAACCTTGCAAATAACCTTCTTATTAAGCTACTTTACTTCTTTTGGAATTGACAGGTATGAGTCATCTGTTCGGACATAAGCATAGAGTGCTAATGTGACTTTGATTTCTTGCATAATCACAATAACTTTTCTGTGTTTCTGGGTGTGTAATCAATTTAACAGTTTTAAAGATGTTTTCCAAAAATGAATAAATATATAATAAATAAATAATCCTCTCTATACTTTGAGCTATTGACAAAGTCTGGGAATTTGTTTTTTTCAAAAGCGAAGGTCAGCATTACAGCTCAGTAAACTGTCAATCTGTGAGTAATTTCTGCACAAATTAAAATGCCTGAATGTCAAATGGCTTTAGATTGGAGGGAAGTTTATTTTTATTTATTTTATTTTATCTTACATTTGTTTACCGGGAAAGTCCGACTGGACACAAGTCCATTTTCAGCGGAGGCCCGGGGAGAAAAGATCCAAAAGTAACACAAAACAATATAATACAATACATGAGAGAGAGAGAGAGACAGCAAATTATGGATGTAGTACTCATACAATATGACAGAGATTACATCTCGCAACAGTGAGAATCACTGAGGTACAGAATAAACTAAAAACATTTTTTTTACAGTTATAATTACAGCAAGGCAAATATCAATGAGTAAAGTTTTTAGGAGAAAGCTGTTTGTACATAGCTGAAGCTCTGAAACAATCTTTTGGTATGGATTAACCTGGGGGTTGACACAAGTTATATGTTTACACCAGTATGTAGCATTATAGTTTATGGTCTTCTTATTGATTAACTTTTTGTAGAGCAGTTGTTTGTTGATTTATTGATGGTCCTTTTGGTGGTGGGAAATTACATGGATGAATCCATCTCTATTATGATTTTTTTTTCAGATATTTTGACTTCCAGACAATTTCATTCAGTGAGTGGGTGTCATGTGATTACTGAGGTTGCCTATTTTACAAGTAGGGGCTTTTTGTGTGTGTGTGTGTGTGTGTGTGTGTGTGTGTGTGTGTGTGTGTGTGTGTGTGTGTGTGTGTGTGTGTGTGTGTGTGTGTGTGTGTGTGTGTGTGTGTGTGTGTGTGTGTAAGAGAGAGAGATTTAATATGTATAGTGAATATAACTTTGCAAATGGAATTCTTAGTTAAACATGCCCCTCTTCTTGGACAACTAGATTTGAGTAACCAATATTAGATCTTAGCCATCCGGCTGGGAAAGGTTAGTATGTGGATTTTCCATCTGGTTTGATGAAGGCTATGTTACTCACCCAAGGACTACATTTATGGCTATCCATCCAGCCATCGTGTTGCTGAATTACATTGTTTGATAATGAGAGGAGCTTTTTACAGAAGTTGAAGGTTTTTGTGTCAAGAACCTGTCCATAAAAAGTGGCTTGTTTATGTTGCAGTGAAAGCTGTGGTCTTTGTAGTGAGCGTTTTAAGTATAACCAGTATTTCTGAGGTAGAGGAAGTCTCTTAAGGCAGGATCTTTCTTAGCCTGGAAAGCAAGCCATGAGAGACAGAGGAAAGCAAGAAGCTTTTTAGTCTGTTTGGATAACTAAGTGAACTTAGTCCTTTGACCTTTTTTGTCAGAAATGGTTGTAGTCTTTCTTTTGGCAGGGTGTTTTGCTGAAGCACATGCCAAAAGGGGCATTGCACTCAATAATGGCTCTTGTAAAGGAAGAATACAGGGATGTTATGACCTCCTTACAACGGAGACAATGTGGTGGTCAAAAGTCATGCTTCTATCAACCTGGGTGCCCAAGTACCATATGACTTATTGCGTGCTTACAACATTGTTATTAATGTGATAATTTGTGGGGACATCACTCTCCTCAAAGGGGATGATGATGCATTTTTTGGCATTTAGCTTGAGGCCATATTTCTGGCACCAGTTATTTGTTTGGGTGAGACCCTCTTGTAGCTTATTCAGAATTGTTTTATTAAGTCAGTAATGTGAATTCTTTACTTTATTGCAAATTTGTTGGGTTGTTTTTGTGGATTATAGTATTGTAGGACTGTTGATGTTGACATTTTATGTAGTTGGACTGCTGGAATGGTTTTCCAAGTGAGAAATGCTAGTGCTGAAGTGAATATCTGTTTATTTGTAAAAAAAAAAAAAATATATATATATATATATATATATATATATATATATATATAGATAGATATATTAACTAAGATGTTAGAGTTAACTGCTAGATTAGAGAATTAGAATTAGAATTAGAATGAGAATTAGAATTTTAAGGCAAATATTAGGCATTTATTACATTTATTGATTGTTCAAATGCACCTAAAGTACAGCCAGGAGGTCAACTGTAGTCTTCCGGAGCAACGAAAGAGTTAACTATATGATATATTTTATATGCAGCCCCAAGACCATTTCTGTTCACTCAATGCGGCCCCAGCAAGCCAAAAGGTTGGACACCCCTGGATAGTGTTTGTGCTAACAGTATGATTGATCTCACCACATTTTCTTTGTAGACATTTTGTACTACATATCCCAAGGATTTCTGTACCAAACTGGTTACTCCCTTTTTACTGTATGAGCACAAAGCATACAATGGTCCTGGTCATTTTGATATCTTGCAACAGTATAAAATAACACTTATCACTTACAATACTGTCAAAAATAGCTTTAATGTGTCATGGTATTGACATACCTTCTACAGTCTGTCTTGTAACATTAATTCCCATATCCCCTTGGTCCAGAAGTTTTAGCATAGCTAGTCTTCAAATGTTTTGGTCAAACAAACCATTACTTATTATAGTAACAGGTACACAATTAGATTCGCTGCACCCTCCAGGGCAAGGTACTGATGCAGTGTAAATACAAAGAAAAACAGAATATAACAACACACTAGCACAAGGTTCCAGCCATGGACAAAGCATCATTCCATATTAATCGTGAGTTACCATTCATACTCATGTTAACATATTTCAGTTGTGCTAAATAATAAATGCAAATTAACTGTACTTGCTAGTTATATACTAGTAGCATACATATTGTACACCACAGTTATATACTCGTGACATACATATTGTATACCACAGTTATATACTAGTGACATACACATTGTGTACCACAGTTATATACTAAAGGAAAAAAGGGACCAACACTCAAAACAGCTTATGGGTAATGTTTAATAAATTAGCCCATAAATCAGTACTACAAAGGTACATAAGCATACCAGTTTCGGCAACATGTCTTCATCAGTGCATATTTTAATACACAAAAATGCTTCCCACTCTCCTTTTTATACCAAATGTCAATCTTAATTAATACATAATAAACAATCAGAGCTATTCATTAAGACCAGGTGAAAAAAGAGCACCCAACTTAATAATCCATTTATGTTTTTTATAATCCAGTAAGGAATGAAAACTTTCTTTACAGATATTACTAACCTTTAACGTATCAGTAATGGTAAATGTAAATCTGGCAGGCTGATGCTTAATGGTAGTCATCCTGGCACATTTAATATCACTTAAGTGTTGTGTAATTCTGAGTTTGAAAGGACGTGTTGTTTGTCATATATAAAATGCAGAACAAGAACATTGCATTAAGTATATCACCCAGTCAGTACTACATGTACCATGAACCAAGATGTTAAAAACCTGTGAACAGTTAAAAGAAGAGAAACTCTTGGTTTTAGAGATAAATTTACAAAAACTACAGTTGCCACAAGGAAAACAAACAACTACTGGGGAGCCAAAGTATCTTTTTTTTTTTTATCATGATAACATAATCATTAAAACATTGCAGTATCCACCTACATTTCTCCTGCAGAATGGAAATTGCCAATATGAAAGCAGAAAATACAGGATATTTAGTATGGACATGCCAACAAAATGTACACTGCAGTTATTAGATGGTACATCATAGTACAATGGGTTTGACATAAAGTAAGAAATAATGTAACTGGAAATAATACATCAAACCTGACCTCTAGCAGTTCAGGCACAGGAGTGCCCAGTAAACAGTAGTGCACTAGACACACCTGTACACTATTCAAGAAAATGAGGTGCCTTCTGCACACTTACACCGAATACCCTAATACAGACATACTATGCAAGATGCATGTTTGCTTCTGTGTAGTATGTCCACTAATAGCCAAACGCCTTCCCACATTTTCATCATCTACCAGTGTACATTGATTAATGCCAGATCTTACTCCTTACAAAACCTTCCTTGTCCTTTTTTTTGCTAACATGTCCTACATATTGGTTGTCACACTTTACTTTTTTTTCTAAAACCATTCTACATATTAGTGTCACACTGGACTTTTTTTTTTTTTTTTGAAAAACCATTTTTAGATATTAAATATTGCACTGGAAGGACTTGGCAGGGGAGTAGGGGAGCATGAGAGATGGCAGAAGCTGCCTAGCCTCACTGCTGTACCACTGCAAGCAGCATGCCATTTGGTCTGGAGGTTATGAATGTGCACAAACATGCTTGCATGCACCTTCAAGCAGCATACCACTTGGTCTGGAGGTTGGAATGTGCAGACATGTGCATGCATGCACCTGCAAGCAATGCACCACTTGGTCTAGAGGTTGTGAATGTGCAGAAATGCACATGTGTGCAACTACAAGCAGCATACCACTTGGTCTGGAGGTTGTGAATGTGCAGACATATGCATGCATGCACCTGTAAGCAGTGCACCACTTGGCCTGGAGGTCGTGAATGTGCAGACATCTGCATGCATGCACCTGCAAGCAGTGCACCACTTGGTCTGGAGGTTGTGAATGTGCAGAATCTTGCATGCATGGAGCTGGCAAGGATGCTATGGGACAGTGGATGTTAGGGCATACAACCTGATAAGAGTATGACACTGGACCAGCATCCTCTGTCACCTCATTAACCCTGAATGTGGGTCTGATTGAGCACAAGGGGAAGCTAAAGTGGGTCCTCCAGGCCTGATGAAAAAAGGAGAGGGAATGGAGGCAGCTGATGGCTACTTGCATGGAGGTAAGGGATGAAAACACTTGTAAATATTGCACGAGCTGTTGCACCTAAAAATAACTATATATGTATTATTTTCAGCTGAATGTTCATTAATTTATTGATTTACTCTTCTTTCTTGTTAGGTCAGCAGGTCTTTCTTAGCCATAACCAATGTAGTGTGCAGCATTTAAAAAGATTATTGAACAGTCTGATAAGGCTTATTAGCATTCATAATTTTATCTCTATCCAACACAGTTAACCTTTTTATTAAGTGTCTAATATCCATATTTTAGTAAACATTATTAAAATGTGTAGCTTATTCATAAGCTTCACAGTTACAACTTTGTACAACAAATAGAATATACATAATTAATATATTTTGTGGAATACACATAGTGGCAGGATTTAGAAATACCTTGTGGACTGTGTGAGATCTGACATCTCTATTTATAGAATCCACAAGGCGCTTGTAATACAAAAAGGAGAATCACTAATCAAAGAATTGCAACAGTATCTGCACAGAGAATAAAAGTCAGCTTCCCTGTGATATGCAACCAGTGGCATGGCTGCCCTGATGTTAACTGGCTGTAGTCATGTAGGTACATACTAGTACATGTTGTCATGCTCCAAATTATCTTAAGGCATAAGCTTCAATGTTCTGCACTGAGTTGATTAGTTTATACAGAAAGCTTTATACAGTTTTCATCATGGAAAGTTTTGCAGAGAATCCCACTTCCAATAAGTTGTGCTTCACTGCCTGGGAGAACAAAACTGCACCATAGTGATTCAAGGAAATATGCCACTTAATTTCAAACTGCACAGTCTGGCCTTTGAGTGCAGTGCACCTGCATAGTTTTGGCCCTACGTTTGAATCCTGCACATCATTTGATGAATATAATAGACATGTCCAACCTGTGGCCCGCGGGCCACATGCGGCCCTCAGAGCTCTTCCATGTGGCCCTCAACATCCAACTGAAACATCAATGTATGCATGCCCCAAAACACTTTTTTTGTTTTGTGTTTTTCGCTCCCATGACTTGTAATGCTAATGTCGGTGTGCACATGTGCCAAAGCACCCTTCTAGTTTTGTTTTTGAGCCAAAAAGGGCCAGTGTGTTTACGCCATTATTTTGCGCCGAACAATCAGTGTGTGTGTGTGTGTGTGTGTGTGTGTGTGTGTGTGTGTGTGTTCTCGCTGAAGAGGGACTCATGTATGGATTTGCTGCTGTTGCCTTTGAAAGGGAAAGCAATTACCTGTGTTAATAGGTAAGTATGGAGTGAGTGAGTGCATGCATGAAAGCAGAATTGTGTGCGTGAAAGTAGAAGAAGAGTGTGTGCGTGTGTGTATGTGTGTATATGTGTGCATGTCTGAGAGAGACGCATGCACAAAGTGGCTAACAATGATCAGTCTACCTACTGAACACAAACAAGTTAGCTCACAAATATATCATACATTGAGTACACTTTCATTAAATTGCAGCTTTTCTGACAGGGAGAGTGTTGTATTGAACATGAACTCATACCTCTTAACTGTATGGATTTTCAAAGAATGTCTGGATTTTTGCCTCATCTTCCAATTTGTGTCTTTTGCTTAGGAAATAAAAGTAGTCATCCAAGGTAATGCAGTTCCAGGGAGTAAAAATGAGACAGCAGCCTAGGGTTAATGGATCAGTAGTGGACTGACTATGTGGGACTGTAGCATATAAAGTTGTATTGTTTTTTCAGACAAACAAAAAAGCACCTAGTACTGTTTTTTCATTGGTGGGTTCTAAGCAGTGGTAGATTGGACAACAGTAAGCATAGCTTTGGCGGATCATCAATACTGACAAATCAAGTGGGCACAATGTCATTTTTTAAATGTTGGGGATTTTAGTGTGTATGTAAGTGCTTATGTGTTGGGAGTGCTGCAACAGTAGATGATTATTAAGGACAGAGACTTACAGACTGTGGAGAATATGTTTCTTTGTTTCAAAACCTAATACTTGGATGCGCATGCCAGAAGTAGATTTTTTAAGACATAGCTTCTTGTCATTTACAGTGGATGGATATTTACATTTAATGGGCAATGTATTAGCGTGGGCCTGTGGGGTTCTGAATGATGCCATGTCTACCACTGCCAATGTCTTGTAAAGTGACCTGGAAATGGATATCGGGATGTTACTGAAAAAATATAGTAAGTGGGCTTAGAAATATAGTTTAATTAAACAAAGTTTACTTTCAATTTACAGGCCATAATTTAATTTATTTCATGTAGTGCAGATACTGGTAGATTGTATACCATTAGACTTAATTAGGGAGAGCTGTCATTCTGGGGAAACAAGCAGCCCTAGTTTCAGTGAAAGCTCTGTGGTTGCTTGCAGGTAGGAAGTTGCAGGATGTTGATGCAATGTGTTTTATTTATTATTTTAATGCATTTGTCATTTCAAAGCATGGTTTTCTTTGATGCAAAATAAGGCAGGACTGAATGAGCCATATAATGTTTAACCGACAATAATGGGATAGAAAGATTATAAGTGATGTATAATGTTTGCAGCTACAGTTGTTTCAACGGTGTCTGTGATGCATAACTATTTTTGGGCCTGTGTCCCACTTTCATTTTTCCTTTGCCCAGATTTCCTGCTCTAAGGTTGAGAGGTATGGTTCCATACTAAATCAGAAGTTGTATTTACCTTGGAAGACTTTTCGGCATAATTATGAAAAACAGAGCTTTTTTAATATCTCTGCTTATTTCCAATATAAACTGCCATGTAACCTTGCAAATAACCTTCTTATTAAGCTACTTTACTTCTTTTGAAATTGACAGGTATGATTCATCTGTTCGGACATAAGCATAGAGTGCTAATGTGACTTTGATTTCTTGCAGCAGTCTGTGGTTTACATAATCACAATAACTTTTCTCTGTTTCTGGGTGTGTAATCAATTTAACAGTTTTAAAGATGTTTTCCAAAAATAAATAAATATATAATAAATAAATAATCCTCTCTACACTTTGAGCTATTGACAAAGTCTGGGAATTTGTTTTTTTCAAAAACGAAGGTCAGCATTACAGCTCAGTAAACTGTCAATCTGTGAGTAACTTCTGCACAAATTAAAATGCCTGAATGTCAAATGGCTCTAGATTGGAGGGAAGTTTATTTTTATTTATTTTATTTTATCTTACATTTGTTTACCGGGAAAGTCCGACTGGACACAAGTCCATTTTCAGCGGAGGCCCGGGGAGAAAAGATCCAAAAGTAACACAAAACAATATAATACAATACATGAGAGAGAGAGAGACAGCAAATTATGGATGTAGTACTCGTACAATATGGCAGAGATTACATCTCGCAACAGTGAGAATCACTGAGGTACAGAATAAACTAAAAACATTTTCTTTTACAGTTATAATTACAGCAAGGCAAATATCAATGAGTAAAGTTTTTAGGAGAAAGCTGTTTGTACATAGCTGAAGCTCTGAAACAATCTTTTGGTATGGATTAACCTGGGGATTGACACAAGTTATATGTTTACACCAGTATGTAGCATTATAGTTTATGGTCTTCTTATTGATTAACTTTTTGTCGAGCAGTTGTTTGTTGATTTATTGATGGTCCTTTTGGTGGTGGGAAATTACATGGATGAATCCATCTCTATTATGATTTTTTTTTCAGATATTTTGACTTCCAGACAATTTCATTCAGTGAGTGGGTGTCATGTGATTACTGAGGTTGCCTATTTTACAAATAGGGGCTTTTTGTGTGTGTGTGTGTGTGTGTGTGTGTGTGTGTGTGTGTGTGTGTGTGTGTGTGTGTGTGAGTGTGTGTGTAAGAGAGAGAGAGATTTAATATGTATAGTGAATATAACTTTGCAAATGGAATTCTTAGTTAAACATGCCCCTCTTCTTGGGCAACTAGACTTGAGTAACCAGTATTAGATCTTAGCCATCCAGCTGGGAAAGGTTAATATGTGGATTTTCCATCTGGTTTGATGAAGGCTATGTTACTTACCCAAGGACTACATTTATGGCTATCCATCCAGCCATCGTGTTGCTGAATTACATTGTTTGATAATGAGAGGAGCTTTTTACAGAAGTTGAAGGTTTTTGTGTCAAGAACCTGTCCATAAAAAGTGGCTTGTTTATGTTGCAGTGAAGGCTGTGGTCTTTGTAGTGAGCGTTTTAAGTATAACCAGTATTTCTGAGGTAGAGGAAGTCTCTTAAGGCAGGATCTTTCTTAGCCTGGAAAGCAAGCCATGAGAGACAGAGGAAAGCAAGAAGCTTTTTAGTCTGTTTGGATAACTAAGTGAACTTAGTCCTTTGACCTTTTTTGTCAGAAATGGTTGTAGTCTTTCTTTTGGCAGGGTGTTTTGCTGAAGCACATGCCAAAAGGGGCATTGCACTCAATAATGGCTCTTGTAAAGGAAGAATACAGGGATGTTATGACCTCCTTGTCCCTGGATGAGATACCCTTACTAATGAAGTGGGCCATGTAAAAAGCTTTCCTTACAACGGAGACAATGTGGTGGTCAAAAGTCATGCTTCTATCAACCTGGGTGCCCAAGTACCATACAACTTATTGCGTGCTTACAACATTGTTATTAATGTGATAATTTGTGGGGACATCACTCTCCTCAAAGGGGATGATGATGCATTTTTTGGCATTTAGCTTGAGGCCATATTTCTGGCACCAGTTATTTGTTTGGGTGAGACCCTCTTGTAGCTTATTCAGAATTGTTTTATTAAGTCAGTAATGTGAATTCTTTACTTTATTGCAAATTTGTTGGGTTATTTTTGTGGATTATAGTATTGTAGGACTGCTGATGTTGACATTTTATGTAGTTGGACTGCTGGAATGGTTTTCCCAGTGAGAAATGCTAGTGCTGTAGTGAATATCTGTTTATTTGCAAAAAAAAAATATATATATAGATATATATATATATATAGATATATAGATATATATATATATATAGATATATAGATATATTAACTAAGATGTTAGAGTTAACTGCTAGATTAGAGAATTAGAATTAGAATTAGAATGAGAATTAGAATTTTAAGGCAAATATTAGGCATTTATTACATTTATTCATTGTTCAAATGCACCTAAAGTACAGCCAGGAGGTCAACTGTAGTCTTCCGGAGCAACGAAAGAGTTGACTATATGATATATTTTATATGCGGCCCCAAGACCATTTCTGTTCACTCAATGCGGCCCCAGCAAGCCAAAAGGTTGGACACCCAAGGGATGGTATAAATAGCTTCACTGCACCTCCTCCTCAAATGGAACTGGCAACTATGCCGAGTCCTACACCAATGCTTTTTACAAACACCTGTATAACTGCATTGTTGCAGCCATACCTGATAGGACCAAAACAAGCTCTTGAAGGAATAGCAAACCTGCCTGGTGGACAGCTGCCATTAACAGGCTTTACAATGTCTTTGTGTCTTTTGGCTTTTCCCGGTTAGGGGTCGCCACAGCGGAACTCCAGTCCACTAATGATTGGCAGTAGATTTTTATGTACTGGCTTGCCAGGCCTAACGCACAACCTTCAACAAAGGAACACCCGTTCACACATGTCACTACACAGAAGACGCTCTAACTGAGAATCGAATGGGCAACATCTAACTGTGAGGCGACAATGCTACCGCAGCACCACCACCACAGTCATTAACAGGCTTTACAATAAAAGGAAGAAATTGTTGTCCAAAAGTAAGAAAGAGCATGCCCTAAATTGGTAACGCTCCCTCTTTAAGCAAGCAAATAAGACTTCTGTGAAGTCCTCCAAAGCAAACTACGAATCCAAATTAGTGTCCTCAACTAAGGACAACCATAAGGTGTTCTTTAGAAGCATCCATAGCCTAAAAGGTAAGACCCAGATTTGCACTGAGCTTGTAGTTAATGATACCACATACACTGAGCCTGTGGACATAGCAAATCTGTTAGCCAACAGGTTCTGTGTAAACTTCACTCCCCTGTCCCCACCACACATACCTCATGACATTACTTCCACCTTTCGCCCACCTTGTATCTCTACACAGCAGGTCATAAATGCCCTCTAGCCAAAAACACAGCATCTATGGGACTTGATAACATTCCAGGCTGTGTCCTACATGGGCTCCAATAAAAATTAGCAACACCATTGGGTACTCTTTTCAATCATAGTCTGAGCACTAGTTTCATCCTGACTGAATGGAAAATGGCCACCGTTAACCCCTTGCACAAGGGTGGTGCTTCCACTGAGCATGGCAACTATAGACCTATTAGCCTGACTAGCCTTATCTGCAAGGCCATGGAGTGAATCATTATGGAACTTATCAACAAAAATATAGGTAAGCTCCAAAAACTTGACTCTACTCAGTTTGGATTTGTGAAGGGAAGATCATGCCTGTTAAACCTGGCGGACTTCTTTGAGAAAGTCACCAGAGCCCTGGACGAGGGGAAAGCTGTGCATACAACCTACCTGGACTTGGCCAAGGCTTTTGACACTATCCCCCATTCAGGCATTATTGACAAACTCACCCAGCTAGGTATCAACCCTTATATTATTAGGTGGGTTGCTAACTGACTCACCAATAGAACCCATACAGTCAAAATAGGGGTATCCACCTCCAACAGCAGACCCGTAACCAGTGGTGTTCCACAGGGATCAGTCTTGGGACCTCTGCTGTTTGGAATCTACTTCTCCAAAGTACAAGCAAAAACTAAAGGTCGGTGGTTGACAAAGTTTGCTGATGACTGCAAACTGGGAGTGGTCATAGAATCCCCAAACAATGTCAACATTCTACAAGAGGGTCTTACACAAACAAATGATTGTTGCCAAAGTCATGGCCATAAACTCAATGCAAAAATGTATTATCACCCTTTTGGTAAGAACAATGTTCCTGCTAATTACCACATAAGTAGAAATACCCTATGCACTCAGTGGTGAGAGACCTGGGCACACAGGTTGACAGCACACTTACCGTTGATCACCATGTCTCCACAGGGGTAAGAAGGACATTCTATATTACTCATCTCATAAGTAAGGTCATTGCCTCCAGAAAGAAAAGAAGTTATAACCTCCCTGTAATCTTCCCTCATCAGGCCAATAATTGAGTACAACACCCCGTTTGGTATGTACCTTTCTAGGCACCTGCAGCAATTGGACAGACCACAAATGTTCCTCACAAGGAGAATTCAAGGTATTCAGCATCTGTCCTATGTGGATCAGCTGAAATCACTGTCACTACTCCATTTCACAGAGACTACTCAGAGGCATTCTCTGCCTTGCATATAAGGCAATCTCTGACTCTGCTTTATTGGAAATGCTGTGTACCCATAAGTCCAATGGCTCATGGGTTACTTGCTCTAAAGACCTTAACCTGGTATGTGACATTAATAGAACCTGCTGGAGGGACAGATTTATCTCCCAGAGGTTGCCGTACCTTTCAAACAGACTCCAAATTCATGGCAAGCAGAGCACCTCTCTGGCCCACTTCAAGCACAATCTGGATGATTGGATGGATAACCCTAAATTCACCCTGGGGGTTCCACCTGTGTCTCTCTGGGACAGGAGCAATAGGTGCTGATCTTGGAAACAAGGGCAGAACTTGGCTAAGCTTGTAAGGGCCCTAGGGCCATTACCCTAATAACTTCCTATGATCCTATGACAGCAAATCACAAAGCATTGATTACATACTTCTCCCCTTTAAAAAAAGCCCTGTATCAGTAAACTCAAGATCACGCATCATCTAAACAGTGGTATTATTAAAGAAACAGATTTTACTAACATATTGTGCAGGGTTGTGGTTACAGGCAGGGGTAGAGTTAGGGTTAGCACACATGAGAAAGGACCACCTATTCATGTATGCCAACTCTAACTCTAACCTTAACCCTACCCCTTACCCCAACAGTACACATTATGTTACTAAAAAACTTTCCCTAACAGTGCCACTACACAAAACAAAAGGACAGAAAACACACATAACACCAAAAGATACAACACTAAATACATCCATTTACCTAGCCATTATTTTAATCTTAACTAGGAAAATACTTGCTCATACTCACTAACCATGATAATGCAATCTTGCACGTCTTTATAATCACCACCTTTTCAGTTAAGCATTCATTCCCTGCATACTCCTACTTATGAATACTATATTAATTCAAACATATTAGATTCACATAAATAAGCCTTCCCACACTTAAGTAGTCCACCAAATGATGTCCCCTCACAGTAAGACGTTGTTCTGTTTGATTCTCAGCTAGAGCGTCTTCTGTGTGGAGACATGCGTGAATGGGCGTACCTTCGTTGAAGGTTGTGCATCAGGACCGGCATCTCGGCACGTAAAAATCTACTGCCAATCATTATCGGACCAGAAATCTACTGCCAATCATTATCGGACCAGAGTTCCACTGTGGCAACCCCTAACCGGGAAAAGCCGAAAGACACAACAACCTTTTGAACTTCAACAGAGCGTGTGTGTGTGTGTGTGTGTGTGTGTGTGCAAATATACATATACATATTTATAGTCATTTCTGAAACTAATAAATTCTCTCTTTCGTAACACAATTTATTAAAAAGGCGGCATGTAATGATTCAGAAATTTGTAAAGTTATATCATCAGAAGTGGTATTATGAGTAATTAAACAACCAAGTGCAATGCAGCATTATAGGAGTTTGCTAATTAGAAGTTTGTTGAGTTTAACTGTAATCAAAGAAGCTTTTATACTTTTAAGTTTTCTTGAGGACAGGGAGCTGCTGACTTGCACAGTTTACTGCATTACTGTTTGAGGTCCTACACTATTTCACTGACTATAGCATTAGATAAATGTTCTTCTCCTTCTTGTTACCTCTGGCTTCCTGTCTCATAACCTCTCCATACTTTACTTATTTCCCCATTTTACGTAGAGGTGTTCACAGGAAGTTACTAAGCATGCAGTTCAAGAAAGCATTGAAAAAACAAGCTCAAGTTACCAAGTGCCCCTTACCATTGTCTGGTTAAGTAACTTGCTCAAGGTCACACAATAGGCAAATGAAGACTGAGGGAATTAAACCCTGTACCACAGGAAGCAGCTTGTTAATAGTTCATAGCCTTAATTCTTTGTGCTAACTGCCAGGTCCATTGCAGGTTTATTTTTCTATATACTGGTGTCACAACAGTGAAGCTAGAGGGCAACGTTTTAGATTAAGTAACCGTCACTATATGTCTGTGCATTCCTGTGTCATGCTTGTTTGTTCCACAGCTGCACTTTACATTCCACTGTCTTCTCATCAGCTGTTTACTGTGTTATACAGTGATGAACTGCATTGATTATTAAAATGCCACACAGTAAGATTAGAAACAGAGGATCTGTATTTACAATAGCAAAAAACAGAACATGTCAAACAGAAATATATTTAATAGAAACTTTACACAGGCATTGGAATAAGCTACTTACTGAGATTAGGAAATCAGTACGCATGGATACCTTTAAAGTTAAAATGGATAAGCATATGGAAAACAGGAATTATATCCATGGTATACAGGAGTCCGGACTTTTATAGCTTAATTGGCCTATGCAACAAAAATAAAGTCAAAAGTCAGAGTCAAAGTAACTTTATTGTCATTGAATCTATACCACAGTGTAGCTGAATGAAATTGCTTTGCTTCGTTCTCAGTGCAAGGACATACATACAGAAAATATTTTAGTAAAAAAAAGTAATTTGACATCACAAAAACATAACATAACATAGAAATAGAAATAGATAGAACAACATATAGATATTGCCCAATGTATATTGCACTCTCTTGAATTTCTCATATAACGGTACCATTATAACTGCACATTCAAATATGGACATTGACTATCTATATTGAACTCATATAAACTGTGTAAAATTAGTAAAATTTGTAGAACGTGATAAGCCTGTAATGTGTACTATTCCTGATCAGAGTATATACATACCTCAGTGACTGGGGGAGGGGTGAAGGAGCTGACTTCTGGTTCACCTGTTGATAGAGTTCAACAGCCTGGAAGTCTTGCAGTGCATGCTTCTGTATCTTCTACCCAAGGAGAGGTGGGAGATCATGCCATTTGCAGGATGGATAAGGTCATTGGTTATCTTTCTGGCTCTTCCTATGTAGCGAGTCTCGTCCAAGTCTTCCAAAGGTATAAGTGAAGAACCAATGATTTTCTCCACTGCCCTTACAACTCACCTGACAGCCCTACGGTTGGACGCATTACAATTCCCATACCAGACAATGATGTTGTTGGTTAGGACTCTCTCGATGGTGCCCCTATAGAATGCATAGAGGATGGACTGCAACAAGTTTGCTTTTCTCAGTTTCCTTAAGAAGTGCAACCGTTGCTGTGTTCTTTTTGACAGTGTCATTGGTGTGCTCTGACCAGGACAAGTCTTCTGAGATGTGTATTCCCAGAAATTTCATGCTCTTGGCCATCTCCACTGACACCCCTTTTATCTCTAGAGGTTTATGTACTTTCTGATACCTTCTGAAGTCCACAATCAGTTATTTAGTTTTGCTGACATTCAACTCTAAGTTGTTGCTATTGCACCATCCTATCAGTTGCTCCACCTTGCTTCTGTAGCCTGTTTTCTCTCCATTCCTGACTAGACCTATGATCATAGTGCCATCTGCAAATTTGATGATTTTATTGGACTCCTGTCTGGCCACGCAGTCATGTGTTAGCAAGATGAATAACAAAGGACTCAAGACACATCCCTGTTCAGAGTTATGCTTCCAGAACTGTTGTCACCCACACAAACCTTTTGAGTCATTTCCATGAGGAAACTTAGGATCCAATTGCATAATGGGGTGTTGATGCCCAGCTGTACTAGTTTGTTTACTAGATTCTGACGGACGACAGTGATGAAGGCAGAACTGAAGTCAATGAATAGCATTCTGGCATATCAGTTCTTACCTTCTCAGTGGCTCAACGTTTCATGAAGTGCTAGAGAGATGGCATCTGCTGTGCAGCGGTTCAGTCTATATGCAAAGTGCAGTGTGTCAAAAGTTGCTGGTGTGTTTGAGGTTATGTGTTTTTTAATCAGTCTTTCGAAACACTTCATCAGCCAAAGTCAGAGCAACTGGTCAGTAGTCCTTTAGACTTGTTATCTATGATTTCTTGTGTAACAGAACGATGATTATCATCTTAAAGCACTTTGGTACAGTAGTCCATGAGCACTGATGTCAGTTCTGATGCACAGTCTTTTAGTACCATGCCCATGATGTTATCAGGGCCAAATGCTTTTCTTGGGTTGACACAACTTAAGGTTCTTAGGACATCTATTGTGTTTAGGCACAGCTCTACGTCATCCTTACTGACACGGAGTTTGTTTGCCACCATTTTGTTATCCACATCAAACCTGCTGAAGAAGTTATTCAGCTCATTCAAGAATACAATGCTGAAAATCACAAGAGGCATAATAATTATGAAACCATACATTATCAGATCTTTGTGAAATCTGGGCCTTAATACAGAAGACATTACTGTAAGCAACATCTGACTCTTTAGAAAGTCAGACGGTGCAGAGGGAGCTGACAAGCTAATTGTGGGGAGGCAGGTGGTTATCTGGCTACCATGACTTCCCTAGCAAGTCTAAATCTTCTAATGCTTTAGTCATAAAAGGAAAGATGCAGCATCTGTTTAACACTGCTTGTTCCTTGGAGAGGATGATGTGGATAGTTTCATTTGAGTGCTAACTCAAGCTAGGGGCTGGCACACTATATTGAACATGCTTAAGTACTGCGGGCAGTGTGTAGTCGTTTAAATGTCATAACTGTGAATGCATGCGGGAGAAAAAAGTGGGTGGCTACACAGAGAGTGGGGAGTGCCTTCAGAGCTTAACCCCTGCAACGCAGTCACACACACATATGTAGTGTGTTCAGTTTCTGCAGGGCAACTACAGCAAGAAACAAATGCAAAGGTGCATGACTCCTTGCTGCATTCCACCTGGGAGGTATCATCTAAACGCTGAGTGTTCATGAGCCAAAGGACAATGGACAGAGAGTAATAACACTGTATAAGACTGAGACAGCTAAGACCAAAAATACAATCATAAAAAAATCTGTCTGTTTAACATTTTGTTATAAATGTCACAGTGCTAACCCAGTGTAGGTATGTCTTTCAAAAGTTTAGCAACCCATAGGTTAGATAGGTATGTATCCCACAGACTACCACGTCTATGGAATAGGCTCCCCAGCCATGTGAAGCAGAGTTCCTCCCTAACCCAATTCAAGTGCAACTTGGACAACTGGATGGGAAACTGGAAATTCAGCCCTGGTTTGGCATCTATGTCTTTAATGGACACAGGTAACCTGTAAATGGTACATCTCCTAAACCCCTGCTTACACTTATCAAGGGTATCAGAACTTGTCAGAGATTTAGGATGCATTGTTAGGCTTCAAAAGGCCCTTGTAGTCTTTAGCCTAGTAAACACCGATGAACCTATGAACCAACATATTCTAAGCATGCTCACTAGAGATAAAGGTGTTATCCTTCTAGAAATACTGCTATACACAATCAAGATGGACACTCCACTCACAAAATCATACATAAAAGTAATTTTGTAACTAAACCACCTGCAACAAAACAGAATGCAGGGTGAAATGATAACCAATTTATTTTGTCTTGAAGTAGGCACAACAAAAAATAATTTTAACCTCTTCACAGTTTAAAACCAGTTATCAGTATTTAACAGTTTATGTTCTTTGTTATTCATGTAAAAAAAAATAAGAATTTAGAAACAGAAAATCTGAAACTATTAAGAAGATGAGGAAAACGCATTATAGTTCAAATTCAGAATGATTATTCATTATAAGCACTAAAGAGACTAAAAAAAATGTGTATCAAAACACATTAAACAAGATGGCTTCCTACAGCTTTATATTATTTAATAATGCTGTAATGCAAAATAAAGTGGAGCAGATTTCTTGCTAAGTCTGCAGAGTACATTATAAAAATAGGTTTCTAGAATTCCAGAAGGAGAACCTTGTTAAAGATTTAGATTTTAGCTGTTTATGTAAACCACAAAAGCTTTTTCCATTAGATTGCAATAACACTTCTGGGATTATATAATAGTTCTCTTGTTACATTGAAATGCTTCTCAGAAAACTACCATACTTAAAAAGAAACTCTGTAAAGCAAATTAGATAAAATAAAGTAACACTGTGCAGATCACGCCAGTAGAAGGCTGCGTGTTTGTTGTGTGTCATAACACTTTGTGTTAACATCTCAGTGAATGATTTTCATCATGAAACAGGATTAAACCTTACAGAAAATGTGAAACATGAAAATACACACACACAGGTATGCACACACACACACACACACACACACACACACACACACACACACACACACACACACACACACAAAATTATATTTTACAATATTACACCATAAGTGCCAAACCTAAAAACTGATACTATATTAAAATATGCTTTATTTAGTGTAAAACTATAAACAAGTTGTTATAGATCACAAATAATAATGGGGTCTGAACACCTACTAGGTTACAGGTGAATGGTTTGCTCTTGTTATACACCAGTGAGCAGTATCTCATTGCAGAGCTGTACTCTCTATGGATGTGATATAAATAACCAGATCTGGGAGAGGCACAGCAGTGTAAGCAGAGAAAGAATGATGCAGTACAAGCTGAATCATGGAGGAGTTGAGGGCATGTAAATCAGAGGCAACTCCTTTTATCAGGTTACCTGCATATAAGTAGTCACATCTGTGTAATCCACATGTCAAAAAAGGCAATGACTTCCTGAAAACTGGCTTCCTTACTCTATACCTTTAAAGCTTCACATAATTGTTTGGAAAGAAGTAGAAGGCAGTGTGGATCACTTCCGTTTAATAATAACTCATTTCCACAATGCTGCAGACTGATCTTACATCTTCTCTAGGGTTTTAGAAGCACTTAAGAGGACTACAAGTATACAGGAAATAAATGTACGATAGGGTGGCCAATGTCCACTTAAGTTTGGGAAAAATATAATGACGCACAGAAGAGAAGTTTAACATAGTTAAAGCATTTTCATAAAATGCCTGTGACATCTATCTCCTCTTGCTTGCAGAGCCAGCATTTATGATAAAATATTATATATTTATTCCATATTTATGATTTGTTAAAAGATATGCTGTGAAATACATATATTTACATTCATCCTGTTTATAGGTATACACATCCACACAGTCTGCATGAGTCCCCTTTTCAAAAGTGTCCAAGTTCACCTTAACTTTATGTGGTTTTGTCATAAGGCATTCATTACTGCCATGTAATTCTCTGATATTGGTGTCCCTGATGGTGTCAATACCTGCCCTTTCTATGTGTGACTATCTTTATTAGAAGAACCTGTTCCCTTATGTATTACATTTGAAACTATGGGGAATGTTTCTACATGATCCAAATGCAATTGTTATATTTACTTGGTTGTTTTCTGACTGTTTCTTTTATTAATGTCTTTTCATTTCCAGGAAGAAATGACAAGCAGTGTTAAGAGTTATAGATTACAGTGCCAAATATAAGCTTTTATTATATATAAACCACTATTTATTCTGGACTTTTAAACAATGCATTGTAGTCAAGCAAAAATATGTGCATAAATTCATATGTGCCTGCATTCGGTGGTCATAAATGAAATATCATCACATAAAATATGTTTGGGCATAGACTGAAGAATTCAGTAAGAAATGTCAGCAACTCAGCACATTAAAAGTCAGACTTTGCTTCACAGTCTCCTTTTCTTATTTTATTCCCTTCCTAAATGGGTAAACTCACTAGGTGTAAGTGTGCCATTTCAGCGGCAGACTGGAATCACTGGCTGACTGCTCACAATATAATCTGTTAAATAATTGTGTACACAGAATCTTCCTGTATTCAGCTCCATATTAGTCCTAAAGTTATTACATAAAGTATTGATAAGGAAGTAATTGCTTCCTCAGCAAATGAGGCCAGCAGAGTACCATTAGCGGTTTAGAGTAAAACATTCACCAGTCAGAGAAACTGCATCAGGAAGCAGCATTCCACATGGTAGGCACTAATCTGCATTACTTTCAAATAGGTACCAAGGAAATGAGGCATGACAAAAGGTTATAGAACATCTTAAGTGGTCATCCTAAATCAAAAATGCAAGCTTGTTATACAAAGGAAAAAATCGTCTTTATGCTCTATTAGATTTAAAAAGAGAAAAAACAGAAGTTTCATTTTCTGGCAAAATATTGTGCTTACTTAAGCCAAATCAGTTATTTAAAATGTGTCTCCAAGTTTTTTTTTTTTTTTTTTTTTTGGAAATATGTCTGCTTTATCTCAAAATACATTTTTTACCCATGAAGCTTGCTGAAGTTTGTTCTGGCGGACCATTCCCTTCTTAAACAGCTGAAGCAGTAGTCTTTTGTCGCAAATTCGTCATACTCATTTTGCAGCAATTGGGCTTGATAGATCACAGGATCATAGGAAGTTACTAGGCTATTGGCCCTGAGGCCCTTACAAGCCTAACCAAGAATAGCCCATGTTCCAACAAGTCAGCACCCTATGCCACTGTTCAGCAGGGACACAGGTGGAATCCAGGGGTGTATTTTCTGTTCCCCATCCAGTTATCCAGGATGCACTTAAAAAGGTTAAATGAGGTATTCTGCTTTATGTGGAGAGGGAGTCTATTCCACTAAAGGGGGAGTCCTTGAGACACAAATCTGATTTATGTATTTTGATGTTCCACATTTTTTTTTTGGGGGGGGGGTTGTACTGATATATGGATTCAGTAATTCAGCAGATTAAAACTCAAACTTTGCTTCACTGTCTCTTTTTCATATTTTATTCTTTGTTAAATGGGTAAACCCACTAGGCATAAACCCACCATTTTTCTTGAGGTGATAATGTCACGATTCAGTCATTCCGGAAAGAGCATGTTATCAAGGAATGGTACTTGTTCCAAGGCAAAAGAAAATACATGATAATTCACTAAAACTCTTCTGCTCCTCAGTGACTGGAAACTACAGTTCTGATGAAAATATTTCACTCAGCTAAGGAGCCCGCAGTTCTGTTCATTCACGTTAAATATCATTGAATCTTGTTTGACCTTTATTAGTATCACACAAACTGGATGGTCACTACAGTACTAACCTAATTAAAGGAATCCTTCAGACCAAGCAGACTACTAACACATGATGCTAGGTTGCCACTGGGAGAACTGTCCTACGTGCTTCCAAAGATTATAATCTTCCTTTCAGTGTAGGCATCTCACCGATACATTAAAATTGTTTATGCTTGTACTTGTAAAATACATAAGATCAGAGCTTTCACCTGTCCTAAAGAGCACCTCTGTGTCTCATTAAATAAAGCTAATTTGATGCTTATTAATTAGATCACCTGCCTCCTTGCGATCTTTAATTCAAAAACTATCTTTTGAATGGATTATATCTTCCCTTTCTAAAGCTCCTTACTGTTAACTCTTCATCATTCTAATTAAGTCACAAAATGAGGAGTCATTTAATTGCAGTGACTGTTTTTTGTCAACTTGGCAGGTGATAAGGACTTTTATAAATTTTGCTCGCTGGTATAGAACTTCCCAAATCAGAATAAAGAACTTTTCGAAACAGAAAACCCTTTATAAACAAGTTACCTACTAACTGACAGATGCTACCTTCAGTTGTATTAAAGATACTGGGTAGCCCTTCACTTTCTGGTAGATTTATTGAGGATGAGTAAGTCAAAGTTATTCCACTGATGATCTTAACTACAGAACACTTTCTGTAATTCTGCATTGCCATCTTATCTAATTTTTACACAAACAGGCCTAGCTTTGCATAGCTGGTATGTAACATTCTGTTTCTGTGAAAGTGTTATTCTTTTTGTGCTACCTTTGGCTCAGGTCAAATCTAAACATGGAGTCCTAGGACTACTTTCATTTAACAGCTTATCAAACAAATAAATACATTTTGCAAGGCAAAGGTCATATTATTTTCAGATCCATTTTGTCAAGGCCCAAGCACACCATATGCTAGAATATGAAGTACTGTTTACAAATGATGCCTCTTGCTGCTGAGATTCTGCTCAATAGGTCATAAGTAACATGCCTATGCAGACCACCACTAGGCCCTATCCCTGCATTCTGTCTCCTACAGGCTGTTGAATGGAGATCTATGCCTGGCATACAAGCATTGTCAGACCCCACTCTGATGGACCTCCTGCATATCCGCAAAACAAGTAGAACCAGAATTATCCATTCTAAGGACTTAAACCTTGCCTGTGATATAAATAGGACCTGCTGGAGACACAGATATATACCACAGAGACTACCCCTTCTCTGGAACAGGCTCTCTATCCATGTGAAGCAGAGTTCCTTCCTAACCCAATTCAAGTGCATCTTGGGCAATTGGATGAGGAACAGGAAATTCATCCCTGGTATGGCACCTTCATCTCTAATGGACACAGACAGCCTGTAAATGGTTAATCTCCCAGATGCCTACTTCTAAATATTTCATCTTTCAAGTCCCTGATTGCACTTATCAAGGGTACAAGAACTTGTCAGAGATCTGGGATGCATGGCTAGGCTTAAAAAGACTCTTGTGATCATTAGCCTAGTAAACACCCATAGATCTATAAACCCTCAGCTCTGGGGTTACAGAATGGTAACAAAAGTTTTACTGACCTCTGACCTCAGAGTTGCAGCCAGGGATGTGGTAGCATATAGAGACAAAGATGATGTCAGTCCCAAATGGAGGTAGGGAGGTAGTTATGGAGTTTCTCACAGAATCAGATTCTGACAATGGAGAAAAAACATATGTCTCACTTATCCACTACTTACTGAATACGCTGAAGATCTAATTTAACCAGAAGCCTATTTTTTCTCAGTCCCCTTATAAAAGCTTCATTATACCTATGTCAGTTTTGAATGTAGTTACTCTTTTTAATCCTACAGCATCATCAAGAAACCTGTTACTGTTTGTTCTTAGTTACCACTGATTTCATGCTCCCTAACCAGTTCCAATATTCATTTCTATTCTGTTCCTCACACATGATGACATCCCTAGATATAATCCTTTGCTGGGATGGATCTCCTTCTGAAGGAAGCCCATAGGCTTAACACCAGCTTGCAATTGCCATGCATTGGGATGGTGAATGGGACACATACTATGGCCCTGCAAGCTTTTTCTTTATAGACCTAATCTTCCTTTTGGCACACTGAGATGGCATGTACAGGATGGGTGTTTGTGGGTAGTACAGCACTCCCTGCTCAACAGTGCAGTCTGTGACACCATCCTGCCTTGCAGCTTGTCACAATCTTTGCCAACAACCTCCGGTTTCTACAGAGAGGCATGACATTTGCCATGCCCATCATGCTCCCATACACTTCCACCAAAGAAAGGTAAGCAGGTTACTCCACCCCCAAATCCTCATCATTTCTTACAGCCACCCAGGCCACTAGCTGAATCAAGATCATACAGGCGGTCATCATTAGGGTATGTTCTGTGGCCAACATATCATGCTGACCCACTCAGATCAAAGTTTATGACTGAATTATACCGGAACTTTAAAGAAACAAAATGGAAACGTTCTGGCAAAGTTTTTGATTCATTCCCATATATTCAAGCTAACTCCTAAATGAACGAAAAAGAAACATGGCGTCTATCAGCATGCCATCTGATTTCCGTTCATATTCATATCCCATACTAACATAACAAATTAGTATGGGAGGTAAGCAATCACATTGGTTGTTTAGATGCAAAGAGTCAGTGTTTGCTCATCAGTTTCTCATTATTTGTTTTTGGGAAACCATTACTGATTTTAGGTATAGTTTCTTCATGAAGTTTCCACTGAAAATAAATAAATATTGTCAAGTTATCAGATAAAACTGTAGGTAATGCTGTCAGAGCAGATTGCTCACTGTAGTGACCAATGTACCTATTTTAATCACAATCAGGGATAAAGTAAGAATGCAAAGCAGCAAATGCCCCATCTAGCAGGAGACCAGATAATGTAACCACTGTCAAACAAAAGTGGTTATTTTGGGGGTAGGATGTCAGAACGCTGGCTATGTGGGATGCAACTAAGATTTTTAAAGACTTGATCAAATTTAAATTATAAACAATTTGGCTTGTCAGAAAGTGTGTGTGTGTGTGTGTGTGTGTGTGTGTGTGTGTGTGTGTGTGTGTGTGTGTGTGTGTGTGTGTGTGTGTGTGTCTGCATGTGAATGTGCAAAGCAAGCTGAAATAATATTACTGTGA
Source organism: Protopterus annectens (assembly GCF_019279795.1). Lineage (NCBI taxonomy): Eukaryota > Metazoa > Chordata > Ceratodontiformes > Protopteridae > Protopterus > Protopterus annectens. The sequence goes on from NC_056743.1 coordinate 1,585,095,797, forward strand.
CTTGAATTTCTTTCACTTGATCACAGTCAATCATCAATGGTTTACCCAGATAGGAAGTAGTTATTCTGGAGGTATGAAGGGATGATGTGTGAAAAAGCATTTAATACTTAACAATCCTGTCATCTCACTTAAATGATTGCTAATCTAGTTTATTAGGATAGAGGGTGAGTGAGTAAATTGTAGCATTCAGTAAGTTACATTATGCGGGGTATGTCAGTGAATGGTAGCAAACAGCAAGCTACGTTATGTGGGGGTGGGGGTGGGAAGGCAGTCTGTGTGAAGAAAAAATGACTGTTGATCTGGCTTGTTGGATAAAGTACATCTATGCATGTGTATATATATATATATATATATATATATATAGAGAGAGAGAGAGAGAGGGGGTGGGGGGCGTAGTTCAAAATGTAGACACTCACAAGTGATTTACTTGGATTTCACAAAGGCATTTGATTATGTGCCCCTTGGGCACATTCTTTACATCTTATCTAGTTTGACTGTTAATCAGTTTAAGCGGATTACTGAATGACTGCATGGGAGAACATTCAAAGTTAAAACTGAAGATACTTATTCAAAACAAAGGCAAGCATCAATTGGGATACCTCAAGGCTTTGTACTAAGGCCTCTGTTATTTAATATATTTATGTCTGATTTTCCAACTAATTGCAAGATTCTACTTAGTAAATTTGCAGATAATTCAAAAATTGGGACAATTACTAATTCTGTTAAAGATCAAAACAAGTTGCAAGGTTATCAAGGCAAATTGTTTGAATGTGCTAGAGGAAAAATATGAAATTTAATGCCACCAAAACTGAAGTATTGCACTTTAGTTGTCAGAACCCATGCTTTTCTTGTGCGTTGGACAATGTTTTACTAGCAGACGAAAATAAAATTAGGGACTTGTGAATAATTATGGATACCCTGAGTTATGAGACTAACCTTTCATTGGTCATCGAGAATTGCTACACAGTTATTAGGGATGCTATGCATACCGTCCTGATTAGACAGTATTGGTACCTATTTAAAAAAAATGGTAGTTAGGCCTAACATTGAATATTTTGGTGTCGCTTGTGTTTATTGATTTACAGATAACCAAGATGGAGAGAATACAGATGTTTCATGAAAAAAATTGTTAGTTTGAATCATGTAAAAATAAAGATAAATTGATGACGCTGTCTCTATACTCTATCAATTATTCATTGTTACATGGTTATCATGTAATTATTATTGTAATTTTTTATATAATCCCAGCTTTTGTCAGCTACCCTAGGTATAGAAATAGTTCACCATACAAGGAGTAACACTTTTTTGTGGAAAATCTAGCTTACAGTTCAACTTCGGGGAGACATTATTTGTATTTTAAAGCTGGCAAATTATGGAATGACTTACCAGTGGCTATTAGAAAGGCATCTAGCCTTAATAGTTTCAAAAGATGTTTGGACAAATGGTATGTGATTAGGGTTAATGAGGCTAGTTAATTTACGGCAAACTTGTGTAAGGTTACTTTGTGGTCTAGGTAGTAAAACTTGTTTAAATGATTTCTTTCACAATGAATATACAACAAACCACTCAGAATGCTTAAAATGAATTTTTAATTAAACAAAATGTCTGAAACTGTGACATATTGATAAAAATATTTGAAATAATTACGAAAATGTTTGAAACAATATCCGAATCACATAAAATGCATAAAAAATGGAACACTAGTGTATTTTTTCACTATGTACTACTTTTCCACATTAACTAAATCTATTCAAAATATCCGAAGTATGCAAAGTGTTGGCAACTGTGTGAAGTATTACAGTGCAGTTATTTCACAAAGTACAGTTATTTCAAAGAATATTTCGCAAAGTACAGTCTTTTGAAGAGATTGTTGTGCATTTGAATATTACTACAGGTACCTGGTATGTGTGCATGTTTGTACATAGTTACAAGGGTCACGATTGCATTGTGTTTTACTATAATTTGTGGGCATGTCTGAAGAAATTTGCAGACCCACACCACTTGTGTTTGATAACAATATTGCAGAAAATTGGAGAGTGTTTGAGCAAGAATATGATATTTTCATACAGGCTGCTTTTTTTGACAAACACACACGTCAAGGCATTTATTCTGCTTAATTTAGCTGGTTCAGAAGCCATTGAAAGAGAGTGTTCATTTGTGTATGCACCTGCTGTGTTTGCAGGAGAGAGGGAGAACAATCATATTGTGATACCGGCTAAAACACGGGAAGACCCTGAATGCTTAAAATCTAAATTTAAAGAAATGTGCAACCCCCAAACAAATGTTACAATGGAAATGCACTTATTTTTACACAAGAAATCAATAACCTGGTTAAACTTTTGCAGCATATATAACTGACTTGAGAAATAAGGCTAAAATGTACAGATCTGGTGATTTAATATATGAGCTGATAAAAGACAGGCTTATGTGTGGTATTAGTAATGACACAGTGAGAAAGATTTTGCTTTGAAACAGTGATTTAACTTTGAGTAATGCCATTAAGATTTGTCAGATATACGAGCTTACAGAAAGGCACACAAGTATGCTTACAAATGAGAGAGCAAACTTTCCACTACCTTCTGGAGCTAATGTAGATAGTATGCAGCACAAGGTTAAAAGATACAGGCCTAAGGGCATGGCAGCTTCATCAAAACCCAGAGCAATTTGAGTAAGGCCTAGAGCACATGCAGCAAAGCACAGGGGTGACTCAGCAAACCTGTGGCAAGCCTCATAGACAACTGTCATAATTGTGGTGGAAACCACAAACCAAAACAAGAGAAGTGCTTAGCTTTTGGTCAGCAGTGCCAGTCTTGCAATAAGTGGAATCATTTCAAAAGGTTTTGTAAATCAAACAAGGCACATTCTTTTATTAAAAGGCAAGTTGATCAGTTTATAAAGCTGCAACCCAACTTTTTATGTTAATGGTGTGTCTGTGCTTGGTGAAACAGTCAATGCAGTAGATTTATGGGTAAAGAATGAAATCTTTTGTACTGTTCGGATTAATGGGAGTCCCATAGAGTTCAAAGTAAAGACTGGTTCAAAGTCCAATGTTATATCAGCAGAAACGTTTGTTAGAGTAAAAGCTGCAGAACAACTTGATTTGACAAAGTGTGCGAAGCTTGTTGCTTATGGTGGTGAAGAGATTTCATCTGAAGGCTCAGTAGTTCTTTCAAGTTACTCTGCTAAGAACAGCTATGACTTGCATTTTTGTGTAGTCAAGAGACACATGCAGTCATTTTTAGGTCTCAGAGACAGTTTGAAAATGGGATTGCTTTCATTTAATAAAGAAGTCCACCACGTAAGCTTGAATGATAGCTCAAATTTCACCTGAACTATTTTTTCTGAGTATGCTGATATTTTCTGCAGACATACTCGGCAAACTCACAGTTGTATACTCCATGAAGTTAGACCCAGAGGTCAGCCCAGTTATCAGACCAGCATAAAAAGTTCCAGTAGCTATGCAGAACAGGGTCAAAGCTTTCCAAGACAGAATGGTGCAGCTATGAGTAATTTGTCCAGAAGAAAAATAAACTGAATGGGGATCCTCCATGGTAGTTTCTCATAAGAAAAGCTCAGATTATAAAAGAATATGTTTTTGATCCAAGAGACTTGAACAAAGCATTAAAAAAAAACTCATCATCCTTTGCACACAGCTGAGGAATTTGCTGTCCTCATGCCAAATGTCACAGTTTTTTTCTGTCTTAGATGCAAAGAGTTCATTTTGGCAAATTTTGTTTGACCGAAAATCTTCATTGCTAACTACATTCGGTATTCAATTTGGGAGGTACAGATTTCTGAGAATGCCATTTGGAATAAATTCTGCCAGTGAAGCCTTTCAGAGTGCCATGGAACAAATTTTTTCTAGCTATCTATGTGCTATTATAGTAGATGATATTCTTGTAGGAGGCAATGGTGAAGTCAGACATGATAGAAACCTCAAGAAAAGTTCTGGAAAGAGCTTGTGAAGTGAATCTTAAGTTAAATCCTCAGAAGTGTAAATTCAGGCTACAAGAAGTTACTTATGTTGGGCATCTATTTACCAGTTCAGGCTTATGACCAGATCCTGCCAAGCAAACAGCAATTCTTGAGATGCCAGCTCCAGCCAATGTCCAAGACCTACAACATTTTCTTGCCATGGTCAACTATATAGGCAAGTTCATTCCAGATTTAAGCCAACTTTCAGCACTAAAAGAACTGACATGCAAAGATGTAGCCTGGTCCTGGTCAGAACAACACCAACATGTATTTGATGTCTTAAACAGAGAATCACCATTCCCCAACTCTACGATACATGATGTTCACAAATCAGTTACTCTTTCCTGTGATGCTTCTAAGTTTGGTCTTGGGGCAGTCATTCTTCAAGTGGGTAGACCAGTAGCCTATGCACTGAGAACTCTTACTCAAACCAAGATGCAGTATGCCCAGGTTGAGAAAGAACTCTCGGCAATTGTATTTGCATGCTCGAAGTTTCATGATTATATTAATGGCCAACTTTCCATTCCACTTTAAGATATCTGTGGCTACTGTGTTTCTAATGCTTAAACAGTCCACTTCTGCTGTGCTGATGATGCCATAACAAGGCTGAAACATGCATGTCTACAGCTAGTGGGATTTGGCTTAATTGGCCTGAATTTGTCCGTTAAATGACTTAAGAAATACGTCATGGACATTCAGAATCACCATATAGCTGAAACACCTGATGTACTTAAGGGTCATTTGCATATATCTATTTTGCCTCTAATACAAGAGGTTTGAGGAATCACACAGTGGAAATTTTAGCTTGGCTAGAATTTTCTTTTAGTTTTACTGATTGGTCTTTCTGAGTGACCTCTTTACTCATTGTTTTAAACTTGCTAAATCTCATAAACTTTCCCCGCAATGATCATCTTGGTTCACCTGCCCAGAGACATGTCAGGACAAACCAGAGCCTCATTACCAACCAGTAGCAATTTATTGGTTTCATGTGCTGAAAACAACAAAGCAGTGAAAGCCCAACTGTTAAAAAAGCTTTTCCCCAGAAGTCCTACTATGGTTAAGTCCAGCAAACTGCTCCATTCATTGAAAGAAGGGGAGATAGTAAGGATGCAGACAACAAAGATTTTGATCACATTGGATTTGTGAAAAGATTATGTCAAGAGCTGAAATCGTGCATCATGGAATCACAAGGAATGGAATTTAGGTGGAATCAGAAGCATTTATTACCAGTGTATGAGCCAGTATTACAGCATCTTGCCTGGAATAAAGACTCTAATTCTCAGACTAACTTGTTGAATGTTCCTGTTCCAAAGGACATTCTGTCAGCAATCGCTGTTCCAGAGAATATCCTCAAGAGTACTGAAGCAGAACATTCCCCAGTGACAGTCCCTGTTGCTAAACCCAGTCCTAATTATTACATTACCAGATCAGGTCGCATTTCCAGACCTAGTTCAGAAACGCGGCAACCTGGACATGGATGTTGTTTTGTTTATTATTGTCTGTATAATTGCATGCCTATTCACATGACATTATCAATATGGGACAGCTCAGTAAAGAGGGAGGATGTAGATCAGAGTGTGTGATATGCCTTTAAGAAGCATTCCAGTCAGTGGCATGGGCATATATCTACTGACCACGTGCAAGCAAGAGTGCCATTTTGAGTGAGCAGCCAGAGTGATAGCATGCCTGTGTGTAGTACTCAGCTAGTTTAAGTTTAATGTTCCTGCCTTCCTATCCATCCTGAATTGTTGTATGTAATAAACTACTTAAATGAACACCCATGCCTCATCTTCTAATTGAGATGTACAAGACAAGTGACAATGTTGACACATCAGAATGCAGACACTCAAAATACAGACAAAACCAACATTTAAATTTTAGCAAAAAAACAGGCAAGTACTCTACTTTTTTGATCAATTTACACTAAAATACACTTAAATGAAACAAGAAAACAAAACCCTAAACCATACCAATACCACAGAACATGGCTTGTCTGAATAGTGATAGAGTTAAAGAAAACTTTTTCTATGGTAAGGTGTTTGGTTCGGGTTAGGGTTAGTTTTAGGGTTAGTATTAGTAAGGTAGTGAAGGGGGAGAGTTCCCCTGCATCACCTGAGTAATACAGGCTAACACTAACTCTAACCATGCCCCTGCTTTTAACCCTAACCCTGTACTTTACCTTAGAAAAACCCTTTCTGTAACACTACCACTTCACAAGACAGGCTCAGGCACAGAAACATGCATCAACAAACATGCACAATACTAAAGCTATCTCTGTAGCTAAACCTTACCCTAATCCTAACCTACCAACACTTGCACAAACACATTCCCAGCCCTAATACCAACCCGCTTACCTGTTTCTACATTCTGAACTGTCAACATTCTCCTCTGTTAACATCCTGACAGCGTCCTTCTAAATGTCAACATCCTGAACAGTGCATGTATGTATATGCATGTGTGTTCATGTGTTATGTGATACATATTAAGGCAACATGATTCTTCTAGAATTTCTTTCACCTGAATGCACTCAAACAACAGTAGTATGCATAGTCAGAAAGTGATTATTTTGAGAGGGTGGTGAAGTAGTCCAGAATGCAAAATGATCCTTACAATCACTTGCTTACACAGCATCATTCTGGTTTGTCAAGGAAAGATTGTGTGTATCTATGAAATGCATTAACATGGTGTGACACCGCAACACTGGCTCAGTAATTAAGGTGTCTCAATCCTCACCACTAGCACCAGTGGGGGACGTACAGTGGGCGGATGACAAGTACACATACAGTATTTCCAGATACAGCTCTCTGCATCAAGTGCAATTTCCCTTAAGAGCACATAGAGACTACAGTTAGTCCGGGGCTGGATTTCTCCCTCTTTCTCCATGTCCCCAGTAAGACTCTCCACTGGTACAGCTATAAAGTTGAGATCTCAGCTGAGTGGCCAGGCCAAGACCTCCAGCACCCTCTCTGGCTATCCAGTGCTTGGTGTTCCTGCCCAAGTAGCTGACACACACACTCCTTGAAGTTGGGTTTACACACACACACACACACACACACACACACACACACACACACACACACACACATATACACACACACCTGGGAAAGGCTGGAACAGGTTTACTAGCTATGCCCCCGTCTGCCCAGACTATAAAGTAGTTATCACTGCCACCAGCCATGTCCTTATCAGCTACTTTAAGGCCCTTAACAAAGGGTGTCCAATCTTAATGTGCAATGTTACTATTAATACAAATGGTGATTTGCCCAAGAGCAATGCTATTAGGAGTGGCCTACACAGTGTCACCAAATAAATATGCAAGTACTCTCAGAACTTAAAATGTCTCACAAATATCAGACACAATGATAGGTTTAAATATATTTAATAACAAATAATAAAAGAACAAGAAAATATTCAGTAAATAACCACAGTTACACCAGAGTTCAAAATCACAAGAAATATTTAAAACAACATTGCAGGCCAGTCTGAAATAAATAAAAACATATAAGCTATACTTCACTATATTCCTGACTGAATCGAAGAGAAATTACTGTACCCTAGTTAACTTACTTACAGAGCAAGCAGGCAGATGTGGTGAGTGGAAATTCTTGTCAGATCAAAGACAAAATACAAAATGCTCAGTCTCTCTCTCTGAGAGTTCTTAAATTAATAGTTCAAATATTACTGCTGATGTAGCTTGCAGCATGACATCACTTCTTGTCATCTGACTATCCAAAGTGAAACTCCCCACTGACACAGTTGTTAGCATTTAGCATCTACTTGTGAAAATATATAAACAAGGACTTCTCTTAGATCTAAAGCAGATTCTGGAAGTCATAAAACAATAAACACTTCCAGGACAATACAAAAAACTTTTAGTTCTAGGCATTGTGTCTGTCACTGCACTGAAACTGAGAGATAACGTCTTTTGTTTATGGCCCAGCCATAAAGTAACTTAATTTCAACTATTCTTCTGAAGTTTTGCAAGATAATCTCCTGTGTTCCAGTTCCCCTGTTGAAATGTACACATCTAAACAGTTACAATAGTATATATACATTTCTGTTCAGTACTTTACAAAATATCTCTTCAGCACATCTGTACAATATAACATACATTTCTAATACATCTGTAACACAGGCATATGAATCATGTTGATATTCACAAATGACACATAACCATTTACAAAATTCCAGACAGCTGTGCTGGCAGTATCTCCTTTTGTTACACATGACCAAGATTTTTTTTCACTTGACCATGTTCAAACATCAGTGATGAATCCATCAGAAGAGGTTGATTTTTGGGAGTGAGGAAGCATTCCATCTTTATCTGAAATTAACTAATTGCTGATCTTGCTTCTCAGAGATTGTGTGTGCGTGCATGTGTGTGTTTGCATGTGGATGTGTTTGTATAGGTTTGCATGTGTGCACATGTGCTTATTTGAAACAAGCTAAAATACATGTCTTACTATGTTTAGAACTTCTTTCACTTTATCACAGTCAAACATCAGAGATGTACCCAGTCAGATAATAATTATTTTGGGGTTGTATGGAGATAGTGTGTGTGTTAAAGTAACTGATCACCAATCTGGCTAGCTACAGAAAGTGTGTGTGTGTGTGTGTGTGTGTGTGTGTGTGTGTGTGTGTGTGTGTGTGTGTGTGTGTGTGTGTGTGTGTGTGTGTGTGTGTGTGTGTGTGTGTGCGCGTGCGCGCATGTGTCCGTGTATGTGTGTTTGTGTGTGTATTTGTGAAAAGATAAAATCCATTACTCTGGCCAGAATACATTTCACTTTATCTCTTTCAAACATCAGAGATGTAGCCAGTCAAAAGGGTGACATTTTGGGAAAAGTTTTGTGCAACAGAAACTAATCAACACAATAAATTGATTACAGTTAAATGATCTATGTCCTGGGTTGTTAGTAGAAGTCTATTGGAGAGGGGGGGTTCTGTGTTTCAAAAATAAAATCATCCCATAAAGAAGGCATAGTCCTCTGGGAGAGTTTGAGTGAAAATGGAGCTGAAATTATTATTTACTTGTATTTCATGAAGTCCATACAGACAGAATAGCACACTAAAAAACTGTTACTGATATTCATCATAGAAATAGTTTCAGTCTGTTTCTTAATGTTATAGGTACTAAAAACTGTTGCTCAGATTGTCAGTAACAGCTAAACCATTAATTCTTGGAGATTTTAGATATTTTACTGATGTGTTTGAGTCTGGAACCACTAAAACCTACAGAATATTTCAGGTTTCATACAAGTAAATGATACAAGAATCGAACCATTTTGCAACATAATGGCAAACCTGGAAAAATAAACTAGGTGAACACCACCAAGTTAGTCAGCAACTAGAAAGTAGTTTTAGAAATGGATGTATATGTGGCCAATAGTGAGAGAACAGACAAAAGACAGTTGTTAATAAGATCTGATTAAACAGTAAGCAGTAAACATACTGCTATCTGTGGAAATAGCTGCTACAGCTATATGTGAACTATGGCAAGATGTAGTCAAATATACAGTTAACAGAATGTCCTGTAGGTCTCCAGTGATATAAGCATACCTTTACTAAGGTAAGATGATGTACAGACTATATTTCACTGGTTCATACAAAAGAACTGCAAGGATTTCAGCAATGTGCATTCTACTAGAACCATGGGTATAGATAACAAGACTTCTGTTCTTTTCAGGTTCCCGTGTCTCAGTTTCAAATTTAACACAGCTGCCACAAGTACCCCAGTGGGTTGTAGATATTGTTAAAGACACTTTCCAGGGCTTCAACATATTCACAGATTTGTTTGGCATGTCTTTTTTCTATCTGTTTAATTTTGTAATTTACATAACTTATGTTATATATAATCTCAAAGAGTTCCTGCAACTTTGCTAAAAATTTGATTTTGCAGAGGGAACTAAAACCACTACTTGGTCCCTGACCCAGAACTCAAAAGTCCTATCTTTCTGGTTGTATAGCCCCTGTTGGGTGGCCGCTGCCCTTTCCATATGCACTTGAATTATGGACATCATTACCTTTTTTGACTCATATACTACTATAATGGTCCAGTATGCTTTTCTAATGAGACCTTTCCTCTTACTATGTCTCTTTAACAATATCTAACAACCTACTGGGGTACATGTGATAACTATAGTACTTCTCAGATGGCAAATAGGAAGTAAGGCAGAAGATTATCTCAACTCTTCCTGTCCTCCTCGATTACCTTTCGTACCATGAATTTTAGAATGCTGTTGAAGTGGGGATATGCTGAGATCCTGAGCTGTTGTATGTTAAAACATTAAAATAGGTTATGTATAATTTTACACCTAAACAGGGTTTACTGATCAATAAATAAGTATTTCCTCCTTAGTGAATACTACTACTAGCTATCTTGTTATATAGCTTCGTCACTGATTTTTGCATTGACATTGCTTCTGCATATTTGGCAGCATAGTCTAGGATTACCAATTTATATTGGAATCCATTACAGGAACTAAACAATGGTCCAAAGATATCATGGCAATCGGCTCAAAAGTTAACTCTACTGTTGGAATGGGAAAAAAAGTGGATTTTTTTTAAGCCATGTGTGTGGAGCTGTTTTCTAGTACTCAAGGCACCTGTACAAAAAAAAAAAAAAAAAAAAACAGCATATCTTAGCCTGGCCAGTTCAACCTGGTTAAAACTATATCCTTTGTTTTGTCCATATCGATGTGGCCTCCAAGTACATGGCTAATGGGTCGGTCTAGTCACAAAGATCCTGAAGGGTCTGGCTACCAAACAGCTGAATAAACATTGTCTCTTTTTATTTACTGTATAAATTAAGTAATTTTGTAATTCTAAATATGGATAGGAAGTTTGGATATCTGTGGTAGGTTCATCTACCATAATCTATTACTCAAAGTTTTATCTTCTCATTGGGCCTTTTTTAAATGAAGCCATCTCCCCTGAAGATTAGATAAGCAGGGTTTCTTCCTCAGTCGTTTATTATGTGGTAGAAGGGTCTGACTCTACCCTGGCTAGCACAGGCACTGGGATTTCAGTATCATACCCATGTCCAGGAAAGATAGTTCAAAAATACTCACTGCACTCAGCTGTTCCCATGCTTTTAGACTTATCACATCTTTTTATGAGTGAGATTTAATATCCAACTTCTCTTTCTTTCTTAATAGTTTTCATACTGTTTGTTCAGAGTTTGCTACCTCTTTCCTGCTTTTCTTTTCTCCTGGAAGTCTATGTAAATAGCTGCTGTAGATGTTTGTGAACTATGGCAAGCGGTACTCAAGTATATAGTTAACAGTTAACTTTATTTTACCTGAGCTCTCTCATAGCGTGAAGAGATTCCAGTAATGTTTGTTTTTCCATAGCCTTGTTTTTCATTTCTGCCTTTATATCATGGTTCTCTAACCTCAGTCTAGTATCACTCCTGTCTGTAAACATTTCTTAGTTTCTGAGGGGCTGGAGGGTCTTTTCCCATTTTTCTACCCATTTCCTTGTTTCCCTTAAGGCTCTGTAATATTGTTCATTGGCTTTTGCTGTACCAAGGTATGTTAATGCTCACAACTTTTGGAAGTTCTCTTTGCCCTGTCTCAGAAGATTGCAAAGGTAAGGGTATGGACACTTTATCCTAAGTGCCATTCCCTCAAGTCGTACGTGTGGTTAATTAAAAGGACAACTTCCTTCCTAGTATTTCCACAGTTCTTAAAGGTGAGGAAGGGCTTCCTAATTATCACATCATAAGTTAAACATGAGACTACTGCAAAATACCTTCCCAAACTCAATTTGCATCTCCACATGGGCAATAAGGTATTGTGTCTTGTCTTCATGGATGCATACTACTTCCATAGCCTTTTTTGCAGTCTTCACTTACCAGTATGCTGTTCCTTTAGAAAGATAACCATACTACCAGAATCTAACAGTCTCTGCACTTCTTTCCTATTAGCTAGTACAGCACAATTAATTAATTTGGTAGTTGCACAGTAGCAGATTATAGTTCTAGCTATTCTAATAGAGGTTGTATCACATTTCATAGGTTTTATATCATTTACATGTATCTTGGTAGGTCTGACATTCACAACAAAATTAATTTAACTATAATATAGAATTTATCAATGTGCCCCATTTTCCCACAATTAAAACAAAGTATGTTTGCAACTGCCCCTTTGGATAAGTGCTTTCTCTGTCACTCTAGGTTACTGACTTGTAAAAACTTTCATCACGTGCCATTCCCTCAACAAAAGTGACAAAACATTTAGAATCTTTTGGATTTGATTGGCACACCCACTTTTTAATTATGTCAGGTAATGACTGAAACTGTCAATCACTAATATCTTTATCAGTGTTTCTTTACTATTATGACTATATGGGTCTAACCAAAAATGTTCTATGTGCTTTAATTCATACGACTGAAACCATACCATTCTGTTTTTGGAAAACGTCCACTCGTGAAATGCTGGAGCTTGGGTATCTGCTATGAACCCCTCTTGCAAGCATTTATTTACTTTCTTAGAGTCCTTATAGTTTACTCTTTTCATATCTTTGAACACTCAGATAGGATATTCCAACAGCTGTGCAGAAAGTATCCAAGCCCATTTGCCTTAATCAATACCTCATGGCTGGCAATCTCCTCAAAACTGACTATGGAAGTCTCCAAATATTCCTCCTGAATCAGTGACATCAGTGGTGGCATGGCTCTTGACATCACAATAGGTTTTACAACAGCTACCATTCTCTCTTCAGTGGCAGTGATTGCGTGGAGGAGTTGCAACACAATAGTCAACTTGTCAGCAATGCAGAAGTAGTTGGTTTCTCACATAAATAAGACAGAGATTTCCAAAGCATGTACACTGTCTCAAGGACACAGTATAAACCTACATAGCAGGTATACAATCTCACTCACTGTTCAAGGCTCTGCAGCAGGCACTCTCTTTCATAAATTTAGCACAAAGATTGAAAGCAAGTACGCACTCTGGAAACACAGTGCATGCTTCTGAATATATTGCACCACATGGATTAGAATCTATTATACTCTCTCAGTAATGCAGCACAAACTTGCAACACAACAAATGAAAACATCTGTACTTAATTTTAACTGACTGTGGTGAGTTTCAGTAACGCAGTTAACACAAAAGGTTTTTCAGCACCACAGACACAGGAAATATGTCTCTACAAGACAATTCTGTTTACTTGTCAGCAACAGGTTAAAATGAATTTCAGAAAAAAAGTGTTAACTTTATTCCCACATTCTCCACCATTGTGGAAAACTAATGTAGCTGTCATTATAGTCTCTTATAAAAGTTTTATTTGTAGAACCTAAATGAAAAGTTGGTTTTACTAGTATAAAAATTAACATATGTGGTCATAAAAAAAGCAAAGTACACTACCTTGCATTGAATTCAGGTATTGAATCCAATTAAAAACACAAAGTCTCTGGTTCTTATCTTCCCATGCAAGTGGGTTTGAGGTCTCTTTCTCTGCCAAACAGTCCTTGAAAATATTCTTTCTCTAGATCCATTGTTCTAGGCCTCGAGTACACCTTCACCAAGGACAATAACTCTATTTTAACACAGTCAGACTCCTCTGACTCTTCTCCAGCTTCTGACTTGAGCTACATAGTTTCTTCTTTTATTTGCCCTTGCTGACACCTGTTTCAATTGTCAGCTATACCTCAGGTTCCCCTTAAAGAGATATCTTTTATACACTTAGTCATCACAAGCAACATTAGCATAAAGTTTATGGAAACATACATTCAGAAACGTTACTGGTGTAAACCACCCTCTCTTTCTCTTTCCCCTGTCCCTCTAGCTATATGCATAATACATACATAATGTTCAATGTGGTCAACCAACCAGCATGTTTCTGTAAAGAAACCAGCATATCAGGAGAAACTCCATGCAGACACAGGTGAAAGCATGCAAATTCTGCACTTACAGTTTAGTATGGTCAATAAGAAGCTTGCTTAGAATTTCTGAAAATAAACTGGTACACTAGGAGAAATTTCATGCACACACAAGGAAAGCATGAATATTCTGCACATACAGTAATCAGAAATCAAGCCTAAATCCGAGACCCTAGAACTGAGAGTGAAATATCTTACTAATTAGACAGAAAAAATGGATGATGAAACTTATGATATGTGTGTAGAGCTACAAGGTATGTTTGATAATTGCAGGCAAATTATTTCAGGCAGATTTTCCCCCAGAAATAGCCATAAGTGGAGTTAAATGGAGGGACTTAATTATCCATGATATTGTGTAAGAGCATACAAAGCTGTTTTCTCAAATATAATTACAAAAGACAGAGGTGTTAATATAGACTTACAAGATAGAGACAGTAGCTCTTGAAGGCAAAATTCATTTTCCTGTGGATGTGAAGGGAGGGCACATTGCAAATGATTAGCGTGTGTGATATGAGGGCAACACCAATTTAACTGGGAGTCGACACGAAAAGCTGAGTTAGAATAGAATGCTAATTAAGAGGCTGTAACAACCAAATAAGACACTACCAAACTGCTACAAGAGAGAAACACTGTTGAAACTGTTAAGGGATTCTAACCAAGTTTTTACCTTAGAAATGGACACAGTGAAGGGCATGAAGCCTAAAGCTGAAATGAAGAGTAATTTTAGCTCAGATTTTCATACTGTTGGAGGGTGGTGCCCCACACTTTTAGGCTTAAGGGGGAGTTGAAATTACAAACGCTGTAAAATGTTGGTAAGCTGTGTTTTATAAGTTAGACTATAATAAGTAAATAAGTAGTAGTAATACTACTAATAATAATGTATTTGTTAACTACACAAGCCCACTGGACACACAACCCCTTTTCAGGAATGACCAGTGAACAATGTCTAGTAAATTGACTTGCTCAAGGTCACACAGTAGGCAGATGAAGGTTTAAATAATCAAACCCTGTACCACAGGAAGTATAGCTCACAACCTTAGCCCTCTATGCCAACTGCTAGACAAACTAGACCTATTGTTCCTGGTTTAAAAAAAGGTAAAGTCTGTTTTGCCTATATATGCTTCAATAAATTATTTTTATTTGTATACACCTTATGCCTTTGAGTGCTGGCTTGTGTGTTTTTTTGTGGACTTAGTAATTTGGGGCAGTGCACCTGCCGTACTTGCAGGAGCCTTTTATTGTGTATCAACTGAAAAAAAAGGTTGAGCTGTAAAAGTGGCGGAGTTTGAGTTGGAAGTTGTGCTATCTTTCTACGAGTCAAATTTGCACTACCATGCCCAGCTCTGTGGCAAAGTCTGACTTCCATTTCCATTTCACTTTGAAGTCGCACTACCATGCTGTTAACAAGAGAAATGTTAGTTTTCTACAAGGATGAAATGGTACATTAGACAGGTAAACTATTGCCATAAATTTGTAATAAACCTCTCTGCAGTTTTGTGTCCCTTTAATTCACTACTGCAGAATGAACCACTTTGGAAATAATTGAGGGAATGTGAAGAGGCTTTCAAGGCATCAAAGAAAACGATCACATCAGTCAAAGTATTTACCATTTTATTCCTGCTTTGCCTACGGAACTGAATATAACAATTCACATAATGAAAACAGTGCAATTTTATTATGCAAGATCTAGTGAAGACACAGTGCATTCTTTTCATGATAATTGCTGAAAACCCAAAGAAACTACACAGAGAAAGACAGAGAAGACCTTAATCTGGTATGGAGTGTGAAAAAATGTAATCAGTACCTATATGGAAAGATATTTACAATAGACATCTATCCCCCTTCACTGGTATCCATTTTTAAACCCAGAAAATGTTTATCTATCATGAAAACAACTTGGTTACAGAGTTGACCTCATTGTTAGGGCACTGGTCTGCTGTCAGAGCTCATTAATATTATCCTGAACACAAAGAAACTAAGCAACATTGAATACAAAATAACTAAACAACATACAAGGGCAGGGCTGACAGTTTTGTCTGCCTAATGAGAAACAAAATGTATAATGGACTCTATACATTAGAACTGCTTATAAACAGTTACCATTGGTAAATTCCATTATCAGGCGAGAAACTGAGAATGGCTGAAAGATAACGCAAGAATACAAGTAAATAGTAAAAGGATAGCCTGGGGGTATAATGTCTTGCTAATTTCAGTGTCTCCTTGCTGATTACTAAAATGTGCACTAGAATTATGTCCTACTGCTAATTACCAATATGAACTAATACATGTATATATCCAATAAAAGAAATGCTTACACTAAATCTATGTGTAGCACATTAACTCTTACACTGTAGCTAGCACTAAGTCAGCAAAACTACGTTCTATGTGTATTTCCATGAAAGTGCTACAAGGATGTCAGTTACAAATAATTTACCCACATATTTCCTTACTCAAAACTAAGTCCTAACCATTTTGTGAAAATCAGTATTGTAAGGAAGCACACTGTATGTATACTTTATACTATATCCTTGCCCTGTCAGTCACGTGTACATTGTGGATTAAACACATGCATTCTACTTACTTTTTACTTTGTTTCTGGCAATACTTAAGCCCTGGGCTGTGGCTGAAATGGGTTATCTGTAGTCAGTCCACTAACCCAGTAAATTAACAAATAATAAAGAAATAAACAGAAGTACCCTGCTTCTGCAGCAAGGAAGGAACAATTACCTGTGTCTAAAGCACGTTACTGTCTGGATCCAGAGTAATGGTTTGGATGCTCTCCATGAGGGACAGTTTTGCTTGGTAAAATGAAGTCCTTTAATTGCAATTTAGTATGACTTGAGATAATCAAATCAATGACTTACCTAAAAACTGCATACGATACCAAATGGTCCATAATGCACCTTCACAAGTGCTACTGTAACCCTAGGAGTGGCTTCCAATATCATGTCAATGCATCTATGTTACCTTTATAGGGTGTTTCATGGACATAATTACTTCTAAATGCAGTGGCTGTGTATTATAAGTGGCTACAAGTTGTCTGAATGGCCTCAATCATCTGCAAAAAAAAATAACAAAAAAAAATGACAGTTTCATTATTAAGGGCTATGTTTTCTATAGACTGGTTTCTTGAGCAAACTGTGAATTATAAAGGGCTGTAGGTTACATCAGAAGGGTTTAAAACTGTAGTCAAGCAAGATGGAATCAAACTTACATCAATGTCTCACTATTCAGACGTGAGCTAGCAGAATGGTTTTCACACATTTTTATGAAGCCTATAAAAGCAAAGTACTCTGACAACAAATTATTTGTTCCACAGGACTGGAAGTTTTGTTTTTGTATAGAGAAATGTAGCTCAAGCAGTCTTGAAAGCTACAACTGCTATGCTGTTCCTGAACATCGGTTTAAAGTCAGGACTAGACATGCTGAAATATGCAAGAAAATTAGTACATGTACAACAATTACAACACACGAACAGGATGCACTTAAACATTTTCCCCAGGCCACTGTGTTTCAGTAAGAGAGTAAGGAAATGACAAATAAGTGTCAGACCTTTGTCTGTCATACCTTTGATGTTGGACATGAGATATGAAGGCAGTAGCATATGGACCATATATAGTAAATGCCCACCAACCTGCTAGTCCACAACTTGTATGCAGATGCTTTAGCTTTAGAGACATCAAGTGATCAAGATGCTAGAACAGTAGTGAGAACTACTCATCTCCCTCCCAACTCTTAGTGGGATAAACAACATGTACCCCTCTCCAACAGTATTTGATGACTGTTGGCATAACTCAAGATTGGTGAAACATGGTAAACTACAACCTTGGCAAGAAAATGATGAACGACAATGGTTATTCCTTAAGGAAAATGAGTGATCAGGTCTTTAGCCAGAGAAGGCTAGATGAGTAAGTTTATTGTTCAATGCTGACCAACAATAATGTGAGTAGTTATACTCCAGTCAAGAAATACCCCAGAGGATCTACCTAGGTCACTTTCTATTCCAGCATTCAAGGCTGGTATGTCCCAGTTAATCTTTGGAAAGTTTATGTCCTATACAATCATCTGCCTTCATTTTGCTGTTTACATGATTATTTATCATAAATTTAACACATAATTAGATTCCACATCCAGCGACTAGCAGCCAGAAATCTCCTTTAACCTCTCCTGTCTTCATCTCAGTACTAGTGTGGTAGCCCTTCTTGTAGTCCCATATTTTCTTCCTCAACCCCTTGTTTAGTGGCTTAATCCCTTCCCTTCTGTGACATACAGTGTTCTTCTCTCACACTTTGCTTCTCCTGTACACACTGTATCATGTGACTTTCATGTCCTAGTCTTGATATTCATTTGCCAATGCCTTCACCCAAAAACACACACTCCATCCACTTTTCCCTTTAACATCAGTATATGCACTTTGCACATTGGTACCCAAGCTCCTTGCATTTTGTATCAACTTCCATCATTCTCTTCTATCTCTCCTACTCCTCTTCTCCCCTTCTTCTCGCTTATCTTCCTCCCATCCCTCTATTATCATCCCACCTCTCTGTTCTCCTGCGTGTTTCTTGTACTGCACACTTCTTCCACTCTTCCATCTTCATTTAAAGGCAGTTTTGGCTTAATAGTGTTCTCACTACTGTTGTTCGATATTCCTTTTATGCTGGACTATAGTCACTCTGATTAAACTTGCCTATCAAGTCTAAGACTCAATAAGGCAAGTTTAATCAGAGCAAGGATACCCATATGTAAAGATATCTACATGTTTAGGGAAAGAAAAAAATAATCGCATGCGAGTGGATTTCCAGGTATCTGTATGAGTCAAACTGTGTTATGTATGTCCCTGGTGGTCTGCAATTTATAACAGAGACATTAAAGATTGTTTATTGGCAGTGGCAAAGATCAACTGAGCATGCTTTGGGTGTACTAAACAATAATTCTGAGTCAGAAGTGTTTGATAGGTGCAGAGCTCAAAGTCATAGGGAAGGTTATTAATAAAAAAGGAAGATGGACAGGACCGAGTACTGAGCCCTGTGGAACACTGGACTGTAGAGCAGATAGAGGACTGTGCAGCTCTAAAGTGATAAGTTACTATGACAGACAGTTTTTAAACCAAGCTAAACATTCAGAGTAGAAGTCAGTGATGACAGTTTGTAGGAATGCAAGACTATGGTCAGCTGTATCAACAATTCATTTCAGGTCTACAAATATGGCATTTGTGTGAAGATTGTCCATATATGAGAAGTTGAAATTAGTAATCTGAAAACTGCAGAGATGATGAAATTGGGATGAAAACCATGTTGAGAGTTACAAGAGTTTGTGCAAATGTATCTAGAAATTTTAGCTATAGTTGAGAGGTTGGTTATGGGTCAGTGGTCTTCCAGTAGTGTTGATTCAGAAGTGTCTGATAGGTGCAGGATAATCATCGTCCCCTATTCCTTAAGTATTATACATCATTGTCCCCCATTCCTTAAGTATTATACATCATTGTCCCCTATTCCTTAAGTATTATACATCATAGTCCCCTATTCCTTAAGTATTATACATCATTGTCCCCTATTCCTTAAGTATTATACTATGAGAGTATGAAAAAGCTTTCAGATGCAACTCACTGGACTGATTATGACAGAAGATGAGCAGATTTTTTTCTTGGGGGAGGTGATTTAATGCACAGGCTGCAGGACTTAGTAGGTGATCTAGGTATAATTTTAGAAAGAAGACTAAACAGCTGTTCTAGATATGGGAAGAAACTGAAACATATGGATAAAGTTGTCTTTTATGGTTGGGAGTCTCATATTAAAAAAAGATAAGTAAGCAATAATGCTCAACAGGGTGAGTGATATTGTAGAAATAATGCCCACCCAGGAGAGTTCTGAGGCCCTTTGCTGCAGGTGGATGGCCTCTACACCCCAGGAAGGGCGTTATTTTCATAATTACACACACCCTGGAGGGCATTATTGCAACTAGAGAATGGACTGTCTGTAAAATTGTTATGTTTGACTTATTTATATTTTTTAATTACTATATTATTGTTTTTATATATTTTAACATAAAATAGTTCCTCTGCTTATGGTTCAAATTTGCTTTAGTTTCTGATGTATTAGAAATGAAAGCACTAAATCCTTTTAGCTTGTATATTTTATTGGATATTAAAGTGTTGAATTTAATTGACTGGGATTCCTTTATTGGTAGTAGAGCAGCAATTTTGGACATTTTATTTATTTATTTATTTATTTTACATTTGTTTACCGGGATAGTCTGACTGGATACATGTCCATTTTCAGTGGAGGCACGGGGAGAAAAGCTCCAAATACACAAACTTACATAGATTACGTAAGAAGTTCAATAACATTAGAAAATATAAAAAACAAAGTGATTATGTACAATGGCTTAATAGTGTTCCCTAGTAGGGACTCACAATTCTCATGGACAGACACAATTAAAAGTACGTAGTTTTCTCTAGTAGGGACTCACAATTCACATGGACAGACACAATTAAAAGCAAAAGACGTCAGATTAGATGCAGAGCTTGGTGACGTAGTTACATGTTATGATATTTACAGATTATGTTTTCAGTTTATAACTTAATCAGGGTTGGTACATGGGCAAAGCCAGCTCACTTTGAGATACTGTTTGAGGTTTTTTGTGAAGACACTTTTGGAGGATTGTAGGGTGATATACTTTGGCAACGAATTCCAGGTTTTGCCAACAAAGTTGGCAAACAGGGATTCACTAGCAGAGTTATTAGCTTTGTGGGTTTGTACTAGTAGTTTGTTGGCTGACCGTAGGGATCTCAGATTTCTATATGGTTTAATAATATTTACAAGTGAGGGGGTATTGTCAGGATGGTGCAGAATTTTGTGTTCTATTAAGAGTTGATTGAATTGAATTGAATTAAGCTGGGCAGTTCTAGCCACCCCAGTTGTTTCAGGTTCTGGCAGTGGTGGGTTCTATAGGTGGAGCCAGTGGCGAATCTGGCAATATGGTTGTAGCTATGGGACAACTTACCTAGTTCAGATTTGTTGAGGTTTGAGATTACAGGTGAGACATATAAAAGTGTGGAGAGGAGGTGTGACCGGGTGATTGCAGTCCTAGCCAGTGGGGTTAAAAAATGTATTGTTCCTATACAGTGAACCAAGTTTCTTACTGATGGTCTGTATGGTTTTGTTGACCTGTAGAGCAAATCTGAGACTATTGTCTAGGATAACCCCTAGAAGTTTGGTGTGTTGATCAGGGGAGATAGTGGTAACATTGATGGATGTGACAGAGTATGAAAGTGTAGTAGATCTACTAGTGGGGGTGAAGAGTAGAGGTTTAGTTTTATTGGGGTTCAGCAGTAGGCATTGGTTGGTGAGCCAGTTCTCAATGGTGTTAAATGTAGTTTGGGTTAGGATTTGCAGTTCGGATGGGGAGGTGGCTGAGCAGATCAGAGTGGAAACATCTGCATATTGAATACAGGTAGCTTTAGGGATAGCAGTGTGAAGCCTGTTGATAAAAATAGAGAAGAGTAGTGGGCCTAGTATGGAGCCTTGAGGGACACTAAGTGTGAGAGGTAGCTGGCTAGAGAGTTTGCCCTGCCATAGCACCGCCTGTTTTCTACCAGTCAGGTATAATTGGAACAACTGGATTGCATTCTTATTGAGAGAAATAGATTTTAGAGAAAGAATGAGAAGTTCATGGTTGACCATGTCGAAAGCTTTAGATCAGTCAAGAAAGAGGGCGGAGGATAGCCTATTGTCATTCCTGTTTTTGTTTATGTCATTAGTGAAGGAAAGGAGGGCTGAGGTGGTGCTGTGGTTTGGCCTAAAACCATGCTGGGAGTTGGATAGTAAGTTATTCTGTGTAAGGTATTGCATTAGTTGCTTGTGTACACATTTCTCCATTATTTTGGCTAGTGGGAAAATAATTACAATGGGTATAGTTGGATATGTCTGTAGAACTACCACCTTTATAGAGTGAGATGATGTGGGATATTTTCCAGAGGGAGGGGATAGCGCTTTCAGATAAGGTTCTGTTGATAAGGATAAATATGGGATATGCAATGGCATCTGCAACTATTTGTCAGTACTCTGCAGGGAGGAGGTCAGCAGCGAGGGTGGTAGGTTTTAGTTTTTTTATGAGTGTTTTGATAAAACTAGTGGATATTGGTTGGAAGCTAAACTGGGGGCGATTAGTCGGTAGATTAGGGGTGTGGTTTAAGTTTGTGGGGGTTAGTTGATTTGCTAGGGATTGGATAGTTTCAGTAAAAAAAGTTATTATAAGCACCAGCTATGGTCTCTGGGGAACTATGGGTGTGGTTAGCTGGGGTTGGGGTGGTAGAATGACCTGGATGAAGTAGCTGATTTAAGCCTGCTCAGAACTTTTGAGGGTTGTTTTAGTGTTTTTGTAGGAGATTCTGGTAGAAGCTTTTTTTAATCTAGTAAAATAGATTTTTTTTAGTATCATTCCTGAGTTGACGATATTTTAGATGGTCAAGTGGGGCTTTAGTTGTTCTCCAGCTGGCACAGGCTCTGTTTCTATTTTTGATTTTAGATTTGGTGTCTTTTGTGAGCCATGGTGCTGTGTTTGATCTAAATTTTATTTGTACGCGCCGGAGCATCGGAATCAAGGATACTTAGGAATTAAGTGTTAATAGATGCTTTAGTTTTGATCAGTCAACTGCTTTTAGTTTGTTTAGGAATATAGCATTGACAAAGTTTTTCCTGTTTTTAGGTGTTTTATATTTGGTCTGGTGAGGGTTTCCTGCCTTATGTTTTATGGTATAGGTTAGTAAATGGTCGCTAAGGTCTTTGGGGAGAGTGCCAGCTGTGTACAGTTGGAGCTGGTTATTAACTAGGATCCAGTCTATGATACTTTCCCTGTTGGTTGGTTTGTTTATCCTAGTGGGAGCGGTTATGGATTGTTTAAACTCAGAAAAGTTTATAGGGGTAGGGGGGTTCAGAGGAGCAGGGGTACCAGTTGGTATTGAAGTCACCAAGAACTATGGTTTCTTGGGGATAGGTAGTGGATAACCAATAGAGGATATCCTCTAGAGTACTTATGTTGTTACCTGGTGGAATGTATGCACAGAAGATGTTCATAGGTTCATAGGTTTATACTAGGCTATCTGCCCAAGGGCATTTATAAGCCTAGCCCATAGATATGTGGCTTTCGCCACCCCTTTATTTTGAATAAAACTATGCCTATTATTTTGCTGTGCCTCTGTCAAGCAGTGACACTGAAGTAATCCCTGGGGTATATCTGCGATCTCCCATCCATTGGTCAAGATTCCTCTTGAACAAGGCCAGCGAGGTGCTCTGCCTCACATTTACCGGGATTTTGTTCCACAGCATAGGGAGTCTCTGGGTGATGAATCTGTCCCTCCAGCACGTCCTATTAATAACCGTGTCAAGGTTTAAGTCTCCCGCCCTTGTGGTTTTGAGGGATCTAGATTTTTTGAGGTGAAGCATATTCATCAAATCTGGGTTTGACATGGCCTTATATGTCAGGCACAGGTCACCTCTGAGCAAGTGGTATGAGACTGAATAGAGCTGGAATTCTTTCAGTCGGGCAGCATAACACATATTTTTGAGACCCTTTATCCTCTTGGTGAGGAACTTTTGGGGCCTTTCCAGCTGCTGCAGGTGTCGGGTCAGATACATTCCGAATGGGGCATTGTACTCAATCATAGGTCTAATGAGTGATGAGTACAGGGGGATGATGACCTCCCTTGATCTAGATGTGAATCCCTTCATGATCAGGTGGGCAATGTGGAAGGTTTTCCTGACCACTTTAGCAACATGAGTGTCAAACGAAAGGCTAGTGTCAACCTGGGTCCCCAGGTCCCTGATGACTTCTTCCGTGCTCAGTGGATTGCCACCTATATGGTAGCTAGGGGTAACCTTGTTTTTCCCGAAGGGTATGACTATGAATTTCTTGGCGTTTAACTTTAGGCCATGGCTCTGGCACCAGTTATCCGTTTCTGTGAGGCCCTTCTGAAGGATATCTGTGTCAGAAGTGTTTTCGACTATGGCGCCCAGTTTGCAGTCATCTGCAAACTTTGTCAGCCATAACCCTCCTGTGTTTGCTTGTACTTCAGAAAAGTAGATGCCGAACAGGAGTGGACCCAGGACTGAGCCCTGTGGGACACCACTTGTGACAGGCTTTGAGTCTGACATGGCTCCAACAACTCTGACCCTGTGGATTCTGTCACTTAGCCAGTTTGCAACCCATCTTGTAATGTATGGGTTTACATTCAAGCTGATGAGTTTTTCGATGATACCTGAGTGGGGTATTGTGTCAAAGGCCTTTGCCAGGTCAAGGTAGGCTGTATGGACTGCCTTTCCCTCATCAATGGCCTTGGTGACTGTTTCGAAAAAGTCAACCAGGTTTAAAAGGCATGATCTGCCTTTGACAAAGCCAAACTGGGTTGGATCCAAAGTCTGCAAGTTCCCTATGTCTTTATTTATGAGTTCCATTATGATCCTCTCCATGGCTTTGCAGATAAGGCTTGTCAAGCTAATGGGATGGTAATTTCCAGGGTCGGTGGAGGCACCGCCCTTGTGAAGTGGGACCACAGTCGCAGTGCGCCACTCCTTGGGTACGTATCCTGAGGTGATGCTAAGATTAAACAGCTGTCCTAACTGCGGTTTTAATTCCTCATTGAGTTCGTGGAGCACACAGCCGGGGACAACATCCGGTCCCATGGATGCTGTGTTTTTTGCCTTGGAGAGAGCAGATCTCACCTGGGCATTGGAGATGTTTGGGGGGCTACAATCCTCTGGTATAGATATCTCTCCTTTTGGGGGGGGGAGAAGTTTGCACTGAACCTGTCAGCCAGTATGTTGGCAATGTGTGTAGGTTCAGTAATCTTCACATCATTTTGGACTAATTCTGAGCATATCTGGGAGTTTCCTCCTAGGTTTCTAACATAGCTAAAGAAGGCCTTATGATTGTCTTTTGTGTCCTTGGCGATTTTTCTCTCAAAGTTAGCCTTGGATGATTTTATGAGAGCTCTTAGTTTTTACTTATAATGATCAAAGGTGTCTTACCTTTCAAGGATTTTGCTCTATCTTGTAGTAGCTTCCTCCTTTTGTTGTAGAGCTTGTTTATGGCTGGGGTCCACCAGACTGGACGCTTGCCTTTGGTACAAAGAGTCTTAGTTTTGTTTGGGATTGCCTGATCCATGCAGTCCTGTAGGTGCTGGTAGAAGGCATTTGTAAGTGATTCAGCAGTTTGAGTAATGTTTACCACTGGCTCAGGGGCCTTAAAGGAGACCACACTAGTTTTTAGAAGTGTGAAGTCGGCTTTTGAGAAGTTTTTCAATGTGGTCTCTTTTATTTCAGGTGGGGGCGGGATGAGGACCTCCAGCGAGATTAGTTTATGATCTGATCTCACCAGTGAGGGGTATACATCCGGTGTTGAACATTGTGATCCCATGTTTGTGATGATGAGATCAAGTATGTTTTCTCCTCTTGTGGGGATGGTGACTAGTTGTTCCATGGCATTTGAGTTTATGAACTCCAGGAACCTTTGGGCTAGAGAGTTTGGGCTTGAGTAGTGTTCCCAGTCTATAATAGGGTAGTTGAAGTCACCTAATATGATGGTGTTTGGAGATACATTTATCCCCTCCAGTGTTTTCAGGAAGGCCATGTGAGGTTCCTGGGTTTGAGAGGGTGGCCTGTAACATGCTACAAATTGCAGAGCAGTCTTGCCTATGGTTAATTGCACCTGGATGGTCTCCGATGCATCGTGCGTTGCCACCAACCTTGAGGTGTGGGTGTCCTTTATGAATATGGACACCCCCCTCCTTTTTTGGTGTTGTCCGGATTTTGGGGCCAGAACGCATGATATGAGGTGAAACCTGATAGTGCTGGGGTGCTCTCAGGAGCCTTGAACCAGGTTTCTGTCACAGCACAGACATCGATGTTCTTAATACTGAGAAGGGCCTCGAGTGCGTGCATCTTGAGATTGAGACTTCTGGCATTGAGCAGCATTACCCTTAGTTTTTTTCCTTTTTTGTGTTCCTTTTTTGTGTTCTGTTCAAGCATTTGTTATGTTTAATCTGTTTTTGTGTTCTGTTCAAGCATTTGTTATGGTTAATCTGTAGTTTGGTTATGAGGAGTTCTGCATTATTGAATTGGGGTGGTTGTATTGTTTCTCTATTAACAGAGTATTTTTGTAAAAGACTGCTATCCCACCTCCTTTCCTGGTAGTGCGGTCTAACCAGTGAATATTATATCCTGGCGGTAGTATCTCATTATCAGTAGTACTAGGTTAGTACGGTCTAACCAGTGAATATTATATCCTGGAGGTAGTATCTCATTATCAGTAGTACTAGGTTAGTACAGTCTAACGGTGAATATTATATCCTGGCGGTAGTATCTCATTATCAGTAGTACTAGGTTAGTATGGTCTAACCGGTGAATATTATATCCTGGCGGTAGTATCTCATTATCAGTAGTACTAGGTTAGTACGGTCTAACCGGTGAATATTATATCCTGGAGGTAGTATCTCATTATCAGTAGTACTAGGTTAGTGCGGTCTAACCAGTGAATATTATATCCTGGAGGTAGTATCTCATTATCAGTAGTACTAGGTTAGTACGGTCTAACCGGTGAATATTATATCCTGGCGGTAGTATCTCATTGTCAGTAGTACTAGGTTAGTACGGTCTAACCAGTGAATATTATATCCTGGCGGTAGTATCTCATTATCAGTAGTACTAGGTTAGTACGGTCTAACCGGTGAATATTATATCCTGGCGGTAGTATCTCATTATCAGTAGTACTAGGTTAGTACGGTCTAACCGGTAAATATTATATCCTGGAGGTAGTATCTCATTATCAGTAGTACTAGGTTAGTACGGTCTAACCAGTGAATATTATATCCTGGAGGTAGTATCTCATTATCAGTAGTACTAGGTTAGTACGGTCTAACCGGTGAATATTATATCCTGGCGGTAGTATCTCATTGTCAGTAGTACTAGGTTAGTACGGTCTAACCAGTGAATATTATATCCTGGCGGTAGTATCTCATTATCAGTAGTACTAGGTTAGTACGGTCTAACCGGTGAATATTATATCCTGGCGGTAGTATCTCATTATCAGTAGTACTAGGTTAGTACGGTCTAACCGGTGAATATTATATCCTGGCAGTAGTATCTCATTATCAGTACAGTATTAGGTTTTAGCCAGGTTTACATAAGACACATAATGTCTGGGGAGTAGGTTGCTAGGAGGGCGTGTAGGTTGGGAATCTTATTGTTAATACTTCTAATAATTAGGTGAAATGCTAGGAGGGAACTAGTGGGAGTGGAAAGGGGTAGCTTGACTGTGGGGGTTGTGGTAGGTGAGTGAAGGTTATTGTGTGTGTGTGGGCCAGGGTTGGGATGAATGTCCCCATGTGTTATAAGGTTATAAGGTTATAGTGACATGATACTCTAAGCTTTACGTGTTTATTTATAAGTTTTATATAGTCTTTGTCTTTAGGATTATGTTTTGTGGCTTTACAGGGGTGATATTTTATTGAGGGTGGTAGTTTTGGTGTACTGGGGGTGGTATAGTGTTTGGTATTATGTGTGGAGTTGTGGGTGGCTGTTTGACCATTTGGGTAGTGGATACCATGGGCAAGTTTTTGTTCATAAGCAGTAAGGTGGTAAAATAGAAATAGTAAAGGCATTAGGGTAATTAGTAATTTTTTACTTGTTTGCATTTTGTTAGGGGGCAGGCCAAGTTTGATGGTTGTGCTAACAGGGTGTGGAAGAATGGAAGAGAAGGAAATGGGCTAGGGGGGAGGGCTGTTCAGTGATGTGTGAGGCGCTGAGTGGTTCTTAGCAAGAGGGGAGTGGCTAAATTTAGTTTAAATGTAGCATACTTTTTTTTTTTAAATATCCAGTTATTTATTTGATTTTATTAATATTTTTTGGTTCCTTACTTCTAACACAAATTCTGTCATTTAAGGTACTTTGTAATTTTATAATTAAAACCTGTTTCTATTTTTGAGCCTTTGTTCCCCCATTATTTTAGGCTTTACCCAGATTTCTTCAGCTGAGGTCAAAATGTATGCAAATCTCTGCTGCCAGTGGTTGATCTCACTCACTCACACTTGCTCTTCTTCAGAAAATGAATGCTAACACAAATCCTATTATTCACGAAAATGTGATTTTACAACAGCACTATTTAAAATCTCTTTCTATTTTGAGCCTTTGTTCACCCTTTATTTTAGGCTTTAGCCAGGTATTGTGAACTAAGATGTCAAGAGGTACTGTATGCAAACCTGCTGCTGTTGTTGTGTCTTTCGGCTTATCCCGGTTACGGGTCGCCATAGTGGAACTCCGGTCCGCTAATGTTTGGTAGTGGATTTTTACGTGCCGAGTTACCAGCCCTGACGCACAACTTTCAACAAAGGCACGCCCATTCACGCATGCCTCCACACAGAAGATGCTCTAGCTGAGAATCGAACATGACAACATCTTGCTGTGAGGTGACAACGCTACCACAGCACCACTACCGCGGGTTCCAAACCTGCTGCTGTTGCCATAACTAAATTGCTTTCACTGTTCAGACTCTCTCTCTCTGTCTCTCTCTCTCTCTGTCTCACACACACACACACACACACACACACACACACACACACACATCCGTCTTCATGCTTGCAAACACACATTCACTCACACAGGGGCAGACAGAAACAAACACACAAACACACTCTTCCACCTTCATGCACACATTCATTCACAGTTTTTTGTTTCATTTATTTTTTACGCTCGCTAAACAGCAAAATTGCTACTTAGTGTAAAATAGTTTGATCGATCTCTCTCACTCTCATGCACAGACATAAACACATACATTTTTTTTATTGTAAATGTAATTTTGTTTCTTTTTTTTTTTTAATTTTACACTCACTAAACAGCAAAAGTGATGCTTAGTGAGTGTAAAATAATAGCAATCTTTAGGTAACTTTCAATCTGAGCTCCACAGCAGCTTGATATGCTGCCATGATGTGGAACACTCCTTTTTTAGTGGGTGTTATCTGCAGATTAACACCCTTCTGGAGAACAGTCATTCTCCAATCAGCATATGATCTACAGGCTTCACATTCTTTTATATTTATTAATGCCTTTCTCACTTTTACACTGTTATTCATTGGAACTAGAAGTTCTCAGGTTATCATCAAACCATTCTCACAACAGCCACCCTAAAGGAAGCCTGATCCACAAATTCAGCACCACATAGATTCTGACTGGGCTTATGCATCATCGAGTCACCTGCCATGACATCTGCTTTGTTAGCAAAAGCAGTGAGCGGTATATTAAAACATGAATAATAACTGTTGGGTACAAAAATTTTCCGTTATCGGGGCAACACGTGATGCGCCTACATTTTAGCTATGAACGCGGCTATGAATGCAGCTACTACTTAGAAAGTGTTGCCGTGACTATGAAAATTACCCCTTTTCCAATTTGTAAAAATTAACAGAATATCTTTTTGTATCTGAAATACATAAAGGAGTATAAGTAAATCAAGTCCTATAAGGATAAGCTTTTATTTTGCCAAAAACATTCAGACCTTTGAGATAGGTGCGGGTATGGTTTGTCCTGCAAAATCTCTCATTCATACAAAAAATGTCCCACTTTGCGCATTTGAAAAGGTAGCAATCTTAGTTACCTTGCATTTATTTTAATACGTGTACATATTGTCATAGCTCTCAAATGTACCTCATTAGCAATATTGACATTACTCACTTGGGGTCTTAAAAAGTACATGTTCCTCAAACTTCCACATTGAAAGGGGCAACACTCTCTCGGACCATGACTCCTCATGCTGACACTGTTTTGCTCTGTCCAATTATCTGCTAAAGGATGTAGCTCTCCGTTTCTTACTTCTACAGCTGAGACAGACTCGGATCCCCTTCAAAAAAGAAAAATAAATACATAAATAATAGGAATAACGTTTTCAAACCACAGACGTGTTGTATATTTCGGTAATGATGACTTTTAAAACACTATAAGATTACAGGAGTTTAATTAACTTGGAGTTTCTGAAGTTAAAGTGACTAAAGCTGAGACTAGGCACTGTTTGTTGACTGTAAACAGAGGGCACTGTTTGTTGACTGTAAATCGCTACCCCGTCTTGAAAAAAAAATAGGCGAAAGAGCTTAAGCCTTTTGACCTAGAAACGAGGTGCTTGAAAATTGGGGCTAGTTATAATACTCACATTTCGGGATTATAGCTGTTACTACCCAGAGAGTCATTGTTTCCATGACAACACTGTCCCAATGAATGGAATGGAAAGCACTCATTAAAAGTGTTGCCCCGATAACAGAAAAGTACCGACTATTGAGACTGGTGAAGACACATACAGGTGTCTAGTTCACATAAGCATTAGCATCTAACTAAGATGTGCAGGTTCGTGCTATTTTCACCAAAAAACAGGGTGTCAGTGTATTATCCCACAAATTCTAAGTAAGACAGGGCCAATGAGACTGAGTGGTTAAGCTCTTGGCCTTCCAGCACCAAGGTACTGAGATCAATCCTGATCTCCCAACAGAGTTTGCATGTTCTTTCTATGCCCGTGTGGCTTTTCTCCCTAAAACATGCTGTCTGATTGACTTTTCTAACTTGTATATATCTCATTTCACTTACCAGGTTAATAAATACATAGACTCAATTAATGAATTAAATCTTCTGAGTTTCTTCTCAGTATTCAATTATCAAGTAAACTGATTTCCAATTTCCTCAGAAAATACCATAAATTCCAGAATATCTTACTGTATCATTGTATTTACTACTTGATATGTTTGTAATACTTGTGTGCAGCTTTTCTCCCCGGGCTTCCTCTGAAAAAGGGCCTTGGCTCAATCGGACTAACCTGGTCAACAAATGTCAAATAAATAAAATAAATAATTTGAAGTGAACAAAAAAATAAATCTGCATAATAACTTACATTTGTTCTTGTATTTTCTACTTATAAACTGTCAGTTTGCTTTTATCAATGTTATATACTCAGATTTTGTTTTAATTTTGCTTATTTACAGTACGTTAAAACCTATAATGGAACCACTATAATAATATGATATTTCAGTTAACAATCATGGGTATAATTCATAGAATGTCATCTCATGTAAACGGAATTTCATTTTTTAATAATTATAAATTAGTGTCCCTGCCTATTATATAAATTGCAGTTCATCAGCTGTCACCACTGCTATTGACTAATCATCATATCAAGGATGAGCACTATAGCCTCTGTTCCTCACAACAAGGGATAGCTAACTATACTTTACCACGGCCAAGTAGACAATAGTAGACAGAGCATTGTCTGCTCTCGTCCCACCCCCTTTGCCCCACCCTACTTCTCCATTCCATAAGATCAGCCACTAAACTTAATTTCAGATCTTTTTTTATTCTTTTTTTTTTTTTCCAGCTGAGAAGCCTTCCTGCAAATGTAATCTTCCTTGAATAATGCAACTTTAAATAGCTATAGTAGTGATTAATCCTGCTTTGCCTATTGACTTTTTTTTTTTGTTTCTTCTCACCTTGACCATCCTGCAGCCACCTTTCTCCCTAGTGACCCCTCGGTTCCTGTCATTCAATTGACAGTACTTTCATCAAGTGTTGAATTATCAACAAAAAAAGAGTGACAGTAGTTTCATCGACAGTGGAGGCTTCTTTTTTCTCCACTGTTGTGCGACCTCAGAGTAAGTATATTTAAGTCTGGGGGTCCCCTTTAGATGAGATGGGAAGACAGGGGGCTAGCCCCATAAAAAAAAAAAAAAACTTACTTACGTGATTCAGCTTAACTTGTTTTGCCCTTTTTCCATCAATCGCTAAGCATTGATGAAAGTAGTGTCGGTCGATCAACGTGTAACTATGACCCCTTATTTCCCCTGTCTGGACTGTGTGCAACCATTGCTGATGGTGGCAGGACTGAAGGAGTGCTGAGCCATCATTTAAGACAGCACAGATATTGTTGTGTTCCCTGCTCCTTTACATTCTGTTGGCCAGCATACACTGCACAATGCCTGCTATACCATGGTTATATGTGGCCATTTATACATACTCTGTGCTCCACCCTGACTGAAACATTGCATGTTATTTGGTAGGATTACTCCTCAGTACAGTGGGTTGGTGCACCCAGTCACCGACTACTCTTAGCCTTTGCTGCTTGTTAACCCGGCAACCCTTCTGCCAGGAATGCTGACCTCACCTCTGGTCATTCACTCCCTTCCTCCATCCAGCCAAAATGTCTGACTCATGAGTCTGTTAAGCAATGCATCAGAGCTTCAGTCAGGGCTTATGATTTCTTAACTGACATTTTTATCTCTAGAACCACCCAAGGAGCAAATAGTTGGCTTAGATGGATATTTATCTCTGAGGACTGTAATTTTGATCATAAAAGGACAATCACAGGGATTTTCTGTTTTGATTCTGGTCTTTGTTTACATTTTCAATGTGCCTTTCTGAGCATGCTCAGCTTTATTTGTGGTAGTTGGAGGAGGGTACCTCCAGGACGTTTCAGAGGTGTTAACCAGATTCCATCTCAAATTGCAGTTGTACTCACAACAGCTCTCACTTAAGCCATTTATTAGTTTAGTCTGTGCATTTTATCCTCAGAGAAAAGTAGCCTTTCATGCATTGTATGAACTGACTACTACTCTCCCTATTTTATACTGATTCTGAATGTTATCAAACTGCAATGATGTGATGACTTGACTGCTGCTAGTTCTGCAGAAAGCATAAGAGTGAGACAGATTTCAAAAAGCAGTGGAAACAATGTTTCTCTTTAATTTATTCTGTAGGAAATAAGTTTTATTGTGTTCTGATTTCGGAATACCAGTCATGTGTAAAGACTTTCTGACTTGCCTAGTAATTCTGCAGAAAGCATGTGTGATGCAAGGCTGAAGCATTGCTGCACACACAGTCTTCCATTCCTTTCAAGGCTGAAGCATTGCTGCACACACAGTCTTCCATTCCTTTCAAGGCTGAAGCATTGCTGCACACACAGTCTTCCATTCCTTTCAAGGCTGAAGCATTGCTGAACACACAGTCTTCCATTCCTTTCAAGGCTGAAGCTTTGCTGCACACACAGTCTTCCATTCCTTTCAAGGCTGAAGCATTGCTGCACACACAGTCTTCCATTCCTTTCAAGGCTGAAGCATTGCTGCACACACAGTCTTCCATTCCTTTCAAGGCTGAAGCATTGCTGCACACACAGTCTTCCATTCCTTTCAAGGCTGAAGCATTGCTGCACACACAGTCTTCCATTCCTTTCAAGGCTGAAGCATTGCTGCACACACAGTCTTCCATTCCTTTTATTTTCTAACTTAATATGTACTGATTTCTGAATGCCACAAAC
Source organism: Protopterus annectens (assembly GCF_019279795.1). Classification (NCBI taxonomy): domain Eukaryota; kingdom Metazoa; phylum Chordata; order Ceratodontiformes; family Protopteridae; genus Protopterus; species Protopterus annectens. The sequence continues at coordinate 1,585,128,984 of NC_056743.1, forward strand.
CAAGTGCATATGTTATGACCTCACTGCTTGCACCTCTGTAGAAGCATGACTGATGTGAAATTCAAACATTAGGAAACACACTCATCTGTGTTCCTTTTATTTCATATTTTATGTTGTACCAACGTCTCAACAGAAGCACAGTGCATTTCTTAGTATACATGCTGCGTCTTAGTGTAGTTACTGCATTGTATACATTCTTTAGCATTTTCTTTCTGTTTCTGCCTTATAACTGTATGCACCTGGGTCTAATACAACTGTTATTATTTATAAACAAATCACTGAAATGATGCCGTGTTACTATTAGTGTTCCACAGGGCTAGGTACTGGGACCTCTCCTATTTGGAATATACTTCTCTGAAGTCAAGGCAAATGTATATGGCCTTTACCTGACCAAATTTGCTGATGACAGCAAGCCAGCTTTAGTTACTGAATCCAGAGATGTAGATATCCTCCAGGAAGGTCTGATACAGACAAATAACTAGTGCCAGAACCATGGCCTAAAACGCAATGCAAAAAACTGCATAATCATACCCTTTGGGAAGATGACAACCCATGCAAATTACAGCACTGATAACATTCCCCGAAGAGTAGACCCAGTGGTAAGGGACTTGGAAACTCATGTTTAGCAATAACCTGAAATTTGATCACCATGTGTAAATGGTAGTGAGAGAATCCTTCTATGTGGCACAACTTATAAGTAAGGACATGGCATCCAGATCTAAGTTGATCATAGTCCCACTATTCTCGGCCCTCATTAGATTAATAATCAGGTACAATGTACCCTTTGCAATGTACCTGATGGGGAATTTGCAACAGCTTAAGTGGTCTCAGAGGGTCCTCACTAAACAAATACAGGGTGTAAATAATATATCCTATGCAGACCACATCAAAGCCCTGTCTCTGCACTAGGCCTCCTATAGCCTACTGAAGGGTGATCTACATCTAACCTACAAAGCATTCTCCACACCAGCATGATGGATCTGCTGCATATTAATAAGCAGCACAACAGTTACCCAGTCTAAGGATCTAAACCTCATCTATGACATAAAAAAAAACATGTTGGAAGGACAGGTATGTGTCTCAAAGATTACCCCTTCTCTGCAGCAACATGTTGCCCATTCGTATGAAACACAGCTCTTCACTAAGTCTATTCAAATGCAGTTTGGACCAGTGGATGGGAAATCACAAATTTTCCCCTGGCTTGTCACCTGTGGCCCTTATGGATGGGGGAGTTTGTAGATGACCTAAGGCACAGGCATATATCAAAGCCATTGTAGCTTGCAGGCATTGATAATTGGGAAAACTGGGGCATAAACAGTTAGGCTTAAAAAGGACCTAGGGCTGTTAGCCTCGTAACCTCCTATGATACTAAGTCATTGGATGTGACACATACTTCCCTGGGCTATATGAAGAGACAGACATTATGGGCCCCTTAGATTATGTGTACCCGGCTGGTATGGGCCTAGAATTGAGAAGCATTCTACCTTCACCAAGGATGATGCCATAACATGAACAGAAGATGATTAACTTTAATGATTGACTTAGCTTCTGGTGTAATTCCAAGAAGGTGCAGTATTTACCAGAATAAGAAGATATGGTTGACAGACCACATTGCTTTGCCAAGGATGGTCTGCACCTGTCTTCTCTGGGCTTTCATATTTTGGCTAAAACACTGTCCTCCCCATAGTATCTTTTTTTAGGCAATGACAAAGTGACAAATGCCCTGACATAGCAAAACCAACCCAAGGGAATCTAAAAGTGTTACTGCTCAATGCCAGGAGTCTAAACAAGACACTCCACTCCCTCTAAACTCTCCTCACCCTTGAGAAGGCAAACATCTGTGCAGTTACTAAGACACGGTTTAAAGCCATGAAAACCTCCCCACGCAGTGCAAGGCTACAATACCTTCCACACATTTAGGCCAGCTACTGCAAAGGCAAGGACTAAAGGGTGGAAGTGTCTCAATTTACACCAACAACAAGGTCACCTCAAGGCTGCTCAAACAGTATGGTGGATTGTGCACATCCATGTCCAAATTACCACAGGCAAAGTCCCATGCTATATCCTTGCTAGCTACAGGTCCCCCTCTATGTCCCAGTTAACCCATAACTAACTCATACTTAAACTTACTGGAGACACTCACCATTGAGCCCAATACCATATATACTGGCAACTTTAACTAACACACTATAAACTGGGAATCCTGCACAGCCCCAAAACTGGGAGGCTCAGAGATTCTGGGACATTGTAAACAAACATCCTGGAACAGATAGTCCCCATGCCCACTAGGAGAGCAAAGATAATGGAACTGGTCCTCACAAACATGGGAACATGCTGCAACCCCTCTCCCCGCAGTATAATGTCTTCTCTGGAAAGGTCAGACCATAAAGCTATCCCTTTGAAATAAAAATAAAACCTGTGACCCTAGGTAACCTAATACAATTTAGGAACTATTCTAAGGCAGACGTCTTACTATTAAGTGATAACCTGACAACATTTTAAGCCCCCCCCAAACACTGAGAACACAGTTGCCTATGCAGAATTCTTCACAGTTACTGTATACAATCATTGTTAATAAATGCATACAGACAGCTGTGCCTATCAGAAATAAGCTCAGAACAAATTAAAAAAACAAACCACCATGGTGGAATCCAAACATCAACAGGCTGTACAGCATAAGGAAGATAGTCATAGCAAAAGTCATGAAATACAATGTGCAGCAGACTAAGAACTCTCATATTAATCTAAACAAATGACTCAGAGGGCAAATCAAGCTTACCAAAGAAAACTAAGACGTAACAATAACCTCCCTAGCCAAAGACAACCACAAGGCATTCCTTTCTGGGGATGAACCCATATGTCATTAAAGGGGTATCCAATTGGCTCACCAACACAATGCATACAGTCAAAGTTGGAGATTCCACCTCTCCCAGCAGACCTCTTATCAGTTGTGTTCCACAAGTATATGTGCTAGGCCCCCAAATGTTTAGAATGTATTTCTCAGCAGTCCAGGCGAAAATAGATGGCCTGTGGCTTACCAAGTTTGCTGATGACTACAAAATGGGTGCAATCATTGAATCCCCCAAAAACATCAGCATACTACAAAATGGGCTTACGCACACAAGTGATTGGTGCCAAAGTCATGGACTTAAACTTAATGCAAAAAAATGCAGTACCATCCTCTTCAGCAATGGAAAAGTCCCTGCTACTTGCAATATTAATAATACCCCACTAAATTCAAACCCAGTGGTGAGAGATTTGGGAAAGCAAGCCGCTAGCAGCTTTAACTTTGATCTTCATGTGTCCACAGTGGTCAGGAAGGCATACCCTGTACTCGTCTCTCATCAGACCAATAACAGAGTACAATGCTCCCTTCTGTATGTACTTTACCAGACACCTGCATCCACTAAAGAGACCTCAGAGGTTTCTCCCCAAGAAAATTCAGGATCTTCTTTACATGACCTACCTGGACAGACTAAAGGCCCTGTCACTGTACTCTGTATCTTATAGGCTTCTGAGAGGTGACTTCTGCCTGTTCTACAGAGCAGACTCGGACCCTGCGTTAATGGAAATGCTACACATCCGTAACTCAAATGGGACAAGATTCACTCACTCTAGGAACCTTAACTTAGCTGCGACATTAATAGGACTTCCTGGAGAGACAGATATGTCTCTCAGAGGTTGCCACTCCTCTGGAACAGACTCCCAATTGAAGTAAAACAGAGCTCCTCAATAACACTAGGATAGCCTGTCCTCCACTGTGGTGCGGTAGGCACGGACCTTAGGGTTAGGGTGTGGGTCATGGTAAGGGGATAGCCCTACTAGCTATCCCCTTACCATGACCCGCGGCCTAACCCTAAGGTTCGTAACTACTGCACTAAGATCAGTAGTAGCCCGTTCGCTGAAGTGGGTTTCGTGAAAGTGCACTTTCAATTAAGTGCACTTTCGCATAACCCAGGGTCTACTGTGTGAGTTCGAAGAAGTGTATTTTCAAACTTATACAGTAGACCCATATATATATATATATATATATATATATATATATATATATATATATACAAACACACACACACACACACACATATATGTAAATATATATATATATATATATATATATATATATATATATATATATATTTTTTATAGGCATTGTTTTACAACAGTACCCCCTCATGCACAGTAGCAAGGCCCACCCAAACCCCACCCAACAGGCTGTCTACATGAATAAACATGAAGGTGGTGAGGAAGTCCACATGAATATTCATTTGTTATTTCCAGCTTGCAGTAAACATTCAACTTTTTGTTACAGCAATATTTACAATCTCTCCTTATTTGTGCATCCTTTAACTCCTATTATTTTGTCTATGTTGGTGGTGCTGCGGTAGCATTGTCGCCTCACAGTTAGATGTTGCCCGTTCGATTCTCAGTTAGAGCGTCTTCTGTGTGGCGACATGCATGAATGGCCGTTCATTGAAGGTTGTGCGTTAGGCCCGGCAAGCCAGCACGTAAAAACCTACTGCCAATCATTAGCGGACAGGAGTTCCGTTGTGGCGACCCCTAACCGGGAAAAGCCAAAAAACACAAACAAACAAACAAACAAATTTTGTCTACATTTATCGTGCAGAAAATGTTGAGAGGCATACCCTCAAACGACTGCTGTTTAAGTTAAAATTGAGCGTTACCCCTCTTAGAACTGTTGACTATTACAGAGAAGGTGACGAATGTCACTTAATAAATGAGGAGAGTAATTAAAAATCTTTAAATGCGAATGTAAACTTCATAAAATATACAGTAAGCTATAGTAATTCACATCTCGTCTGCAGCTGTGTACTTGTGAAACAGAAAATAATGTCATTATGCTTGTCAATTTAGTATTGCCTACTACTCTCTTTATTATGTTTTGTTATGGTATTGAACAGACAACAAGTATGATGCAAAAACCTAAAACATTCATTGAGAAATTGTACTACAAAAGTGTGAAAATCACCACATAGGATCAGAAGCAGCAGCACTTTAATGATCACAGCAAACGATCACGGCGTACTAAGCACAGTACAATCAGCATACAGTCAGGATAGTGGGTTAGGGCATGGTAAGGCACATACTTCATAACAAAAGCAAAGCTACATAGCAAACATAACAGGGACAGATCTTAAACCATGCACACACATCTATACGCCTATATGCATGCATATGTACACACACATGCAGTTACACACACACACACACACACACACACACACACATGAATATATATATATATATATATATATATATATATATATATATATATATATGTATACACACACACACACACACACATATATAAATATATGCATACATAGACACACACATACATATATTAAAAGGTATATATATATATATATATATATATATATATATCTGTCTACACACACACACACACACACACACACACACACACACACACACACACACACACACACACACACACACACACACACACACATCCCACACACACATACATATACACACACACACACACATACACTTTTTAATGTTTCTTTTACTTTTACACTAGTTAAACAGCAAAAGCACTGCTTAGTGTGTGTAAAATAAAGTCTTCATTTTTCACTGAAAAGTAATGTACATTTGCAAAGCAAATGGTCCGAATGAATGGCCTAAATTATATTTGATCATAGAAGAAACAGGATATCTAAATATGCAAAGGGGTCCTAGACAAGCTCAACTATTTCTGTATCCAAGTTCACCTACATTATCTCTAAAGAATCAGAGCCTGAGGAAAAAAACTGTTACATTCTCAAAATGGAAGTGCTTCTGTGGGTGATAACTCAGTTCAGCATAAAACTATTTGGCAGTAATTGCTCTCATTCACGCAGGCACTCATACACTCACACGCACATTCAGAAACAAACACACATAAACCAATGCACACATGCACACACTTTTTTAATGTTTCTTTTACTTTTACACTTGCTAAACAGCAAAAGTGCTGCTTAGTGAGTGTACAATAATGGCTCGATTAGTCTTACTCTCAGTCTCATGCACACATACACACACACAGTTCTATCTGTTCTAATTTTTTTTAATTTTCTTCTTTTTTTGTTATTTTATACTTGCTAAACAGCACTGCAAATGTAAAATAATGTCAGCCGTTAGCTTTCATTCAGTTCAAGCTTCATGGCTCTACTGCAATGTAATCTCCATCATTTTTTACAGGAGTGTTGCTATGGCAACAGAAAATAAGACAAGTGTTACTGGTGATAGGAACAGAAATTGAGGGTTTCATTTTCAAAGGGAACCAAAACGAGACTGGGTAAAGGGATGTACAAAATAATTTAAATAAAACTACACTGTGGACAGGAATTATGTGATGTTATTAAGGGGGGTGTTACTTTGGTTATCCTGAATTCAAACTCAAATTTAAAACGCTGGGATTGTCCCTTTAACACAGAGCAATACATTTTTGTATTAGCTAGAGAAGACTAGTTAATGAATAATTGTTCTATTAAAGTAGTGTATTAAATGAAGGCTGTGGTCCTGTTGTAGAAGTTGGTTTCTCGATGCAGTGGGAGTTTGTGCCTGGAATAGCGGTTTGTAGGATTGTGCTATGACAAAGCAGGAGACATTCCACGATACTCTGAAGAAGCTCTGACACCTTCTATTAAGAATTCAAAAAAGAATAAAGATGGTTAAAAGCACCTTTACACTGTTTGAAAACTGATATGAGAGACTATTTTTTTGAGACTAACAGAAAAGGTCCTTTATATAGTTCTACTGCTTCAATATAAACAAGAAAAGACTTCAACAGTATTTTTCATATGTTCACTAAAGATTCATTAGTTTATGGACCAGTGTACTTTTGCAGTATTTTATTCCTGTGTGTGTGTGTGTGTGTGTGTGTGTGTGTGTGTGTGTGTGTGTGTGTGTGTGTCTGTGTGTGTAGTAACCTGCTAATCTTCACATCTGTGAAATTGTTCTAACTTGAAGTCCACATGTCAAAAGAGCTACCCGACACCACAGTTAAAATAAGAAACTTGTAATGTAAAGCATAAAAGCAGTACTATAATGCATTATATTCCTTACTCAAACATTGAAACAAACTTACACTAAATACACAATGACACCAGTTTCATTCTCAGTATGTACACACAGTAAAGCAGCTGAAGTCAGTGATAAATTCACTTGGACAATCTCTCAAAAAACAAATCTAAATGTCCCTGTAATATCAGCAGCTATAAGGAACTCATCTGTTTCACCCAGTCTTTGGTAGCAACTGATTCTACAAAAATGATTTAGGACCTTCTCAGAAGCCTGTCCAGAAAGCATGTAAAAAAATGTGGTCATTATCACTAGCACATAGCTCAAAAAGCCCATAAAATCCATACAGTCCACTTGAACAAAAAGTAATAATATAAAGGAACTGCACTAAACTCCGTCTTTCACTCCATGGGTTCTCAACTAAGCCAAAAATCCTGTGAGAAGTTCAAATAAGCCTCACCTGCTACAAAGTTATACCCTACATACCAACAATGACTTCTGCAGCTCTTCTTATTCAGATATGCATAATGAACTTCTTGTCTCCATTGTCTCTTCAAAGAGAGTAGAGACATTTTACCTCTTCTGACAGCATCAGTGAGGTGAAAGAAGACATTGTCATCTTAATTCCCTTCCACTATGGCATTCTTTTCAGCAATGAAAAGCTTGTTTTAACTCACGATTCACATGATTGGTTAACTCTAACATATAACCAGAATGATGACACCAAGCTCACAGTAAGTCACATAAAGACTGACATACTGTGGTTTTCCTTACCTTGTAAGTATAACATTTTGTACAGCAAAGCTACCATTATTATCAGATAAACTGATAGAAATTACAATATCAATACCACGCCCCTTAAATGGACTCATAGGTGAGAGATCTAGGTACACAGACAGATACCAGCTTGAACTTTCACAGCCATATGTCCACAGTGGTGAGGAAATCCTTTTACTTGGCACAACTTATAAATAAAGGTATGGCATCCAGATCCAAGGAAATTATAGTCTAGCTGTGCTCACTCCTCATTAGTCATAATCAAGTGCAGTGCACCATTTGTCATGTACTTGAGTAAACATTTACAGCACCTGAAGTGACCTCAGAGGTTCCTCATAAAGAAAATATAGGATGTAAACAACATGAATTATGCAGATAGACTAAAATCCCTATCCCTTTACTCCATGTCCTACAGACCATTAAGGGGCTACCTATGCCTGACCTATAAGGCAACCACAAATCCAGCCCTGATGGAGCTGCTACACATCCAGCTGTCAAACAGTACAAGGATAACCCGATCGAGGGATCTAAACTTAGCGACGCAAACAAAACATGCAGGAGAAACAGATAATGTTCTCAGAGATTGTCCCTTCTTTGGAAAATGCTTCCTATTCACATCAAGCAGAGCCCCTTCCTAGCCCTCTTCAAACACAGTTTGGATCAAAAGACTGGGAATCACAAACTCACACCTGGGGCAATGCCTATGTCCATTATGGACAGGGGCAATCTCTAAGATACTACGTGCACAAGCACAAATCCATGCTATCCTCTTGCCCTTTGGGGCCATATATTGGGGAAAATAAGGTTACGTTGGCTAGGCTTGTAAGGGCCCTTCTGCTGTTAACCTAGCAATCTCCTATGAACCTAGGAAACTATGATTTGGTGCATATCAGCAAGTGAGATGGCATCAGAAATACTCAGTAAAGGGATCTAAACCAATTTTGTAACATCAGCCGAATGGTATGGAGGGACACATTTATCTCACATAGAACACTGCTGTTCAGCAACAGACTCCCCATCTTCATAAAACAAAGCTCATCCCTGTCCAAATTCAAGCACAGCTTGGACCTACAGATGTACTCCATTACGTCCACATGAACTACTAATGGATAAAGTATATATATATATGTATATATATATATATATATATATATATATATATATATATATATATATATATATATGGATCCAGGTCAGTACATCAACAAGTCAGAAGATCGACATCCACTTCTCTGACACGAAAACACCGACAGATGAAATAATTGAAACTGCAAATCATGGACATTTAACAGGTAACAGGCTTAAATTTCGCTAATTATGCCTACCATGTTTTAATAAGTGTGGCAGTGTTATGCATGTGTTACGATCATTGTATTACTTAGTCCTTATGGTAGGCATGATTAGCGAAATTTAAACCTGTTACCTGTTAAATGTCCGTGATTTGCAGTTTCGATTATTTCATCTGTCGGTGTTTTCGTGTCGGAGAAGTGGATGTCGATCTTCTGACTTGTCGATGTACTGACCTGGATCCATATATATATATATATATATATATATATATATATATATATATATATATATATATATATACAATGGTTTTTATTACAGTGGACTAGTCAGTGAGGCTAACGGCGTCTTTTGTGGAGGTCGCTAAAGTGCTTGAAACCAGTAATAACGCGCCTTGGTGTGTTTGGGCGCTTTATGTGAGTGGGCTGATTTGAAATAGCTTTTAAACTCAAGTGGTAATGTGAACTTCAAAACATCCAGTTTCGTGAAGTTTGTTAAAGTGTTTTGAAACTAGTAATAACGCGCCTGAGAGAGGTTGGGCGTTCTTGTGTTAATGAGCTGACTTGAAAGAGCTTTCAGCCCAAGCGTTAACGTAAGTTCCATAACACTTTGTTTTCACTCTCAGCCTTCCAGGGATCGTTGTTTATATATATATATATATATATATATATATATATATATATATATATATAGATATATATATATATAAAACTCCTAAGTTTTATCCCATGCTTGAGTCCCTTTCAGTTATCTGTGGTATAATCCCAGTTATAATCACTAGGGCTAATATATAATTATTGACCATGGGATGGGTAAGGGATATCTAATACCAAAAGGAATGGGTTAATTCAAGCCCCTAGAGGGAAACTGGCCAGGCTTAAAATGTCAGTCAAAGGTAGCTAGCCTAGAAATTACCTCTCTACAAATCTCTCTTTCTCCCTGTCTTTCTATATAAATGTATACACACACACATATACACATGCACACACACATATATATATATATATATATATATATATATATATATATATATAGGTTCATAGGTTGATACTAGGCTATCTGCCCTAGGGCATTTATAAGCCTAGCCAGAGTGTGTTTGGCTTTCGCCACCCTTTTAGATTAGTTGACTGTGCCTCTGTATAGTAGGTCACAGAAGATAGCCCTTTTAAGGTTAGTTTACTGTGCCTCTGTCTAGTAGGGACACAGAAGAGATCCCAGGGGTAAACCTACGATCTTCCATCCACTCGTCAAGATTTGTCTTGAAGAGGGTCATTGAGGGGCTCTGCCTAACATGGATTGGGATTTTGTTCCAGAGTGAGGGGAGCCTCTGGGATATGAATCTGTCCCTCCAGCATGTCCTATTTATTTCTGTGCTGAGGTTTAAGTCCCTGGAGCATGTAGCTCTAAGGGATTTGGATTTCCTGAGGTGGAGCATGTCCATTAATTCTGAGTTGGACATGGCTTTATACGTCAGGCACAGATCACCTCTGAGTAGGCGGTAAGCAAATGAGTAGAGCTGGAGTTTCTTTAGCCTAACTATGTAGGGCATCTGCTTGAGTCCCTTGATCCTCTTGGTGAGGTACATTTGGGGTCCTTCCAGTTGCTGCAGGTGCCGAGTAAGGTACATCCCAAATGGGGTATTGTATTCAATTATGGACCTGTTGAGTGATGAGTAGAGGGGCACAATGACCTCTCTTGATCTAGATGTGAACCTTTTCGTGATAAGGTGGGCTATATAAAAGGTCTTTCTAACCACTTTGGCAATGTGATTGTCAAAGGAGAGATTGCTATCTACTTGGGTCCCCAAATCCCTAATTACTTCTTCCATACTTAATGGATTACCACCTATGTGGTAAATTGTGGGCACTTTGTTTTTCCCAAAGGAGATGACTATGCACTTTTTGGCATTTAGCTTTAGGCCATGGCTCTGGCACCAGTTATCCATCTCTGTGAGACCCTTTTGGAGGATTCTTGTGTCAGTCAGCGAGTCGATTATGGCACCCAGTTTGCAGTCATCTGCGAACTTGGTCAGCCATAGTCCTCCCGTGTTAGCCTGTACCTCAGAGAAATATATACCGAACAAGAGAGGTCCCAGGACTGAGCCTTGTGGGACGCCACTTGTAACTGGTTTAGAGTCTGACATGGCACCTGCAATTCTGACCATGTGGGTTCTATCTCTGAGCCAGTTTGCAACCCATCTTGTGACATAGGTTTTGATATTTAAGCTGGTGAGATTATTTATGATGCCCGAGTGGGGTATTGTGTCGAAGGTTTTTGCGAGGTCCAGGTAGGCTGTGTGGACTACCTTCCCTTCATCTATGGCCTTGGTGACTGTTTCAAAGAAGTCGACCAGGTTCAAGAGGCAAGATCTACCTTTAACAAAGCCGAATTGGGTAGGATCCAGTGTTTTGAGGTTCCCAATGTCTTTGTTTATGAGTTCCATGATGATACGCTCCATAGCTTTGCAGACCAGGCTAGTCAGGCTTATAGGCGATAGTTTCCAGGGTCCGTTGTGGCACCACCTTTGTGGAGTGGGACCACTGTTGCTGTACACCATTCCTTGGGTACATATCCTGTAGTAAGGCTGAGATTGAACAGTGACTTTATGCGAGGGTTCAGTTCTTCTCTCGGTTTTGAGAAGTGTGAAGTTTGCTTTTGAGAAGTTCTTCAACGTGGTTTCCTTGGCTGGGAGTGGGGACGGAATATGGATGTCCAGTGAGATTAATTTATGGTCTGATCTTACCAATGAGGGGTATACCTCTGGTATGGAACATAGAGTCCCCATGTTGGTGATGATCAGGTCCAATATGTTTTCCCCTCTTGTGGGTGTGGTGACCAGTTGTTCCATAGCATTTGAGTTTATAGATTCTAGGAACCGTTGGGCGAGGGTGTTGGGGCTTGAGTAGTGCTCCCAGTCTATGTTTGGGTAGTTGAAGTCACCCAATATAATGCTGTTTGGAGAGACCTTCATATTCTCCAGTGTTCTCAGGAAAACCGAGTGGGGTTCCTGAGTTTGGGAGGGTGGTCTGTAGCAGGCTACAAACTGAAAGGCAGTTTTGCCCACTGTTAGTTGCACATGGATGGTCTCCGATGCTTCGTGCAGTGCCACTAACCTGGAGGTGTGGGTATCTTTGATGAATATGGATACTCCCCCTCCTTTTGTGGTTCGGTCTGAGTTTTGGGGCCGAAAAGCATGGTATGAGGTATAACCTGGTAGTGTTGGGGTGCTCTCGGGAGCCTTGAACCAGGTTTCTGTTACTGCACCGATCTGCATCGATATTCTCCATACTGAGGAGAGCCTCGAGTGCATGCATCTTGAGGTTTAGACTTCTGGCGTTGAACAGCATTACCCTTAGTTTCTTTTTCCTTGTGTTGTCTATGGAGGTGGGTTTGTCTTTTGAGCCTTGCCTAAAAAAGGCACTATGGCAGTGGCAAGAGCCTTAGCCAGTATTCGAAAGCCCATGGGTGACAGGTGCAAGCCATCCCTAGGAAAGCAACGTGGTTTGTCGAGCATGTCATCCCAGGCTGACAGACACTGGATCCCCTTTGAATGACACCAATACTTTAGCCAATTGTTAAAATTGATCATTTTGTCTTTATACTGTGGCATAATTCTTGGTGAGGGTAAGATGCTACTCAAGTTCAGGCTTATACCAGCCTGGGTTACATGATCAGAGAGCTCCTCTATGTCTTTTTTCATGTAGTCCAGGGAGGTACATCTCAGGTCATTCACACCAGCATGGACAATGACGGAGTCATATTTGTACCTGCTTTGGAGTGACCTGAGTGCTTGTGTTATGTGGCGGATCCTGGCACCCGACAGGCAGCTTATAGTGACTTTCTCCTTGTTCAGCCTGGTGAGTGGGACGTCAGTGTGTCTGACAACAGAGTCACCTATTACAAGTATATTAGGTGTGTTGTTTAGCCTTAAAGGCTGTGACTGTGTGGCACACTGACTTTGGGTATTGTTGTGGGGTAGCGGTTGCTTGGATGTCTGCTTTGGAGGTCTCTGTTGCTTGGGCAGATTTTTATTTAGAGCCACAGAGTATGTTTTTGTGTTTATGTGTTTGGTTTGCTGTTGCGATAGGTCTATGTGAGACTGGATTTGTGGTGTGTGTGGTTACTTTATCCTCCTGACTGATTGCACCAGTACTGGGTTGAGAGAGCTCAGCCTCCAGTTTGGCTATATAGTTGCATCTCTCACAAATATTTGAGCTTGTTGGGAGGAGGAGAGGGTGGTCTGTGTACATAAGGCAGTTGTAACATTGCCTCAAGATTCCCAGATTCACCAGCTGGACTGGAGAGTAAACCCGAAAATGACTTTTGGACATGCCAGAATAGTATAAGGAACTACTTTTTGACTGATCAAAAATGACCAATTGGGAGCCAAGTACTTAAAGGGAGTATAAGAGGGTGTAGTGCTTTAGTTTATTAGTACTTACTTATAAGATTACTTATACGAGTAACTGCAGGGCTTTAGAATGAAAATAGAGTGCTTACTTTGAGATTTAGAACAGTTCTAAGGGAAAAAGTGAAGAGCAGACTTTGTGGAGCCGGGAATAGTTTAAACCCGTTTAAGCGGCGCTGTCTGATGCTGCTCTATGAGCAAAATCGTGCAAAACCGCGCAAATGTGGGTTTTAAAGCAGGGAAACTGAAAGAGATAGGAATTGACCCAAACCAGCCAATAAGTTACTAATTTCAGGGCTGAGACCACTCCTCCGTGGACAGATAGGCTGCTCAAAGCTCCCCACTCTCACTGGTGAACAGAGAAGCTTCCTCCTATCCAAGTAAGGATATGGACAACACAGGAAACTATACCACAGTCCGGAATTCAGCAAAACCTGAAATCTGTACTAATCTAGTTCAGCAAAGGC